>NW_006296279.1:1324092-1348377 GCF_000327345.1 Myotis davidii | reverse complement strand
GGGGATGTCCAACTGACAGCTTAGGCCCGCTCAGGCAGTTAGACATCCTTAGTGCCCGCCACCTCCACTGCGTTTGCCAGCTGTGAGCCCGGCTTCTGGCTGAGCGGCACTCCCCCTGTGTGAGCGCACTGACCACCAGGGGGCAGCTCCTGTGTTGAGTGGGATCTGGCTGAAACCGGCTCTCTGACATCCCCCGAGGGGTCCCAGATAGCAAAAGGGCAAAAGCCAGGCCGAAGAACCCCACCAGTGCACGATCGGAGCCAGGGAGGGTTATGGGAGGTTGGCCAGCCAAGGAGGTACCGTGGGAGGGCTCCACGGTGTGTCCAGTCTGTCTCACCCAGTCCTGATCAGCTGGACCCCAGCAGCAAGCTAACCTACCGGTCAGAGTGTCTGCCCCCTGGTGGTCAGTGCATGTCATAGCAAACTTATATAGGATAATAAAAGCCTAATATGCTAAGTGTCTGGTTGTCCGTTCAACCAATCAAAGCGTAATATGCTAATGATATGCTACCGCTGCTCAACCACTCACTATGACACGCACTGACCACCAGGGGGCAGACAGTTGACTGGTTGACCAGTTGTTATGTCGTGCACTGACCACCAGGGTTCAGATAGTGAACTGGTTGACCAGTTGCTATGACATGTACTGACCACCGGGGGGAAGATGCTCCAACCGGTAGGTGAGCTTGCTGCTGGGGTCCAGCCAATCGGGACTGAGCGAGATAGGCCGGACACGCCCTGGAACCTCCCTGCAGTCCCTCCCCGGCTGGCCAACTTCCCATGTTCCTCCCCGGCCCCAATTGTGCACCAGTGGGGTCCCTCGGCCTGGCCTGCGCCCACTTGCAATCTGAGACTCTTCGGGGGATGTCGGAGAGACGGTTTCGGCCCGATCCCGCAGGCCAGGCTGAGGGACTCCACTGGTACATGAATTTGTGCACTGGGCCGCTAGTGTTATATAATGACCTGAAATACCAATTTACATTAATTTTTTAATAACATCACAGCTAAAGATTTAGTAAAAGTGCTATTATAAAAATACTAGAGGATCGAGGCATGAAAATTCATTCAAGAGTAGGCCTTCCTTCACCCAGCTGCTGGCACCAGCTTCACTCCAGCACCCAGGACCTGGGCTTCGCTCCAGCTGCAGCCACCAGACACTCAGGCCCGGCTCCTTTCCTCTGGCCACTGCTGCTAGGCACCTGGGCTGCTTCCCTCCAGCCACTGCTGCCAGGCACCTAGGACCCAGGCTTCACTCTGGCCCCGGCTTCATTCAGAAGGACATCTGGAATGATGCCTGGAAGGACGTTTGGTCTAATTAGCATACTACCCTTTTATTATTATAGATAACCAAATCTCCAATATAAAATTCTCGGCGTAAAAATTATGATACAAGAGAAGTGCAAAATCAAAGAATGATCTAAAAAACAAAATGTGCCTTGCTTTGCAAAATACATAATCCTATCTAATAATAAAGAAACATGGTAATTAACCATAACTTCGCTACCCTTCCCATTGACTAATCAGTGAGATATGCAAACTAACTGCCAACCAAGATGGCAGCTGGCGGCTGGCAGCCAGGCAACTGAAGCGAACAGGAGGCTTGCTTGCTCCAGTGAAGGAAGAAGCCAAGGTTCCCCGCCTGCCGCTGCTGGGCTCTGAGCTTGCACTCTAAGCAACTATTTTGCAATTATAGAAGTTAAACAATCCCCAGAAACCCGCTTTCAGCCGTCAGAGCTGGAGCGAACAGGACTGCAACAGTGTTACAATTATAGAACCCAAACAAATCCAGATACCTGCTTTCAGCAGCCGAGGTCTCAGACCTGGAGCCAAGCCTCAGAGCTAAAGCCGGCTCTCAGCTCCAATAACAGCCATAGAAGGTAAATAAATCCCAGAATAAAAACAAAAAAGAAAAGAAGGAGAGGTTGGGAGCTTCAGTCACCCACCAGCCTGAAAACGGCCCTCAGCCCCTCACCCAGACTGGCCAGGCACCCCAGTGGGGACCCCTACCCTGAAGGGGGTGTGACCAGCTGCAAATAGTCATCATCCCTTCATCCAGGCTGGCCAGGCACCCAAGCGGGACCCCCACCCTGATCCGGGACACCCTTCCAGGCAAACCAGCTGGCCCCCACCTGTGCACCAGGCCTCTATCCTATATAGTAAAAGGGTAATATGAAAACTGACCCTAACAGCAGAAAGACTGGGAATGACTGGTCACTATGACACACACTGACCACCAGGGAGCAGACGCTCAATGCAGGAGCTGCCCCCGCCCCCCCCGGTGGTCAGGGCGCTCTCACGTGAGAGGAGCTCTGCTGGTGGCAGGAGCCGCTCCCACCTCTGCAGCAGTGCTAAGGGTGTCCAACTGCTGGCTTAGACCCTTGCGGAGCAGACCTAAGCAGTCAGTCCAACATCCCCCAAGTCTCCTGGACTGCGAGAGGGCACAGGCCAGGCTGAGGGACCCACTACCCCCTGAGTGCATGAATTTTGAGCCTCTAGTATCCTATATAATAAAAGAGAAACATGCAAATTAATGATCTCTCCACTACACTCACAAGCCACACCCACAAGCCAATCAGGGGTAAGTATGCAAATAAACCCAACCAAGATGGCAGTGGCCACAGAGCTGGAGCAAACAGGAGGCTTAGGTTGCCCCTGGCAATGGAGGAAGCCAAACTTCCTCCATGCCCTGGCCGGCTGTGGGCTCCGCTCAAGGCTACAGAGTTTCAATTATAGAAGACAAATAAATCCCAGATACCTGCTTCCAGCCACTGTGGCCTCCGCTCAAGGAGAGTCTGGGAGCCCGGGTTGCCTGGGGCCGTGGCCAGCCTGCAAATTGCGATCAGCCCCTCACCCAGGCTGGCCAGGCACCCCAGCAGGGACCCCCACCCTGAAGGGGGTGTGGCCAGCTTGAAAACAGCCCTCAGCCCCACACCCAGGCTGGCCACGCCCCCTCAGTGGGGACCCTCACCCCATGGGGGGGCATGGCTGGCCTGCAAACCACCACAGGCCCCTCGCCCAGGCCGCCCCACACCTCAAGGGAAAAGCCATGGTGGCAGGGCTGAGGTAGAGGTGATTAGAGGCCAAGTGGGTAAGGCAGTTGTGGGTGATCAGGCTGGTGGGGGGCGGGGTTGTGGAGGTAAGCAGCCTAGCAGGGGGGCCATCTGGGGGCAAGCAGGCCATCAGTGGGGGTCAGTTGGAGGTGATCAGGACAGCAGGGGGCGCTGTTTGGAGTGAGCAGGCCAGCAGGGGGGCCGTTGGGGGTGATCAGGCTGGTTGGGGGGGGCATTTGGGGGCAAGCAGGCCGGCAGCAGAGGGCAGTTGGGGGTGAGCCGGCCGGCAGACAGAGTGGTTAGGGGCAATCAGGCAGGCAGGTGAGCGGTTAGGAGCCAGCAGTCCCGGATTGCGAGAGGGATGTCCGACTGCCAGTTTAGGCCCAATCCCTGTAAACCGGCAGTAGGACATCCTTCGAGGGGTCCCAGATTGGAGAGGGTGCAGGCTGGGCTGAGGAACATCCCTTCCCCTGTGCATGAATTTTGTGCACCAGGCCCCTAGTTAGTTTAAATCTGACTAAAAGATGAGTTTTTTACATGCATCTTAATTGTCTTCCACTTTATTATGACTGAAATTTGATGCCACTAAAAAAATTCTTACCACTGTAGAAATCCCTGAGTCGTCTTAGGCAGAGGGAGAACCAAGACAACTCTATGGAAATAAGGGAGTTCATCTTTGGAGAATTATTAACACAACTTTTAAAACTCACAAAAGCCCTGCTAGGTCATCCCTAATCTCTAAATTATTGTGTTGTTTGTTTGTTTTTCAATACCAAACTTGAAGATGTATCTGCTTACACTTCAAAAATGTTGCTCTAAAGAACTGTTTTTACAAAGTGTGAGTTGCAACCCATTGGTTGGTAGTAAGATTGTTTTACTGGGTCACAAGCAGAAATTTAAAAAATATATAAAATATCAGCATGTTGCACGTAAGAGTATTATTTCATCAAACTGTATATGAGTACCAAGTTGTAAAATTAAGTGTTTCTTACTATAGTTTGTAGTAAAAAAAGTTTGAAAGTGCTGTACAATATGTAAAGTACTATACCAGTAAGATACCACACTACATAGCATGCCCCAAATCACAAACCAAATCTGCAATGCACCTGAGATTCAAATCACCTAGAATGCAAAAGTATGACTATACTTACTGTCTTTGAAATATCAATTGTTTCTTTAATAGCTATACTCTAAATTTTTACCCACTTAGAAATTCACAATGCATATTACTTTAAAATGTCAAATTTATCTCCTCCTTCATTCAAAATAAAAGTAAACAAACAAAAATATATAAACCTACAATAACAAAGAGAATAGAAGAATAGGCCCCTAGGCAACAAACTTCAACAAATTCCTGGAAAATTCAAAATACATGAAGAAGTGGTAAGTGACAAAACCAAAACAGAGAAAGTCACATCTTAGAATAAACAGGGAATTGCAGACAAGGTTCCTATAGAAGTCCAGATTAGAAAAGCCTGATGAAATAGAGGTTGGGATTAAAATATAAACTGAAAATAGGGGAATTATATAAATCTATAAGCTAAACACTCTGCTACTCCACTCCAAAAGACAGTCAAGCACTCATACTCTAGGCAAATATTGGTAAAAGAAAAATAAAAAGGAAGGTTTTTGAAGAAAATGTGTAGTTCCAGAGAGTAATACATTCTAGCTTTTACCTAATTTGCTGCCCAATTATTCTAAGAAAAGCAGATAATATACCCCATCCAACTTCTAAAGTAACTTTTTGTTCACTAATACACATTAATAGAAAATAAAGATTGCCAGAGACTCAAAGAAAGCCTATATAAGAAAGAAAACTATATAAACGGGGAAAAAAAGACCCAAATTGAAGGGATAATTTAGCATATCACTGTGAAATTTAAGATTTAAAAGAATTACAAAAGAACCAGAGACAGATTATCCATCAGATACATCAGCAAGAGTGACGCCAGAAGACAACGTGGCTATGCCATTAAAATTCTAATGCCATCTCCAACATTTACAGGGAACTCATACAAATTAACAAAAAGAAGATAATCCAATCAAAAATGGGTAACAGACCTAAATAGATTACTTTTGGTAAGAGGACATAAGGAAGGCCAAGAGATATGAAAACATGCTCAAAGTCACTAATCATCTGAGAGACGCAAATCAAAACGACAATGAGGTTCCATCTTACACCTGTCAGAATGGCTGTCAACAAATCAACAAATGACAAGTGCTGGCGAAGATGCAGAGAAAAAGGACCCCTCCTCCTGCTGGTGGGAATGCAGACTGGTGCAGCCACTGTGGATAGCAGTATGGAGTTTCCTCAAAAAACTAAAAATGGAACTCCCATTTGACCCAGTGATCCCACTTCTAGGAATATATCCCAAGAAACTAGAAACACCTATCAGAAAGGATATATGCACCCCTATGTTCATAGCAGCACAATTGACCATAGCTAAGATTTGGGAACAGCCTAAGTGCCCATCAGCAGATGAGTGGATTAAAAAACTGGTACATCTACATAATGGAATACTACACTGCTATAAAAAGAAGGAATTCTTACCATTTGCAACAGCATGGATGGAACTGGAAAGCATTATGCTAAGCAAAATAAGCCAGTCAGAGAAAGATAAATATCAGATGATCTCACTCATTTGTGGAATATAATGAACAACATAAACTGATGAACAAAAACAGATCCAGAGACAGAGAAGCACCGACCAGACTGTCAAACCTCAGATGAAAGGTAAGGAAGGGTGAAGGTTTAATACCTTAATCAATAAAGAAAAAAAATTCTAATGTCAATAGAGAACTCTGTAACTAGCCAATAACTATCAGTAAAGCACTAAGCATTCAATAAGGGCATTTTCAGACCTGCAAAAACAGTACTTGGAAAATTTAGCAACCTCACAACCTTGCTTCGGAATTTATCTGAGGATATGATGCAGCAATAAGGGGAAAAGAGAAAGGAATAACGCAGCGGTTATCAACCTGTGGGTCGCGACCCCTTTGGCGGTCGAATGAACCTTTCACAGGGGTCGCCTAAGACCATCCTGCATATCAGATATTTACATTATGATGCATAACAGTAGCAACATTACAGTTATGAAGTAGCAACGAATATAATTTTATGGTTGGGTCACAACATGAGGAACTGCATTTAAAGGGCCAGAAGGTTGAGAACCACTGGAATAAGGGAAGCCACCCAGAAAAGCAATGAAGACCTAGAGAGCACCTGGGCCATTTAGAGCAGGAGGAAAAAGACCACATTAAAGTGGTCTCTACACAAAGATGAACAGCATATCTCATATACGGAGATCTGGAGGGGGAAAAATTGAGAGTATGTTAAAGGTACAATAAAAGAAAGAGACCCAATCAGAAACTCTAGGAAATCCTTAAAAATCTATGTAAGGAGATGTAACAATACATGGTTCTAAAGTCTATACAGTCACACAACATAAATCTTGTTAACCGACTTTCAACTTTTAGAATTAACTTGTAACTCACAGAAAACTTTATAGCTATAGAAAATGTTACAAAACTTAAAGTTAAGAGTGAAAGGAGAGGAGGTGAAACTGAGTGGCACTTTCCAATTCACTTCTAATTAATCCCCCCTTTCATATACTATAACAGCTGATACTTAAAAGTCCCCTGAATGGTCTGTTCACACATGCACTGGTTGGAATGTACTCTCCCATCATCATTCTTCATTCTCTTCAGAAGTAAATAAATGCTATGCCCATCAAACACTAACCAGTAAGAAAAACTTAATGGAACTGAAGTCTATCAGAACCATTAAACACAACTCTATGCCTTATTGTAAGATAGAGAATCAGGCAGGATATTTTAGCCTAATACTATTAAATATTCATAAGACTTCCCTTGTTCTCAATCCATGCTTAAGTGTCCACAAATTATCTGACACCCCTCTCTTCAAAAGGTGAAGTTTATTTCTATTTATTTGCAGGTGAGCTGGACATAGTGACTTGCTTCTAGAGAAAAGTCAGTATTTTAAAAGTGATGCTACATGACTTTCAGGTCTTGGTCATAAAAGTGAGGCTACATGACTTACAAGGCTGATTCCTCCTGAAAAGATCCAGAGTCACAAAAGTTCTCCAGGTACACAGAATAAATTATTTGAGGAAAATAATACCTATGTAGTTGAGTGTACAGCCTGGATGACTACACTGATTCATTTGATAATAGCAAACTTTGTAAGAAATTTCTGAAGTAAATTAAAATCTTTAGGAAAACATTGTAAGGATGTTTAACATTGTGCTCTTTGGTGTTAGTTTATGAAACCTATTAAGGAAGACTGTACCATTAAATCAAGAAATCTTTAAGTTTGCCAACAAGCATGACATTCATGATAAATTTCCAAAGTCTGAATCTATTCCTCTGACGTATACACTCAGACACAAGGTTTCTTTTTATCATACACAATACAAATACAAATTAGCCAAGCTCATAACAGTTATAAATGCCAATTTATTAATTTAGGATGAGAAATTATTCCTATGTATATTAGAATATTCTAATTATGTGTTCTGAAAGCAGACCTACAGGAAAAGCCAAATCATAATCACAATATTTGATATATTAATTTTCTGTTGCTTAGTAACAAATTATCCCAAATTTAGTGGCTTGAAACAATAATAATTATTACCCCATCAATTCTTTGGTCAGCGATTCAGATAGGACACAGCACGGACAACCTATCTCTGCTCCATAATGTCTAAGGCCTCAGCTAGAAAACTAGAACGCTAGGGGCTAGAATATCCTGTGAAGGCTAAGTCACTCATGTCAGCCAGTTGATTCTGCTTCTGGACTAGCTGGGAGTACCAGAACAGCTACAAATAATCTCCCTAGGCCTGAGCTTCCTTATGATATGGATGTCTGGGTTCTAGTAACAAGTAGTTTAAGAGGTCTAACAAAAGGTAAGCATGACTTTTATGAGGTATATGGAAGATATAAATAACAGATATACCATATTTATGGATGAGAATACTCAATGTCTTCCCCAATTAATCTATAGTGAATGCAACTTGTATTGCAACATGGTGTTGCAATCAATCAACAGGGTGTTTTATTGGAAATTAAAGAGTTGCTCTTAAAATTTACTTGGAAAAATAAAGTGTCAAGAATAGTCAAGATGATTTTTAAGAAGATAAAGAAGGGAGGAGTCACCTTATCACAGAGTAATTAAAACTACATGACACTGCGCAGGCACAGACAAAAAGACCACTGGAAGAAATAATAAGGCCCCTAGAAACATGCCAGTGTACATATATAGAAGGTTAATATATAATAGAGTTAGTGTGTTGTTGTTTTTAATGTCAGTAGGGAATTTTAAAAAATCGATAAGTGATGTTAGGACCACTGGCTATTCATATAAAAAAATTAGACCCCCCCTTCACACTATTTACAAAAGCTATTTACTAAAAAACTAAATGTGAATAGGAAAACTGTTAAGACATTTAGAGTTTTATAACCAATTCTGAATTGTTAGCTAGAACATCTACAGAAAAGAACATTACAAATCAATAAAAAGGTAAAAAAAATCTATAGAAAAAAAGAGTACATAAAACATAAATGACCGATAAGCACATGAAAAAGAAAGGCAGAAAATCTAAGTATCTACAACTATATATATGAACTTAGGTATGAAATGCCATACATCATTTCATACCAACTGGATAAGGATGACAAAACGTGTGGATAAGACCCCTGTTTCTATCAAACTAGCCCTCCCAATGTAAACTACTAAAAACGAGATCAGGACTACTGAGGTGGCTGAAATTTGCATGGAAAAGTAGTAGAAAGAAGGGAACTGCATACAGAAGAAATTTTCCATTTTCCTATTCATAATGAAGTGATGATTTGACTTTTTTATTCTATTTACGTGGCAAATCATTTAACGTAAAACCAGCCGAGATTCCTGGCATAAATCCCACATGATCAGGATGTATAATATTATTTTTAAGTTTCTCAAGACTTCAAATACCAAACAGAAAGAACACTGAAATTTTAATATAGTCATTATCATAAAGCCTTTCTCTTCGTGCCCATTTTCATAAAATTCAATGTAATAAACTAAACTTAGGAATAACCAAATTATTTCAACTTGTCCATTGTTAATATCCTTTTTTACATCTAATAAAAATAGTTTGAAGTACCAAGTACCAGATATCCTAATATTAAAACTTAATCAGAAATAAGTTTTATAGGTATAATTTTGCTTAAAGGAAAAAGATACATATTGCCAACTACTGCTGCTCACATATTTGAAATCTGAAGTAAGATCTCACATAGGATTCATGCTACAAATTACAGAACAAGCACCGTATCATAGCAACCCAGCAATACCACTACAGTGACACGCTGAGGATGCAATCCAAGATTCTAATTTAAGAAACTGGCACAGAATATAGGACATGTAGCTTTTTCTGGCAATATCCCTAGAACATTAATAACTAAGTCTAAAATCAGTTTTTATTTGAAACTTTAAAGGATCAAGCTATTATAAAGTAACAATGGAAACATTTATTAACAAATGATTCACAGCATTGTAACTAAATATGACTTAGTTAAGGATCTACTATTTCATTACAATTGAAAAATTTAGGAAATTCAAATACATACACCCTACATGTCTAATATATGAATGTATATTGTTTTAAGAAAACTCCCAGAATACTATCTAAAACTCAGAAGAGCATAAATACTGCCACACTTTACTATTCACATGTGAATATATCCACAACTATTGCATCATAGCATTAAAACATATTGTTCAAGTTTTATTTCAAAAGAATTAACTGTGGTATCTTTTGTATTTAAAAACCACTTCTGATAAGAGAAAAAAAGTATAACAAAAAATGAAGATTAGGTAAATGGGACATGTTATATTAGAAAGCACAATACTGAAAAACAAAGTGTCTCCTGGTAAAATAAATGGAACATTTGTGTCATCTGCTTAATTCAATTTGAATATAAAACCTGCCATTTATCAAATAAAACAGGTTTTAGAACCATCTTTGTTTCTCATTTGGGACTTTGGTGAACAAGAAGTATTAGAGAGGTCTTTATAGACAGAATGAAGGGCTGGAGCTGTTTTCAGTTTTGATGGCTGTGGTAAGGTTCCATCTTACAGCTACTCCCACCTGTAGCTCCTAAGAAACACCTGCTACCATGTTAAGGGAAAAGAGTACGCACTTTAACAAGATTCTTCAAGTCTCTAAAGCAGGGCCAGAGGTCTATAAACACCCCATTTCCCTCTAGCAATAGACCATAGGTAGGATTCAAGGTGGTAGTGGTAGTGGTGGGGAATCCCAGAACCCTGAAATTATATACAAAATAATGTATATGATATTTTCTGAGATGATGCATTCCTTTAAATGGCTTTTTAAAGAGACCATGTGTAACCTCCCCAAAATAAAATACCAGTACTCCTAGAAATTGTTTCCTTTCCTTTTAATATAAGGAATATTTATAATCAAGGTTTAGAATTATTTGATTCATTTCCAGAAATAAAAAATTTTAATCAGAAGTAATTTTAAACTGATTTTAATTTTTTCTTTCAGAATTTTGCTATTTATAATATTCTATTAAAGTAAAAACAGTAAGTTTACAAAACAGCATATATATGATTCCACTGATGGAAAAATACAGGAAGATGCTCAAAATTTAAGAGAAATTTCCTCTGACTGGGGATTTTGATTTTCTATCTTTGTAAGATTCTTTTTTGACTTGTTTTTAACAGTGAATCTTTACACTTTTACAAGAATAATAAAGTCATTATAAAGGAAGTAAGATAGTTAAGAATATGACATTTCTCATTGCATAGTCTTTAAATGAGTTTATTTTAGAAAACCATGAAAACTGAGACTCACTCATGACTCAGAGCAAGTATTGTATCCTAAAATAGTAATTCCTATTCCACAGAAGTTACTTTACTAGACCTTAAAAAAAAAAGTTTGCAAAATATGTTATGTGTAACCCAGGTGTCCCAAATTAAAGACAGAATATTAAAATATATGAAATATCAAAACCAGTGCCTATTTAGTAGCTAGGTAAAAGTTGAGTTTTTTATTTTTATTTATTTTAGAGAGGAAAGGAAAGGAAAGGAAAAGACAGAAATATCAATGACGTGAATTGATTGGCTGCCTCCTGCAAGTCCCACACTGGCGATCAAGCCCGCAACCTGGGCATGTACCCGACTGGAATCGAACCCAGGACCCCTCAGTCTGCAAGCTGACGCTCTATCACAGCCAAACCACCTAGGGCAAGTTGAGTTATTTTTACCTTTCCTACATGAATGACTGAACTTTCCTATGAAGATAATGACTGAAAATACAATGCACCTTAGCTTAAAAGCACTTCATTGTTACATTTGCTACTTTATTTCCACTTTGTATTCAAATTTAAGCTGGTTCATTCACTGGAAACACAAATGTATGTAGAAAACTAAAAATAACTTAAGAAGATAACATGTTGTCTAATTTCAGTTTTTCTAGAGGTTTTAGCAGGAGACTACAATAAAGCCATAGATAAATTAGACCAAATGACTTTGAAACCAAGTCTCAGTCAACTTGCCCCCATTTATTTTCCTCCCTCAAATTGGGAAATAATGATCAGAAAGACACTGCTATGTTAACATGCCCACAGTTAAAAAAACAAAACAAAAAAACAAAGTTTCAAAAACTGTATACATAGCTTGTGAAAATGCGATTAAAATATACCTATCGCCCTGACCAGTTTGGCTCAATGGAGAGAGCGTCCGCCTGTGGATTCAGGGGTCCCAGTTTCGATTCCAGTAAAGGGCATGTGCCTTGGTTGCGGGTACATCCCCAGTAGAGAATGTGCAGGAGGCAGCTGATCGATGTTTCTCTCTCATCCATGTTTCTGGCTCTCTGTCCCTCTCCCTTCCTCTCTGTAAAAAATAAAATATATTTAAAACAACAACAACAACAAATTTGGTTTTAAAAATATATATATATACCTATCACTTCTAACAGAGAAGCAAAAATAAGTAGTCTAATCAATTCTTCATATTTCATAATTCCTCAAAACCACTAACTACAGATTATAATTCAGACTGAGTAGCATCTCCAAATCACAAATCTAGCTCTGACAAAAATGTTCTGAATGATTAAAAGTTCACTTCTTGTTTCTTAGTACTCATTCATAAAACAAATGCTCTCCAATAAAATTTTTCTTTACTTAAAAAGAGAGGAACAGTGCTAAAAGAGAGACCCCAAAGAAGATCAATAAAACATTTTTATATCAAAAGAATTTAAAAAATAAAGATCCCATGCTTTAAAGCAGGGGTGGGAAACATCCAGCACTCAGGCCATATAAGGCCCACAAAATCTTTTGGTCTGGCCCTACCAAGGCATTAGGGTGAATTAATTAAATGTTTGACCAAATATAGCAGGCTACTTTTTAAGTTGGTAATTTTGTATAGCCCTCAAATGATGTTATAAATATCCAAATGGTTGTTGGCAGAAAAAAGGTGCTCAACTCCTGCTTAAAAGATTCTTAAAATACCTACGTTCAATACTGGCCTACTTGCCCAGGACCTAAAAGAAATCAGTATGTTGGTAAGGTATTCAATTACAAATATTTATCCTTTGCATTGTTACAAGACAGGTGCTAATTTTGCTTTAGTGCAGGAAATACACATCTGCAATTTATAGTTAAGAATCAATAACCCGTTGAGAAGATATTGAGCTATAAATGACTTGCACAAAAATATAACCTGTTTTAGTTTCTACATCAACAAAATTCGAAGTTTGGGTCTTAATGTAAACTTACTTAGTTATAAATCATTATAAAACTGTGATTTATTGCATGACACAAAATGGTGTTTTTCTTTAAACTGGTGGTAAACCTAAAGCAGGGGTTCTCAAACTACGGCCCGCGGGCCACATGCAAATACAAATATTGTATTTGTTCCCGTTTTGTTTTTTTACTTCGAAATAAGGTATGTGCAGTGTGCATAGGAATTTGTTCATAGTTTTTTTTTTTAACTATAGTCCGGCCCTCCAACGGTCTGAGGGACAGTGAACTGGCCCCGTTTAAAAAGTTTGAGGACCCCTGGTCTAGTGGACCAGGGAGATGGATCCCTAACTGCAAGGCCCCTCAGCAGCTTAGGACTACCTGCTGCCCCAAGGCACCAAACTGGAAAACAGGTGTGTGCCGGAAAGATTTTCAAAATGGCCAATTCTTGACCACAGTGCCGAATTGATGTCCCTGGACTCTCAGCAACACTCTCACGAACTGCTTCGATGCGGCTGCTCAGGCAATAACAGTTAATGGTGCTCGCTACCGTGACATGATAATCCAGTTTGGTATTCCATACATAACCCTATACTGTATACTTTATGAATCAATAAAAAATTTACAATTTTTAACTATAAACCTGTGTTTTCTATCAAAATTACTTCTTGCGTGAATTTTGGGACACCCTTTATCTACCCAGTGATCTAAACTAAAACATCTGGGAATCATCCTTGATTCATATCTTTCCTTCTCTGTCTCCTTCCCCAACCTCAAAAATAAAATTCATTAACAAGTCCTATCCAAGGTGTACCTCAAATACATATTTTCCCCATCTCTACTGCTACTACCCTACCTAGCCCAAGCCTACTGTGTCTCATCTAGCCTATTATAATAACATACTAACGGATTTTCCTCCTAAAAATCTTGTTACAATCCATTCTCCATTACGGCAGCTAGAGTGATATATGTGTTTTTAACTGTCAAGTTTCCTGAAAAAGATGTCCAAACTTACTGACTTGGCTTTCACAATTTTCATTCACTCCTCACCTTATGAAAATTTCAAGTCTATCAATTCTCTAAAATGCCTCTCAAGTCACCAATGTTGCCTAAAGATTACCAAACCCATGGAAACTTTTCAGTTATTTATCTGACTTGTCAACAGCTTTTTTCACTGTTACTAACCCGGGCCCCCATTTTTTATTTTATTTTATTTTTATTTTTTAAAATATTTTATTGATTCTTTACAGAGAGGAAGGGAGAGGGATAGTTAGAAATGTTGATGAGAGAGAAACATCGATCAGCTGCCTCCTGCACACACTCTACTGGGGATGTGCCCGCAACCAAGGTACATGCCCTTGACGGGAATTGAATCTGTGACCCTTGAGTCCGCAGGCTGACGCTCTATCCACTGAGCCAAACCGGTTAGGGCTGGGCCCCCATTTTTTAAAAGATTCTTTCCTGGACTGCTTTGTCTCTACTCTCTCCTGTCCTCCTTTGCCTCCACCTCAAGCTGTCTCTCTTGCCTTTTTCTTTGATTGTCCACCTAAATGACGGTATTCCTTGACCTCTTCTCATCCTATACATTTTCAGTGGGCAGTTGCTTCTACTTACATTGCTTCAAATGCCATCTTTAATCTAAAGCAGTGGTTCTCAACCTTCCTAATGCCTCGACCCTTTAATACAGCTCATGTTGTGGTGACCCCCAACCATAAAATTATTTTCGTTGCTACTTCATAACTGTAATTTTGCTACTGTTATGAATCGTAATATAAATATCTGATATGCAGGATGTATTTTCATTGTTTGCGACCCACAGGTTGACAACCACTGACTAAAGACGCCCAAAGTATCTCTAGTGCAGGTCTTTCTACTTAAGCTCCAGACCCAAATATCTAACTTCCTATTAGACAGCTTCACTTCAGTTTCCCACAAGCATTTGGATCTTTCCAACAAGAACCCTTCTTTCCTCCAAAAAAACCTGCTATCATTACCTCTAGCTATCCAAGCTGGAAATGTGTCATCATTGATTCTTCCCTCTCACCAACGCCTGTCTATAATACCACTCCATCTCCACTTAAGCAAGGCCACCTTCATCTCTTGTCTGGATTACTGTGCCAGCATCCTCTCTAGTGTTCCATAATCCCATTTCTCAATACACTCTTCATACTACTGTCAGGAATAAATGCAATATGTGGCATCAGACTATGACCTAGCTCCTAATTGATACTCCAATCTCTTCTCTAGCCAGTTTCCTATTACAATAGCCTCTATCACAGCCACAGAGACTGTTAACAGTTCCCCGAATATGCTATGCTCACTTACCTGTGGGGCTGCACATACTGTCATTTAGGTGGACTTGTTAAACAAATCAGTCTTTTAGGTTTTAGTTTACCTTTCACTTTCTCCAGGAAGCTTTCCCTGATCTTGCTCCTCATATATCAAAACTGGGTCGGGCCCCACACATGCTCCCCTGGCCTCTTACTGCTTACTCGTATCACAACACTGAGCACACTAATTTAAACTGCCTGCTTGCATGTCTATATTGCCCAATTGGAATCTCCTAAAGACAACTCCAAAAGAAAATATATTCATCATTTTACTTCCTTTACTAAATTTTAATCTCTTCAATGGTTCACCTAAATTTTATGCACTATGGACACCAAAGAGAAGAAAATATTTCTGTACTAGATTTTGAAAGCAAAATATGTATTTAGTTTCTCAGCAAGCAAACAAAATCTTTTTCCTGTGGCCAATTAAAAGAAAAAATGGCAGTGCATGTTTTCTTAAAAAGCAGATACATAATCTTACAGAAGTTATATCATATTTTACTTATGATTTCAACAAATGTTTATCTCTAGAAAGGTCTGTTTGAAAAATTATGTTTAAAAAAACACACCGAGTTTTGCTAAATCAAAATTCAGAGTTTACAACACAAACTGTCTCATCTTTTTCACTTTATCAATTTAGAGACATGCGATTAACAATGAGTTCAAATAATCAACTTCTGATGATAGCTGTAATTCTAGAATAACCTTTACCAATGAGTGTGAAACAAAGCCAGAACCAATTAAACAGAGAAAATGTATTAACTTCGAACCTATATTTAAGATTTGGTATTCTTGAGCTACAAGTTCTAAGCCCAGTCATTAAGAAATTGTTGTTTCAGACATTTAACATCTTTTTAGCTGTTGTCTATACAGTTTGTTCATTAAACAAAATCTGAGAATATCTAAGCTAAAGAAAGCTCTATACTTTCCACTCTACCTTAAAGAAAGCTTCACTGATGAAATGACAACATAGCTATTAATTTAGAACAAGAGTGAAATTAATTCCCAATACAGGTTAAACTAGAGTAACTTCTGTGATCCCAAGACTCAACTAGATATAACATCACAGTAAGGTTATAGAGGTGCAATTAGCGTCACCACTCCGGTAGGAGGAGTGTGTTCCCAATAAATCCCTTGCCTTTAGGACTGGAGTTAGAGATATGTTCTTTGAATTTTATCATGTGAGACCATCATATTCAGCAAACTACCCCTGGCCCCCCAAAATCATACTAGGTTTCTTTTGGAAGTGTGATTCAAACTGCAGGATTTAGAAAACTCATTATTACTCACTCTAAAAGCCTATATAAACAAGTTCCTGTAAGGAAGAGTTCAAAAAGATATGCATACAAAGTAGGTTTGAAGCTGCTTATTAGTCAATATCCTGCTCAGACAAGTAAAGTTTATTTTGCATAAACCTAGCCTGTCATGTAAAATTCTTTCAGCAAAGCATTTAGATTCCTTGTTACATAATAATACACTAAAATGATATATTTCAAATCTCCTATCTCCTTCAAGGACATCCTTACAAATAAAGATTGAATCTCAAATTTAGAAATTACTGCAAACTAATTATGTAAGTTTATTCAATGTTTATATATACATGTCCACATTTGGGAGTCAACCCAGCTATTTCTTTTCCACATAAACCTGACACAATACCTTTCCTAGCAAGAAACCTATCAATAATGTTACCTGTCACTTACACCAGTCATTTGCAAAGCACAAAATATTAAGAGCAAACAATTCTTTGTTTTAAACCTACATTTACTATTTTCTATCATAGTATTAAAAACCTAGAATTTATTTACTTTAACATCTTGAACCAGATTTAGGCAAAATATATTTAAACAAGCAAAAGACAAGAGAACCAATCTGCTGGAAGATAGCATCAATCATCATTGAAAGAAGTACAATCAATAATGGGGTGGGGGTGAAAGGGAGGTGGAGGTAGTAAAAGGAGGAGGGCCAGAAGACAACCAACAGGCAATTCCTTCATCAAAACAATGATTCTGTCTAGAAAACCAATTTATTATGCACAGAATACAGTGCTTTGTAACACATGGGTTGTGAAAACACAGGTGACTTCTTTCACATAAATTTTACCATCTTATTCTGAAGAGAGAACATATCGCTACATTAACAATGGAATACTGACTCAAAACAGCAAATCAACAAATACAGGCATTATTCAAACTGGTTAGCAGAAAGGTCAGGGATATGGATGGAATATAAGCAGCTCCAGGTTTTTGCTGTCCTACCTTCAATAAAAAAGCTGTGGTCAAGATTAAGATGATAGTGAAAACACTCTGAAGGAAAACATTTCTTTTTTAAAAAAATACATTTTAACTTATTTTAGAGAGCAATATCGATTGGCTGCCTCCTGCACGCCCCTGATGGGATGGAGCCCAGTGAGTCCGAAACCCAGGCATGTGCCCTGTCAGGGAATCAAACCAGCCTCAGTGCACAGGACAATGCCCAACCAACTGAGCCACAGTGGCCAGGGTGAGAAAAATGTTTCTTAATGCTAAATAAATACAAAGCATGCCCAAAACAGTTAAATTCAAAAATAGTTCATTTAATACCTGATATTCAACACATACAGTAGTAGTAATATTAATTCTAAATCTTCAAGAAGCAGAACAATGCTTTGAGCATACAGCAAATATTTTTACACTCCTAAGTCATTGGAATATTACCCTGAATGATGGGATTAAAATGAGACAAATCTCTATCGCTTTTACTTGACAGCTCAGCCACAGCTCCAAAAATCAAAAAGTAAAGAAAAACTGACCACTTAGTATCAAATTATAATAGTCCAGTTTTATGATAACTATAGAAAAATCCAAATACCGCATGATCTCACTCATTCATGGATAATAAAGACCATTATAAACATATTTATATATTTAAAAAGAAAAATCCAATAGAATCATTTCATCATACCTAAAACTCCAGAATCTTGGACAGCACTATCCCCTTCAGGAGAGCAGCTGATTAGCCACAGGGGGCAGCAAAGTTAAGAGAGTGAAAAGTAAATAGCAGGAGGTGAAGTGAGGGCAGGAAATGTTAATAAGGTGGTAATGAGCCATGAATATCGGAGAGAAAAGGACAATGTCTTAATTAATGAATTAAATCAATAGGCAGATAATGTTAAACCAGTGATTCTCAATCCTGGCTGCACATTAGAATCACCCCAGGAGCTTTTAAAAATACAAATGTCTGAATCCTATCTTAGACCAATTAATTTAGAATCTCTCTAGGGTAGAGAACTATTTTTTAAAGCTCTCCAAGTGCAGAGCCAGGGTTGAGAACCAGAGAGCTAAGCACATAAAAGTAAAAGTAAGCTGGTCTCTATCCCCAGCTTTTTACAAATTTTAAAAATTTATATTTAAAATATAAATCACAAAAATCTATTTCCCAAATGTGTTAATTTTGTTGATAAAGCTTTGTAATCCAAAGAGGGACAATAACTCATTAAGGACTAATTCATCTTTGTAATTTTATCAAGGGAAAGTATTATCAAGGGAAAACGATTAAACTGAAGTTCAAAGGTGTTAAACAACTGGCACACAGCAACTGTGAGTCATCAATGATGCAGGAAGACAACTCAAGTCCACTATTTATTGACAGGTGGTGCTCTATCTTAATGATCACACTATTTTAGTAAATACACTTTAGTGGATTATCACTTTATTAAATTTGACATTTTTGAAAATAATCCAAAATTCAATTAAGAATAAGAGGATGTAATAAAATTGGGAGAAAAGAAATTTGACCCTAAATAGCAATTCTGAAAACACTCAATTAGACAAATAAAAAAGTCTTCATGTGAAAACCAGCAATTGACCCTATATCAATTTCTCTAAGAAGTGCTATATATCCCGAAAAAGTTTTTTTTTTATATATTTTATTGATTTTTTACAGAGAGGAAAGGAGAGAGATAGAGAGTTAGAAACATCGATGAGAGAGAAACATCGACCAGCTGCCTCCTGAACACTCCCCACTGGGGGTGCGCCCGCAACCAAGATACATGCCCCTGACCGGAATCGAACCCGGGACCCCTCAGTCCACAGGCTGACGTTCTATCCACTGAGCCAAACCGGTTTTGGCCCGAAAAAGTTTTTAAAAATTACAAAATAAATCTTCCAGAAGAAATATGCCATTACTTCCAGGAAATAGTTCTAAAATGTTATATCCCTTTGTAAACAAACCTTTTTAACATATTCTGATGAATTTCAATTCTTGTTTAGTGCCATTTGATTACAAAAAGGGATTTGGAGCTTCGATGAAATGATTATTAACTTTGAGAAGATCTACAAACCTTAAATGTTGACTTAGTACTGTTTTCTCCTGACAAAAAAGTTAAGATAGTTACGAAACTTCAGATCATGTCAGTGTTCTTGTTCCTGTTACCCTAAAAGATCGCATAACTCAGGGGAAAAAAAATGTTTTTCCCGTAAAGATAAGCAAGGTGCTTCAAATCAACACCACTGTTACTGGCCTCCATAATTCCAGTGGGACCAGTTTCTAAGAATATACCAACAATAATCTGAGTGATTTGGAAGTTCTTCACCTCATCTGAAGGAGACTGCAATCTCAAAACCAGCTTCATTTCAGTTCTTTATTTACTGTCTCCTATGAGAAATGCACTTATACTTCTATATACTTCTACTGGTTAACTCAATTTCTTTGCTTGGTAAAAACTTCTAACTACAGCATTCAATATTTTAAAGAGTCTAACTCTACCCTACTTCCACTTCCACACTTATGTTGGAAAATGTTACAACTTCGCATAAATTGTACCTAAAACTGATTACAAATGAAAGCATACGTTAAGTACACTAGGAAAGTTTACAATTTATGTGAACGCTTCGTTTTAAAAAATATTTTTAATCTGGATTTTCAAATATTAAAGCAAATGGAAGCTAACATTCTTTGACTGCCTATTTTTAGGCACTTTAATTACATTATTTCAGTTAATCCCCATAATCCTGGAGACTGAAGGTATTATCCCCATTTTACGGATAAGGAAAACAACTCAGATTAAAAATCTGCCTGTGACTCAGAACTGACCGCATTGACCCAACTCGTTCTATCATACTGCTTCAAATTTTCATATAGATTAACAGCAAAAATAGTGAAATCATTTGACCTGGGTACCAGTGTTAGTTGCAACACCATCCAAATAATCACAGGCCTGAAACTAAGCTATTTAAAACTCAATTTTCTCATGGGTAAAATGGGAATAACATTGGTCTTACACAGAGTTACTGGGATGACCCAATGAAATATAATGTTTATAAAAAGACATTGAGCTTGTGCCTTGTCATACAACAGTAGGTGTGAAAAAGCAAGGCATAACAGATATGAAGAGTTACACACCTTGGGACTGTTTCACTTGTTATGAGTTATAATTTTTTAGAAAGTGTAAAATAATTTGTAAATGCTACATATTTTATAAATGTAAGACATCTACTATTTTATCAAACCAAACCTTCAGACTTAAAAATAGTTAAACAGCCGAAACCGGTTTGGCTCAGTGGATAGAGCGTCGGCCTGCAGACTGAAGGGTCCCAGGTTCGATTCCGGTCAGGGGCATGTGCCTGGGTTGCAGGCACATCCCCAGTGGGAGGTGTGCAGAAGGCAGCTGATCGATGTCTCTCTCTCTCATGGATGTTTCTAACTCTCTCTCTCCCTTCCTCTCTGTAAAAAATCAATAAAATATATTTTTAAAAAAATAGTTAAACAGCTCTAGCCAGTTTGGCTCAGTGGATAGAGCATTGGCCTGTGGACTAAAGGGTCCTGGGTTCAATTCTGATCAAGGGCATGTACCAAGGTTGCAGGCTTGATCCCTGGCCCTGGTTAGGGGGTGCATGCAGAAGGTAACCAATCGATGTGTGTCTCTCACATTGATGTTTCAGTCTCTTCCCCTGCCTTCCACTCTAAAAATCAATGGGAAAATATCCTCAGGTGAGGATTAACAAGAAATAAATAAAAAATTAAAAAATAAACAAGCCATTTTCTCTAAAAAAAAAAAAGTTAAACAGACTGAAAAACTTCCCATTGTGAATAACATATTTTTGAAGTTAAAAGTTTCCTAACTGTTGGTTACCAGAAGTTTAAGGTAGAAAAAAAGTCCTATACTACCATGAATTTAAATACAGAAAAAATTGATAAGATGCTCCTACTTTTGTTTTCTAGTACCTTGTTCTGAGCTGCTTATAAAATTAACATAACAAGAAACTTAAAAAGTGTTTTGAAAAAAAATTTTTGTTATACAATTTGAGACAGTTTAATTTTCAGGACCCTCATAATAACAGTTTCTCATTTTTAAAAAATTATTTTAACAAAGCTTATTAAATATTTAAAAATTTTTTTTTATTGATTTCAGAGAGGAAGTGAGAGGGAGGGAGGGAGAGAGAGAGAGACAGACAGACAGACAGACATCAATGAGAGAAAGAATCATTGATTGGCAGTCTCCTGCTCGCAACCACCTGGGGATCAAGCCCGCAACCTGGGCACGTGCCCTGACAGGGAATCGAACCATGACCTCCTGTTTCATAGGTCGATGCTCAACCACTGAGCCATGCCGGTTGGGCTATTAAATACTTTCTATAGCAAAACAGAAAATTTACTCTGAACATTTTCAACATTAAAATCTTGCAACCCACTTACTAAATGATTTTGCAAAAATAAACTTCTTAAAGATGAAAAAGCTGTCTTATTTTGTTAATTCTTACCCTTAGTAAGCTTTGAGGAAAATAGCAGGCACTTTTCCAGTTTAGATCCATGTGGACAAAGTGTTAACACAAGCAGGTAAAAGCACTAAAAAAATCGTGGATGCCTAGAGATATCTGAATCACTCCACAATAAGCTAATATTTCAGAGCTGAAGAAAAATTCTCTTTCATACACATACTGAAGGTCTTTCCACTGGTTTTTGTTAAGGCCACAAATGGAAAAACTACTGACAGAAAAAGCACAGAACGCTGTGGTATCAAGTACACTGCCAAAGTACCAAGTGAAGCAATTGAATTTTTTTTTAAATCACTTTTCAAGCATTTTGGCATCTGGAGTAAAAGTAGTTTTTCCTATTAGAGGTAATCCAAGTAAGGATCTTAATTTCCCTCAATCAAATTTGCATAAATTACATTTTCTTGCAAAATATATAGAAATAATCTAAGGTTCCACTCCTCTTTTTTTCCTCTAGCTGTGACCAAAATACTATAAATAAAACATTCAACGGCACCTTCAACTTCTTGAACTACATACCATATAACTTAGATGACTGACTGCATATTTTTGCCACTTAAAAAACAAAATGTATTAATGCTGCATCTCATGGCTTGAACCATGTTTAACACTCAATTATTTATATTAAGTAAAAGTAAATATTATACTAGTAAGAATACTGAAGAACTGCAATACCTTACTAAAAAGCAAATTATGTATATATGAAAGGAAAACACTAGCACTAAACCTTCAAACTGTAAAAACAATTCAACAATTTAATGAAGAAATCAGTAATATAAAACTATGATTTTGTAATTAAGTTTAAGATTTAAAATCCATGAATAGCAATCCATAATAGGTAAGATGATATTCTTTTATAGCTATGACATCACTCAAGAATTGAGGTCTTAGTAATGCCTACCTTGTGGTTTATCAATTGACTACAATATATAAATTTTAAATTTTGTATGCTAAAAAGCAAGTTATAAATGCAGCAGCACAGGCTACATATATCTTAAATAAAACCTTCTTTTAAAAGCCAGTTTGATTCTGGCTATGGGATGCTCTTGACTTAGAAGCAGGGCCATGTACGGTCTGAATGGGGTTCCAGAGCTATTGTATGTAGGTCAACTGTGATTTGATCTGGGGTTTTCTTTAGACTCATCGCCAAACGAAGGCTGGATTCATAGGCCCAAAGAAAAATCAGAACCAGAATGGCCTTGAAGAGGATAAATGGATTGAAAAATCTGCTGAACATTTATCTATTTTGGTATAAACCTTTAATTTCCTGGCCTTGCAAAACAGATGATCTAGATTTCTATCAGGTTTCTGTCGTCGAAAAACTGTTTTAACTAGGAGCATTATCATCTTGTTCTATTGATGATTGCGATCTCTTAAAAACGAAGACATTAATTCACACAGATTAAACGAGAACACCGGGAAACAATTTATTAAAAATCCTCTAAACTTAAATGGGAAAAGTAAGTGAGCCAAGTTCTCCTGCAAGGCATCAGGCGCGGGACACCAATTTGAGTTACTGTGCAAACCGACCACGTCCCAGTAGTTGCTCAGCGAACTAAGTTCCCATTCCCTTGCAAAGCAACACTCAACTCACTCCTTTATCCGTCTCCACATTTACCGCGTACAACGTCTCAAAGTATGTTGTCTTTCCCGTCTTTGGGCCAAAAGATAACACCGGAACCTAGCGACCCCGTTAATAAGACACTGTACCGCTCAGATATTTTAGGCTTTTTCGTTCTCAATGTATCGAAAGGCCAGGTAACTTTTGTTTCCATTTAGGATTCCGGGTCCGTCAGGCTCTTCGGAACAATCAATGGGAGGGAATTAGGCGAGGGTGGGTACGTAGAGACGCTTATAAATGGAGAAGTAAAGGACGAGCTCCTGTCCGAAAAGAGGTGGTGGGTGCCGGGAGAGTGAAGGTCGGGAGGGCAGACAGGTTGTCTAAAGCCAGACGGGGAAAGGCCAGCCTCGGGGAGAGGGAAGAGCCCCTCGCCGGACGCACTGGGCGGGCTCCCATAGCGAGGGCAGGTGAGCGAGCGCGCAGGTGCGGGTCAGCCCGCTCCTCTCAGGTGGGAAGAGTGAAGGGGAATCGGGGCAGAAAAACAAGCAACTCCGCACAGCAAACCTGTTGGAACCGGAGGGGGAGGGGTGCCGAGGCACCGCGGGGAACGCGCCTGGCACCGCCCGCCCCAGCTGGGCAGCGAGCGCCCCAGAAGGAAATGGCTCTGCGGGCGCCGCCGGCAAACTTACCTTTGAGTTGGGGCAGGGGCTGCAGCTCCACGGGGCAGCCCTGGCTGCGGAACTGCGACGAGCCCTGAGAGCGCTTCTGCCTCAGCGCCTTGCGCACCGATTTCCGGGTGAAGCCGTCCACTTTCTCCGAGGCCG
>NW_006296279.1:1323768-1324046 GCF_000327345.1 Myotis davidii | reverse complement strand
CGGGGCCGGAAGTCCCTCGTCCCCGCCGCGCGGCGGGCTAGCGGGGCCGACGGAAGCAAGGGCGGGGGCACAGGGGGGCCGAGAAGTTGTTGACTCCGGGCGCGGAGGGCGGGTGGAAGGGAGCCTGAAGTTTAGACAACTGAGGCGACGGAGCAGGGGCGCGGACGCGGAGCGCGCCTCTCGTCCCTTCGTCCAGGTCGCCGGCCAGCCGGCCAGCCCTTCAGCGGCTGCTGCCAGAGCCACCCGCTTTCCTTGGAGTCTCCTCCCGAGGCGCTGCC
>NW_006296279.1:1289714-1303571 GCF_000327345.1 Myotis davidii | reverse complement strand
GTGTGTGCGTGTGCGCGGGGCGGGGCGTGAGGCCCGGGGGAGGGGCCTCGCGAGGGGTGGGGAAGGGCGGAGATTGACAACTTCCGCGGGGTCCCGCCAGCCCTGAAATACTTGGGAGGCAGTTGTGGGTGGGAAAGCATGCCAGCTCCCTCAGCCAATTGCAGGGCTCAGCGGCAGTAACGCGGGGAGGCGTGGCGTCCTGGAAGGTGTCTCAAGCAGAGAGGTTAGGCAGTGGAATGGGGCGTGGTTGTGTGACGGACTTTGCTCACAGCCAATCGTAAGTGAAGACGGCGAGCGGAACACCGCCTGCGTCACAACGGAGCAATGAATTTTCTTGGGAGGGGAAGTGCCCCTTCACCAGTGAGCGCCTTTGCACGCTTGCGTGACAGCTGCGGGCGATCGTTGCTCTCGTGACAGCTTAAGAGAAGACCAGGAAACTACAGGGGGGTAGTTTAGAGAGTAAAATAGAATGCCCCTTCCCTTCCCCCTCCTCTCTGCTGGCCAATGAGGAACTGAAGCGACTAGTGAGGCGTTTGAGGGCTGGGGCGGGAAACGGCGTAAGGTGTTAAATCACCAAAAGGGGGCGGGGCAAAGGGAGGGAGGGTAATTGACGGGCGAAGGATCCCGGGAAAGGCGAGGAAGTAAGCTCGTCCAATCGGAGCGAGGTACTGGACTCCTGGGCGGGCCTTGGAGCCTCTCTCGCCCTAAGCCGCAGAGTTGGTAGTTGCAGCAGAAATGTGTAGCTGTGGAGTGGCTTTGGCACCGCAGTTCTGGAGAATTATTTTCGCGCCAGGCTTGGGCAATCTAGCATCTATTACTTCAAAGATTTCTACAAATCTGCACCCTCCAAGAGGAGGTTTCTCATATCAACTTAGTCTCCCACTAATCCTCACGCCTTCTTCAGCCAAAGGCCTTCAACTACTACAACAGGACCAGTACAAATTTGCTCATCCGTGGTTTGTAGATTTGGGGCTTGCCACTTAACTTTTACTGGGATCGCTTCCTTGGAAATTCCGTCTAAATTTTAAACTTCTTAAGGACAAGGACGTTTTTAGAACAGTGTTTTCCATATAATGATGCTTGATAAAAAGTATTGTATAAGAGGTAACACAAAGAGAACCGAATTGTTCTCTCTCTACCCTATTATAAGACCCTCACTATCCAAAATACAGGAAGTACTAAACAAAATTCAGAAATTGATTTGTCACTTACATAAAGATGGTTAAACACTTGCGGTGTAGAAGGAATATAAAAATTACTAAGCCTAAATTTAAGCCTAGAAAATAAAAATAAATGAGTGAGCTGAATAGTCTGCCTCCCTTTACTTGGCAGTTTTGCACTGATGGACCCATATCTTCATTATTGGTAGGAATGTGAATTAGTACAGCCACTGTGGAAAACAACATGGGAATTCCTCAAAAAATTAAGAATAAAACTACCATATGAAATTGAATGGCTCAGACTTGCCACTACCATAAGCTTGCCTAGCACTTCACAAATTTTGTATATGTGGAACTATGAAGTCCTGTTACCCAGAAAGAAAATGTGATTTTCACAAGATATAATGATGCTCCTTATTCATTCATTCAGAAAATATTCATTTGTCCATTCTAGGTGCTTGGAAAACAGCCATTAATGAGACAAAGTCTGCCTGCATGGAGCTCACCATCAGTGGAGAAAGCTCACAACAAGTAAAATTTGACTATGGAAACAAAGCAGGGAATATATACGA
Source organism: Myotis davidii (assembly GCF_000327345.1). Lineage (NCBI taxonomy): Eukaryota > Metazoa > Chordata > Mammalia > Chiroptera > Vespertilionidae > Myotis > Myotis davidii. The sequence goes on along the minus strand of NW_006296279.1, from coordinate 1,301,839 downwards.
GGGAAAACACTGATGTGCACACAGATGTCCACACAGATGTCCACAGATGTTTAGGTAACCATAGGGTGACCAACTTATCCTGGTTTGCTAGAGACCTTCCCAGTTCTAACACCGAAAGTCTCCTGTCCCAGGACCTCCCTACATCCTGGGCAAACCTGGACAGTTGGACACCCTATGAACTAAACAAGCAATGACACCTGTTTATTTGGTCTATTACAGTGGTTCTCAATCTTCCTAATGCCGTGACCCTTTAATACAGTTCCTCATGTTGTGGTGACCCCCAACCATAAAATTATTTCCGTTGCTACTTCATAACTGTAATTTTGCTACTGTTATGAATTGTAATATAAATATCTGATATGCAGGATGTATTTTCATTGTTACAAATTGAACATAATTAAAGCATAGTGATTAATCACAAAAACAATATGTAATTATATATGTTTTCTGATGGTCGTAGGTGACCCCTGTGAAAGGGTCGTTCGACCGCCAAAGGTCTATTATGAGCAAAGCCAATGGCTAAATGTTATGGTGTCAACCTTAAGGGAGCATGAGCTCTAGGGGAAAGATGAGGTGCGTGTTCAGGGAAAGGTAACTTCTCATTCAGGACAATATTTGATGAGTGCCAAGACAATAAATTCCAAGGAGCCCACAGGTGGTGTTTGTGCCAAGGTGGACGAGATGAGATTTACGCTTGAGTTGCAGGATTGGGCATAAATGTATATGTATATGTATATGTATAATGCTATGTATGTGTGTGTGTGTGTTTCATGGAAATTAAAAACACCAAATTCAGTGGCCTTACTACTTCCTAGAAGGAAGGTACAAAGGGGAATGTTGAGAGGAGAATTGAGAGGGATACACTGAGGGCTCTAACTATATCTGTAATGCTTTATCTATGTATAATTTAGTTGGATAGTTTATTGGTGGGTGTTTATTATACCATTTTCTACACAGTTTGTATATACTACATGTATTTTTAAATTTTGGAGTGGAGAATGTAGGGTGTCTGTGTTTTATAAATGATGAGACTGAGCTGATACTTGGGCACTTATAAAAGGGGAAACCCAGATATGGAGAGAATCCTTCTCAACTTGCATTTGATCCAGCCAGCAGACACACTGCCAGCCCTCATGCATTACAGTAGGGATCCCCAAAAAGGAGCTGGATAATGGAAGAGAAAGAGCCTCAAGGACCACCCTCGAGGATGCCCACGCACAAGAAAAGTGACACTGAAGTAACACCAGCAGAGAAAAAGCTAGAGGAACAGATGGGTTGCTAAAACAAAAATGAGAGAAATGCAATCCTTTAGATTCCTGGGGAGAAAGGAAGTAATAGCCTGTCAGTCACAGCAGGGAAGAAAGTTAGAAAGATAAGACAATTTGACTTGTCCAGAAAAATATATTTATGGGCTTTAGCAAGAAAAAATTTAGCAGTGCCAGAGGCAATTGCAATGAAGAAAATTCCACTTCAAGATATGAAAATTAACTGGAACTGGACTTGCCCTCTTACCGGTAAACAAGAAATTGGGTAAAATGTATGAACTATTTGTTTTCATTGTACAACACAGTGCAGAATGCAGTGATCCCTCCAATATTTCTGGCTTTCTGCCTGGAGGCACTTTTCAGACCACAAGGAAGATGGATCCAAGTAGATGTGACAATCTAGCTGAAATGAAGACCAAAAAATCAGAGTTTGGGGAGGCTGAGATGGCTGGAATTTTTGAGACAGAGTACCAAAGAAGAGGTACATATACATTACATATACAAAGACAAAGCTCCAGAAATCTTGAGTTCTTTGAATCTTAGACTGAATATTAAGCTGCATAGGATGCAGCTACATGAGACTCAGCAAAGAGAATTCCTTAGGTTGCTATAAATTATATAGGTTCCTGAGCTGGGCTGAGAAACATTCAAGTTCCACCAGGTAGGATGGAGAAATCTTGGTGAACCTGTGTGGCATTCAGAGGTATTGTGGCTAAGCAGTAGGTCTAAGCTTGTCCTGAAATTAGAATTAAATGACCAACAAACATTTTTAGTACAATTTTTAGCCAGATCTGAGCTTATAACTTTGGCATTTATAAGATGACTTGGATTCTTGGGCAAAGAAGAAAACCATCTTAAGTTGGAGAGATAATAAAATAAATTATAATTTCCATTATAAAATTTTTGTTCGAAAAGTATAAGAAAAAAACGAAAAAGGAGATTTTACAAAAAATAAGAGTTCTTCAATTAAGCCACTAAATAATTGCCCATTGAATACAAAATCTTTCTAACTATATCAAAGTTCAATGGATTTAACTTTTGAAAAATTGCAAGGGCTTTCCTTCAGCTTTAGAGGAAGTCATGCCCAATCAACACTTTGGATGTGTTTGTCTTAAGAGACTTTCAAATTTATGGAAAAAGTCATTGGTATAGACCAGTGATGGCGAACCTTTTGAGCTCGGCGTGTCAGCATTTTGAAAAACCCTAACTTAACTCTGGTGCCGTGTCACATATAGAAATTTTTTGATATTTGCAACCATAGTAAAACAAAGACTTATATTTTTGATATTTATTTTATATATTTAAATGCCATTTAACAAAGAAAAATCAACCATAAAAATGAGTTTGCTTGTCACCTCTGACACGCGTGTCATAGGCTCACCGTCACTGGTATAGACACTGTAGTGGTTTTACATCTGTCAAAGAAAAAATTCAGCTAGATATGAAAACATCGTTTTGATCCCAATGAAGGGTTCTCCAACTATGTTAAGTTGAAAGTCTGAATTTATCGAGATTTTAAAGCAAGAAACAGATCTTTTTTCTATTGTTTCATTCCTCTTATATGATACATATTGGAAATATTTGTGTTCAGTTTTTGAAGTGTTATGGATATAGTTGTTAAAATTATTCCATATATGTGCAAATCATCATCTTGTTGCAGGGTAGAAAGAAATAATAAGAAAATCAGTGTGATGATCTTGTTCTTTTCCAATGCTCATTGGTTGAGTAATGGAGGACCTTTACAAAGATTTCTTGTATTGTTAACTCTAATTCAAGATTTTTTTGAAATGAAGGGAATACCTGCCAAATATTCAACAAAGACAAAAAGACAGTAGTGTGATTTATGTTTTCTCACTGATATCACACTGCGTAGGAATGAGTTAAATCTGAAGTTCCAAGAAAGAAAAATTATATTTGTGATCTAGCTAGGAAGTCTAAGAATTTCTGTCAAAATTGAAAGTCTTCATAATAACCAGCAGTGACAATTTAACACATTTTAAACATGAGTTAATATGCCAATGATTTTCATTGTAAGCAAGAGCATTACGTAAATTAGTTGCAAAAACTTAAGGAAATATATGAATAACTATTAATATTGATGAATTTATAATTGCTTTTAAATTTATGTAACACTCCTTTGAATTCAATAATACTGAGATTAACCCAAGAGTTAAAGAATTACTTAGACAGTTTTGAAACTGGTAGACTTTGCTTCAAAGTCAGATCATTTCTCCTAAAATTAAGGAAACATGTTTGACAATATGGATGCAAATATTTAAAAAATGGTTTTTGAAACTTGACTCAGTTATTGAAAAACTTTTAAGTATGTTTGAAATAACTTGGGCATGTGAATCTATACTTTCACCTACCAATTGTAGAATATATAAATATAGACTGAATATTTCTGGTGCAAATTTAGCATTTGAATCAAAAAGTACTCTAAGTTTGAAAATACACTTAGATTTAGAAGATTTCACATATGCATGTGAAATACATAATTTTTATATTGATTACATGTTGAATTGGTAATATTTGGGAGATATTTGGTTAAATAAACCTATTAAAATTAATTTTACCTGTTTCTTTTTTCTTTTTAATGTGGCTATTAAACATTTAAACTTATGTGGCTGACATTTGTGGTGTGCACTATATTTCTTTCTGTTTTATTGAGCTATAATTGATAAACAACACTGTAACATTATATTTTAATAAGCAGCTCTGCTCTAGAGTAGAGGCTTCAGAGCTCCACCTCTGAAACCAGATAGGCTGAATTCAGATCTAGTCTCTGACATTTCATTGTTGTGTATATTGGGCAAGTTGTTTACCATCTCCATGCTTCAGTTTTTCCCATCTAAAAATGGGGATAACAATAGTCTTACTTTATAGGGTTGTGATGAGAATACTTATAAAGTGCCTAGCACATAGTAATCACCATGTGTAGTAGCATAGCTAGCTCTTGGTGGTATTATTATTAATAACCTTGAGAAATTCCTTAACCATTATTTACTCATTTGTAAAATTGTGATAACAGCATCCACCTTACAAGGTTTCTTCTTTAATTAAATGAGATAGGATATAAAAAATTGCCCATCACATGCTTGATGTATTTCCTAGATCTTAGCTGGTATTCAGAAGTCTCTGTTATCTGGCTCAGCTCACCATTCTTAAACTCAATAGTGTATGTGAAAGCATTTGCAAACCATAAGGGGCTAATGATTCTCTCATATCATTGATGTTTCTATCTCTCTCTTCCCTCTCTAAAATCAATAAAATTATATTTAAAACAAAAAAAAACATAAGGGGTTATTTATTCATTTTAATATTTTTCTTTCAAAAAGGAAAGGAGAGGGAGAGAGATAGAAACATCAATGATAAGAGAGAATCATTGATCGGCTGCCTCCTACAGGCCCCACACTGGGGATTGACTCCACAACCCGGGCATGTGCCCTGACTGGTAATCAAACCCTGACTTCCTGGTTCATAGGTTGGTGTTCATCCACTGAGCCATGCTGGCTGGGCCATAAGGGGCTCTTTAGTTGTTAAATGTAATTTTTCTTCTCCTTTGAGAAACTCCTCTGCGAGTATTTGTTCCCTAAACCCACCTTACTTAGAGTCTCCCTAGTTCTACTTGGCATCTAGACTGAAGGTCCATTTTCTCATGAGGCCCTCAATGTGGACTCCAGCCCCAGTATGGTCTCTCTCTCTCCTGTAAATTCCTCATCATCTTTTGTGTATTTGGCATTTAATTCTATACTACCTTGTATTGCTTATTGTATGAATCCCTGGTCAGGTTAGGATGAATATTTCATAATTTGTGAATTTTCCTATAGCATGTAATTGCTCAAAAAAAAAAAGGTTTGGTCAAAAAGTGGGAACATTTGGAAAAATTAGGGGGGGGAAAGAATTTTAATTTGAGATATCCAAGTATCCTCTACAAAGAATGAAGAGTGTCACTGAAAAGATAAAGCTTTAAGCAAAAGTTTGAGATAAGTATGAAAGGGTCGAACAGTTAATGTGGGAAGTAAGAAGGGCAAAGGTCAGGGAGAAAGCAAAGTGGATACCCCTCCTGCAGTGCAGTCCTAGAACTCAAGGCAAAGCTCCTTCTCCCATAATCCTTTTAAGAGCTAGTTCTAGCCTCATCCAATTTTACAAAGCCACCCAAGGTTTTATCCCAAGCAGTTCTCTTGCCGATCTCAGACAGCTTATTCCCAGAGCTTCCTTCCTCTTGCCCTCAGAGCCTTCCCCACACCCAGATATTAAGGTGTTTGGAAATCCTTCTTCTGCATTAGTCTTGGCTGACCACCTGAAAGTGAATGAGGACAGGCGCCCTCCTCTCCTGCCTTCTGCACTTACAAATCTCCCTGTCAGGAGAAGACACCTTACTGCCTGGGCTAAACACAGTGCTTGCTCCATCACAGGCACTCCGTAACTACTGAATGGTTTAATGTCACTTGGTTGATTTTTGTTTGGGCCACAGTGGAGGAAAAACACAGCTAATGTGGAGAGAAAGAAGCTGTTGTTCAACCATGACTCATGAGCTTAACTCTCAACACAAGGTTCAAGTTTGTTTTGCATTTTTGTGCCTCCAAAGTGATGGTGAATTGGCAAGGAGAAGGGGAGCCAGCATGGTGGGAATCAGAAGAGGCATGATTCAGGCCTTAGAACTAACATCAGTGTGTGTTTGGGTACTGACCCATTTGGATTTGCAAAATACAGGATGCCTTCCTGCCTCAAATTTTTATTCTAAAGTTAAACTGTTGTCATTAGGCGTGATTCGCCAATGATAATCATGACTGGAAGGGGACTCACCCTATCTCCCCAGGGAATAGGGTCACTAATCACTGGACTTGGGGAAGTAATACATCTCAAATCTGGTTACCTTGCCACCAGACTCAAGGACATAGGACTAACAGAGGCCAGCATACATGGAAAGGGACAGAGCAATTTTGGTTCCTTGTTCATGCTCTCTCAATTCATCCAGGTACAGCCAGTCTCTTTCTCTTTCTTTCCAACTTTAATCCCAGCCCCCAACCCAAAATCTGATTACATAATTAAGCACTCAGTAAGTTAGTAAGTGTTCTCTGATCCTGATTTTTAATGAAGTTGGCCAATGCTGCTTCCTGTTTTGAAAGAGACAACCCCATTTAAAAGGCTAGTCTGTGTTCCCAATACCCACTGCATCGTAGAAATCAAATGGGCATTTTAATTATTTTAGAGGAAAAATAATCAGATGTAAATAGCTTAAAGTTCTCACAGTGGAGAGGGTAGCTGTTGCAAAGAGCAACATTGGTAGTAGGATATGACTGCAATACCAAAACTAGTACTTATCTATCTACCTATCAAAAAGGTCAAATATCAAAAAGGTCACAAATATGCTGACTCTTGTTCCTGAGATGGCAGGTAAGAGATATCTATTTGGAAGGCATCTTCCTAGCAAATCACTTCTCAGTCTCCTGGAAACTTTTGGAGGCCACCTTGGAATGAGTTCTAGAAATTCATGTGGAGGCCTTTAGGCTCTGAACTAGGCCTGCTCGTGTCCCTTAGTGAAAGAAGAATCAGGCTGTTCTTCCGAATATTCTGTTGTGTGCACTGAATCATACAAGTAGAAAAGAGAAAAAAATGTTGAGGAAGTCAGGGTGTTGGGAGGAATGGTGGGCATTCAGGTGAGGTGTTGCAGTTATTTTCCATAAAGCTATCCTATCTTCTCACCTAGACCCATGACTACTAACCACACTATTATTTCCTTACCTAAAATCTTTCATCCCAAGAATGCTTGCCATTGAACCGTTGGTTTGACATTCAAATTTGGTCCTGCCCAGTATCTTCAAATTCATTTCTCAACACTCCCTGTAACACCTCAATACTTGTAATTCCCCATGTGCACTCTCCTTTCGATGTCTTTGTCTATGCTGAATTCTATCAGGATATCTTTTCCTACCTTCTTCACCTTCCATTTCTATTTGTTCCCTAAAACAAATCAGGTGCCCCATTCTTGTTACCCACTTGAGCTTGGTCTCCCTCTTTTGTTATCTCTGGGCACCCAGGCAGATTCCTACCTTTGTCTTTTCTTTTTTAATTTTATTTATTTATTGATTTTTAGGGAAGGAGGGAGGAGAGAGAGTGTGTATGTGTGTGAGAGAGAGATCAATCCACTGCTCCACCCATTCATGCACTCATTAGTTGCCTCCTGTGTGCACCCCAACTGGGGATCGAACTCGCAACCTTGGTGCGATGGGACAGTGCTCCAACCAACGAGCTACCCAACCAGGGCCCTACCTTAGTCTTTATTACAGGATATTGTAATTGCTTTCTTTGCTTTACTGTCTCTCTGACTAGATTAAGCCATAAGCTCTTTAGAGGTAAGGCTGTATATCTCGTGTCTTGCACAAGCCAATCATTTATGGAAGCTCAATAAATGTTGATGAGCTGATTAGTTAGGTATGGATTGGGGTAGAACTATCCAACCATCTGTCATTGGAATGCTGTGATAGAATACAGCTGGCTTTGTCTCCAGTTCTCTCCTGGGCACAAGCCTTAAGCTCCTCTGTTACTGACTAGATCCCTTCATCCACACACACTCACATTATTCTCTCTGTCTAGACTTGGACTCTTCAACTCCAAGCTCCCTGTTCTCCCTCTTTTGGAAATCTGTTCCCTGTTTAAACCCACTTGGTTCTTTTCTGTTCATGTCTCTGCCCCCCTCATCAAGTGGGCTATATTTTTGGGTGGATGTTTCTGTGTCTATTTGTGCAAACATGGGTGTGTTGCCTTGTCTCCTACACTCAGGTCAAAGTTTTGCAGAAAGCCTTGGCTCTCCACTAGGCCTACCGCATGCTGTATGCCTTCTTCCCTGGCCCAAAGCCTGTTTGGGACAATTCAGAATCTTACAGTCTGCAGCCATCACTGCAAGAGGCCAATTTGTATAACTTTTCATGTAGTTATTCATTTTCACTGTATGTAGAGCCCTGTACTGGATCTATGCTATTACTAAGAGATTTCACATCTGTCTCAGGGATACCTGATCTGGAGGTAGTGTATCCTGACCTCAACAAACTCAAAACAATGAAACAAAAGGTGATATCACAATTGGTAGGAACACTGCTACAATTTCCCACTGTATCTTTTGGGGGAGCTAGGCCTTTCAGGGATTGGGATTCACTAAAATTCTAGGTCTCTGATGCAAATAGGAAGCTATCTTTCCATAAGGTTGTAACTCTTGGCCATCTATCAATAAGGTATATGTTTTTGTGATTTATTTATTAATTAAAATTAAAAGTTGTGTTAAACCACTTTCGTTCTCATCCAGTGGTCCACCTTTAGAAGTGCTGACCAAAGTTAGAAGTACTATCTGTGACCACAGGATGGATGGAAATGAATTGGTCCACAAAGAACTCAGATTTGTGACCTTGGCCCTATTACCACTCACCCAAGTAGGATGTGGGCCCAGAGACCTGGCCAAGCTGGAGCTTGGTGACTACAAACTTGAGAAAGAGCAAACTATCTTACAGATGACCAGTTCAGGTCCCTGTGGCTTTTGGGGCAGTCTGACCCCAGATTTCTGGTGACCGGCTTCCTGCCCAAAATAGCTTCCTGTTTGAGAGGGTCTACCCCACTTCAGCAGGTGGAAATAAGTCGAGCTAAATGCCTTTCAAGCAATGTATCATGATGGTTAAGAGCAGGGCATTGAGAAGTAGGCACATCTGAATCTGTATCCCACCACTGCCACTTGTTTGCTATCTGGTCTTGGGTAGGTTGCTTAACTTCTCTAAACTTTATTTCCTTATGTTTAAAAGGGGGATGGCGACAGCACCTACTTCATGTGTTTGCAGGGGGTTTAAATGAGAAAAGGCACATAAGGCGTTTAGCACTGTCCTTGGCCTGTAGTTAGGTGCTCACTTGGTGGTAGCTCTTCTTTATAAAGTAATATTATTACGAATAGTAATAACAAGAAGTCACATTTAAAATGATTACCCAGGTCGGCTGTGCTCTCAGGCCACATCCCCAGGCACTTCTGCCTGCATTCTCCCAAGGTGACCCAGCGTGGCGGTGCCAGCTCTGTCCAGGGTTGCTGAGTGAGGTAAGAATCTCGGCCAGGATCAGGCTGCCTGGGCATGACCCCTGAGCCGGCAGCTGTGGGAGGAGGAGCATGAGATGAGGGGCAGGGAAAAAGGGGGTGTCAGTGGGCGGCCTAGGACTCTGGGGAGGAAATAGGTTTGTGGTGAGGAGAGGGTGAGGTAAAGAAGAGGGGATGGGCAAAGTTTGAGAGAGTTTTAGCAGGAAGGAAGGCAGTTGAGAAAAAAATAATCCACTTTGTGTCTGATTGGCTTCTTAGTGTCATTTTCTGGAACTGAAGAATCAGAAAGAGAAACCAACACAAGGCTTCTAGGGTCTCACAAAATGTCAGACCTTTTTTGATTTCTTTTTTTTTTGGGGGGGGGGCGGGGGGCCTATCTGCAGCTCCAAAAAGGAAAAATGGGCTGTGTTTTACAAACGGTCAGAATGTCAGATCAAGACCTAATGTGCCTTTTTCACCCGAAAAGTCTGTTGCACAACCTGGTGTTATTTCCACAGGCAGCTGAAGTAATTCTGCTCTTGAAACACTGCCCTGTGTGACTTTTTTTTTTCTTCTTGTTTGTTTGCCCAGTAATTAAATAGTCATGACAGAACAGTCCCTCAGTTCTGTGGGGCATGGACCTGGGAGGTCATCCCCAGCTACCAAGGCATCTCCAGCGAGAACACGCTGTATCCTGGGGCTGGAGCCCTCAGGGAGCGCCTAGTGTCCTGCAGCCATCAGTTACCCAACTGAGATGTAGCTCAATGCACACTGAATCACCCACCAGAACCATGCCCCACGGAACCCTGGGAAGGTTCTGTTATCACAAACAGGAAGCAAAACTCATAGCAGAGCAAGATTTCAAAAGCAAGGTTTCTTCAGCACCTTGGAAACACCCACTTGCCTCTCCCCTTCCCCCATGGTTTCATCTCTTATCTCTGCTCAAATGCTCACTTTCCCAAATTCTTTTTTTGTTATTAATCCTCATCCAAGGATATTTTCTTCCATCGATTTTTAGAGAGTGGAAGGGATACACGGAGGGGGAGTTAGATAGATGGATAGGTAGAAACATCGATGTGAGAGATACATCAATTGATTGCGGTTGCCTCCTGAATGCACCCATACTGGGGCTAGGGATGGAACCTGCAACCCAGGTACATGCCCTTGACCAGGAATCGAACCCGAGACCCTTAGATGTGTGAGCCAACGCTCTAACCACTTAGCAACACTGTCCAGGGCCCACATTCTTTTTCAGACTTTAGTCTCCAAACTTTAATCTGGCTTTATTTGGGGAGGGAAGGCAGAAGTGAAAGATTTAAACAATTTATTTGATTTTGTGTCTCCTCACCTCCCCATGAAATGGCCTATGGTTTGAAACAGTCTGAAATATCATGGCTCAGTTATCTGTCCTCACCTCAGATTTTGCACATTTGAAATCAACCCTTCATCCTTATCTCCAAAATCAGCTCAGTTTCCTCATTTCTATTAAACAGTACCACCATTTATCCAGTTCAAGTTAATCTTTGACTCACTCACACCTGCTAGCTTCATAAACAGTCACCAACAGATTTGACCGATTCCTGATTCATCTGAAAATATCACTCCACTGGCCCCTCATCACTGTCACTCCTCTACAGTTCAAGTCTTTATCACTTCCTCATGCCTGGACCTAGGTAACATAGCCCTCCCCCCAGGCCTTCCCCACTCACTCCATGCTGCCCAGCATGTTGAAATTCATCCACCCAGAGCCCAGATTTCATCACTCCCTTTTCTGCACAGCAGCCTCTTCACTGCCTGCCGTGCAAAGTCCAGCCAGACACCCAGCTGGCATTTCCCTCATTTTCCTGCCCCCTTCCCTAGGCACTCTCCCCACTCCCCAAAAGACACCCACTGCTCCCTCCTGCCAGGCTGTTTTTAATACTGCCTTCTGCTTGGTGCCAGGGAGATGCTCACTCATAGGAAGGGGAGGGGGAGGGAAGGAGGAAGGAAGGGAGTGCCCAGCTCCATCTCCACAAACCATTCTAGTTCTTTCCACTTGAACCCTGCTCTGAACTGCTCCACCGTCCGTGTCTACATGACTCATTAAAAAACGAACAGCAGAACCAAAAACTTCTACTGTGAAGATTTCTAAACGTATATAAAAAACCCTCATGAACCCATTTGCCAGTTTTGATAGCCATCAAGTTTGTCACATTTTATTTCATCCGTCTTCCCTCCACCTTTTTGGAGGGAGGTGGGTGAGTGGACCATTTCAAAGCAAACATTTCCCTTATGTCAATTTATTCCCAAATACCTCAGCATGCATCTTAAAAAGGACATTTTCTTTCATAGCAACAATGCCATTATCATACCTAACAAAATTAATAATAAATTCTTCCTATCACCTATTTCTTAGTCTATATTCGTTTCCCAAACTGTCTAAAAAACCATTTTTAAAATTAGGTGTGTTGAACTCAGGATCCAAACAAGTTCCCCTTAGTCATCATATTTGGTTATACCTGTGAAGTTTCTTTTAACTTCTTTTAAACTAGAATAGTCCTTCCTCCATTCCCCCTCCCCCCATGTCATTGATGAAATAAACAAACAAAACCAGGTTAACTGCCCTGTAGAAAGCACCACATTCTGGATTTGACTGATTACACCTTTGTGGTATCATTTATAGACCACTCATTCCAACCCTTAAACCTTGCCCTTTCCTGCCTTTGACCTAACTTTTGAATATGTACATACAAACTTCCAAAGAGAAAGTCTGTGTGTGTGTGTGTGTGTGTGTGTGTGTGTGTGTTTGGCTTCAGTGTTATTAAGAA
>NW_006296279.1:1278624-1289485 GCF_000327345.1 Myotis davidii | reverse complement strand
TGGCTCAGTGGATAGAGCGTCGGCCTGTGGACTGAAAGGTCCCAGGTTCGATTCCGGTCAAGGGCATGTACCTTGGTTGTGGGCACATCCCCAGTAGGAGATGTGCAGGGGGCAGCTGATCGATGTTTCTCTCTCATCGATGTTTCTAACTCTCTATCTCTCTCCCTTCCTCTCTGTAAAAAATCAATAAAATATTTTTTAAAAAAGAATTTTTCACATACCAGCTCCTCAATAATATACTTGCTGAAGAGAATTTATTAAGCTCTACTGTCTGCAGAATTGTGTACCAGGGAGAGAGAGCTCAGACCTCTCTCGAGCTCCAGGCTCCTTCCTCAGGTGATGCTTTTCTGTCTTTGAACACAATGGCTTTCCCTGCTCCCAGATCCCTCCACTCCTAACCTTCCTCCAGAATGCCGTCTGGCTGTCTCTGTAAAACACCACTGTGATCAGACACCCCAGGAGCTCGCCTGTGCCGTTGGTGTCTGATCACAGACTAAACTCCTCAGTGGCATTTCCAGACACTCTAATTTGCAGTCTCATCTGCAAGCCTCCCTTTCCTTCTCTCCACCTGCAGCCACACCTCATACTTGAGATTTCCAGTACCTTTGCACATGCTGTCTGCTTAGTCTGAAGTGGCTTTCCCCTCTTTTCTCTTCCCTACCTTAAATCTCCAGCAAATAACTTCTCTTTTTCTTTTTTTGAGACTCAGTGAGCTGTCACCTCCACAACTTCCCAGGTGGCATGAATAGCTTCCCCTTTGTTCTCTTTGTAATTGGCCTCATTACTCTTAGTTGCCAGGATTTATTTACACATCTGTCTCTCTCAAAAGACTTTGAGTCTGAAGAAGATCCGTGTCTTATTCATGTTTCTACCCCCATGACCTAGCCCGTGTTAGGCACTCAGTTAATGTTGAACAAAAAAATGAATTCTAAGACTCTTGCCAGGTTGTTCTGTCTACTATTCTTGGGCTCTGTGTTCAAGAGCAGAGTACCTGAGTCAGATGAGTTCAAAACCAGGTTCTGCACCTTTACTAGGTTTGTGGCCACTCACTGGAGGCTAACCTTATTTACCCTCCCAATGGCTTAGTCTCCTCATCTGTAAAATGGGGCTATTGATAGTACCTACCTCATAGTATGGCCATGAACATTAAAAGAGACTAGGCCATATCAAGGGACCAGCATGGTGCCTGCCTGACACATAGCCAGGACTCAGTAACTGTCTATTATTATTATTATTATTATTATTAATTTTTAAAACAGTTTTCCAGTATATTGTTTGATACCACTTATGGAAAATTACGTGTGTGTGTGTGTGTGTGTGTGTGTGTGTGTTGCTGAGTGGGACTTTTTTTACCTATATATTCTTTATTGATAGACTGTTTTACAATATATATTGATTTTTATATACACTTAGTTATTTCAACTCCCAAAATACACACACCCGCACATACACACAAACACTCCAACCCCTAGTATTCATATGCAAACCCCACAGACATACACATAAAGCACACAAACGTGCATACTCCCTAAGGAACTCTGAGTCCAGATGTGCCTCAGCCTCGGGGGCACTGAGGACGTGCCTGCAGAGAGCACGTGTAGACCTCAGGCCATCTCTGGCTCTCAGCCAACAGAGAGGGACGGGCACTCAGCCAGCTCTGGAACAGGGAAGTGACATTCCTGTTCATCCAAGCTCTCACGTAAACACCCAACCTGGGTGTCTGGAGACAGACCCTTTATGAAGTGCAGGCCCCGTGGCCCGAGTCTTTCTCACACAAAAAGAACTATTGGGAAGTAACTGCCTTCCTGACCTCGGTTTTCAGAGCAGAAGGGACCTAACTAATCGCTGTCAAAATGGTTTCTTTTTATTCCCGTACGTTTGGGAAATGCAGGAGGAACTGTATGAAGGGAGCTAAATTATACACTTTAATTGGAAGTTCCTTTTTTTCCCACTGAAAAATAAAACTTGTGGTGGCTTGAACTGGCTTTGGTTCTGAGACCTCAATTTTGCTGGAATTTAATATCAAAGACACGGAGACACCCTGCTCCATGTTGAAGTGTATTGTCACCCAGAAAAAGCAGGAGTCCCATGTCCTCCCTAGATCAAGCCTGCTTTCCCAGTGAAGGGAGAAAATGGTGCCAAGTATCAGGAGAGAAATGAGGAAAGCTCTGGACTGGTGAACCAACCTGACCCTCAGAGAAGAATCTGGCAGGATGAGCAGCAAAGAGAACAGAGGCCTGTGCAGGGCTGCAAACGCACACAGGGTGGGCCCCGGTGCCAGGCCTTGGATCTATATTCACTTTTGAGTCAGCATGGAGAGGTCACAGGGTCAAGGGACACCTATGGGTGCTCAGCCTAATGCAGGACAAGAAGCGGGAATCTCTAATTCCCTAAAAAGGAAGTTTACATTGCAGTTAGGGAAATAAGAAGGGCACTCATGAAACCATTGAAAAAGGTCTGCAACTTCCTGTCTTGGGCAGTGGAGATCCCAAGTGTTGAAGAAATTTACAGAAATGTGTAACTGAGCAGGGTCACCATAAAGGTTGTACCATACGCAGCCTATACAGCCAGACCTCCTCCAACACTTGGATAACACTAAACATCCCAACCACCACCAGCCAAATGAGGAAGGGGCACAACATTAATAACCAAAATGTCACTAACTTGCAGCCCTGGTGACTCAGGACCTCAGCCCCTCCTTCTACAACCCCAGAGTTTCCCAATTTGTTCTTTCTTTCCTTTATTTAGATATGCCACACAATTTACTATTTTAAAGTACACAATTTAGTGGTATTAAGTATATTCACAAGTTTTTGCAACCATCATCACTATCTAATTCCAGAGCATTGTCATCACCGAAAAAAACCGCCCTGTGCCATTAAGCAATCACTCTCCAGACCCCTTTCCCCCAAGCCCCTGTCAACCACTATTCTTTCGGTCCCTATGGATTTGCCTGTTCTGAACAGTTCATGTAAGTGGAGTCATGCACTACATGGCCTTTTGTGTCTGGCATTGTTTACTTAGCATCTACGTAGCATATATCAATACTCCATTCCTTTCCTCAGTTCTTTCTGGGCATCCCAGATGGTGTTCCCTGTGCTCAGGTACAAGTCTGTTCATGAACATCTCCCTAGAAGCCACTTGGGAGAAGAGTCCCACAGCTGCTACCTTTCCTGCCTCCAGCCCCTAAGGCAGGGGTGGTGAACCCGTGTTCTGCCAAGGGCCATTTGGATATTTATAACATCATTCGAGGTCCATACAAAATCATCGACTTAAAAATTAGCCTGCTAAAAACTCATAGATAGCCCTAGCTGGTTTGGCTCTGTGGCTAGAGCATCAGCCTGTGGATTGAAGGGTCCTGGGTTCGATTCTGACCAAGGGCACATGCCTGGGTTTCGGGTTGCAGGCTGGATCCCTAGTAGGGGATGTGAGGAAGGCAGCCAATCAATGATTCTCTCTCATCATTGATGTTTCAATCTCTCCCTCTTCCTTCCTCTCTGAAATCAAACAAACAAAAACTCATAGCTAGACAACAGTATGGTGGTAACCAGAGGGGAAAAGGAGAGAGGAGGGAGGTAGTAAAGGTGTAGGGATCAAAATATGGTGACAGAAAGAGTTTTGACTTTGGGTGGTAAACACAGATTGCAACATACAGATGATGTAATATAGAATTGTATACTTGAAACTTACATAATTTTATTAAGCAATGTCACCCCAATAAATTTAATTTTGAAAAAAGGAAAAAAAATTAACCTGCTATATTTGGTCAAATATTTAATTAACTCACCCCTAATGTCTTGGCAGGACCAGACCAAATCATTTCCCAGGCTGGATGTTTCCCACCCCTGCCCTAACGTGTCAAGACACTCAGTTCCCATCTGTCCTTCCCTCCTCACACTATACCCTGTACAGACTTGGGGACATGGTCTTCCTCCCTGCCTGGGTGCTGCCCTATCCCCTGGCCCTCAGATTGTAGCTACATCCCTCTCTGGCACCTGGAGGAGGGCCTGGTTGTCAGCTTCCCCATCTGTTTCATTCACTCTGACCCTAGAGACCAGGGTGGGAAGGAGCCCAAGACAAAACAAGCACATCCTACCACAAGAATTGGAGCGACAGTGGTTTTTGAGGATGTGTTCCCAGGAAAAACCAGTAGGGGTGTGGGAAAGTAGCATGGACGCTAAAAAAGGGAGTGATCGCAAGTGAAGTCCCACAGGGGTGGGGTAACTGCAGCTCAGCCCACGGGGGAGCAACAGTGCACGTCAGGCCTTCGAGGGGGGTGTTTGAACCTGTGCCTGACAGTCATCAGTTGAGGGCTGCTCCCCAGGTGTGTGTAGTCCAGGCCCTGCAGCTCTCAAGGACCCCAGGTGAAGGACATCCTTGCAGCTGGAGAGCAGCCCTTTGACAAGGAGACAAAGGTGCTGGCTGTCAGAAATGGACACACACAGGCTCTGCTACACTCTCTTTCTCCAGGTCTCCTTTCCCCACAAACATCAGAAACTAGCACATAACTCGGTACTTCGACTCAATATTTATTGATAGGATATACTAGATAGATTGATTGATCAGTCAACAGATCAGTGGACAGACTTCATTAAAGCCCTAAAGGTAATTTTCATTACAACCATTAAATGCTTGAAAAGATGGAGGGCATTGTACACATCTGTCTTACTCTACCACACTTACTCTATGTACCTTGGCAAGTGCAAAGGGAAATGAAGGCAGTACGTGCTAGATTGCGACTGTAAAGGAAGGAAACTTAGACACTCAGGGACATTGACTTTCTCAGGTTCCAGGTGACAAAGTCAGTGATCAACATTTGATAAGTCAGAAACTCAGGCTAACTTACTTCTCACCATGGATGCTAGAAGAGTCCCTCTCTGACATCCGGAATACGTGTCACTTTCTTCTTTTTCTGTGAGCATAGAAGCTGAGGGAACAGAGAACAGTTCTCCGATTGTGTTGGGCATATGTCTGAACATCTTTATTTTTCCATTTCCTCAATGGCTTTGCCCACACCCCAAGGTTGATGTAAAGATTAAATCAGTGGATGTGGAAAGGCTTTGAGTAACATAATGTGCTCACAAACAGCAAATAATTTTTTTAAATAGCTTCCTTCCTTCCTTCCTTCCTTCCTTCCTTCCTTCCTTCCTTCCTGCCTGCCTTCCTCCCTCCCTTCCTTCCTTCCTTCCTTCCTTCCAGGATCCTGGGCAACTGACAAGTTTCAAAGAGTGAGGCTGAGAAAGTTCCCTTGAGTCCTCAGGGAGTCTGGGTCTCGTTGGGAGTTACCTGGACCGCAGACCAGCACACTCATTAACCTGCCTGCCACCCGACGCCTGTTCAGGGCGTACAGCCCGACGTAGCAATAAAGGTTCATGAGGGGCCCGAGCAGAATTAAGAGGTAAGGAGAGAAGACAAAAGGTGAATAGAAGAAAGGGTGAGTGGTAAAATGAAGGAATTAGACTTGAGTGGGTGGGTGGGTAACAGGTAAAGAAGTAAGGGGTAGCCTGGCCAGTGTAGCTCAGTGGTTGAGTGTCAACCTACGAACCAGAAGGTACCTACAAACCAGAAGGTCACAGTTCAATTCCCTGAGTTGTGGGCTTGATCCCCAGTGTGGGGCGTGAAGGAGACAGCCAATCAATGATTCTTTCTCATCATTGATGTTTCTATCTCTCTCTCTCCCTTCCTCTCTGAAATCAATAAAAATATATTTTAAAAAAAGAAAAGAAAAGAAGCAAGCAAGAGGTAAAGTAGAGACAGGAAATAGAGTTGACTATGCTGGAGGGTGATGGGCACCACTGGTATCTGCTCCTGCGACATCCACACCCTGTGCTTCCCAGGCACGGGTTCTATGATAGAGGTCACATTTGCCACAACCTTGTCGCAGCCCTGCTCTCAAGTCTCTGGCTATCTTTCCAAATTATTTGAGAGCAAAAAAGTCTGGGAGGGTCTCCAAGGCAATCTGACCTTGACCCTGATGGATCTCCTAGAGGCCTTGGGCAGAAGGAGGCAGGAGAGCCAGGAAGCAGAGGCCCTGCGCCGGCTGCACACAGGGCCCTCAGTGAGCGTGCCAGCCTGTAAATTGTCCTTTTGTTTTGCAGGCTTTACCGAACACGGTTTTATTTCATGTGACTGTGCTATTTCAGGAGGAGTAAATATTGCCGGCGGTCTGTTTAAAAAGGCCAATGACCCGAAATGTGGGGTTTTTTTTTTTCCTTTTCTTTTCCACTTGAATTATCTCCAAGAGGCAGGCCTGCCCAAGCAACGCGAGGTTTTAATTTGTTGGCTTTTAGCTCAAACTTTCCCTTTTTGTCTCGTGATATGCTGGACTGGCAAACAAAAGGGAGAAAAGATATGAGGATAAAGACACAAAGACCTGACCTAGGCCCAAGGAAAGGGGGAAATGTCCAGGGTGCAACCCGGAAGAGGGCAGGGAGCCATAGGCGCTCTGCTGCCTTCCCTGCTTCCGGAGCTGGTGTTTGACCTATAATTATAGCTTCTTTCCTCTGACTTCCTCTGTGAAAATAGCAACATTCAAACTAAGCACGGAGCAGAAAAAAGCACGGCATAAAGGATCAAGGATTTATAAATACAGTTAAAATTACAGGATTGTTACCCCCATGGTTTAGTTCTCCGAAGAGTGGGCTGAGAAAGGGGAGCATAGTTTTGGAAGCTTGACTCAGATCCTAAAATATCCAGGTGTGACTCTTTGGGGGCCCAGTCAAGGAGAGATTTACTAGTCTGTCCCCCCCCACCCCCCCCGGGATGTCAATCACTATAAAAAAGGATGTCCCTGGGCACATCCCGTGCTCAGGATTTTTATGTTGACTCCCTAAGGATTTCACTCATCATTTAATTGTTCAGTCTCTTCTCTTCAAACTCATTACCTCTAAGGAGAGGGTAGGGGATATCCTGGTCTCAGCAAATACCTCCCAGTCCTCAGGGACATGCTTTTCTTCTTAGCCAAACAATGTGTTCCTGTTGGAATGGTCATGATCTTAGATGGCCCAGCATACTGGCCCTCCCATGGGATTTCTTAACTTGGGACAAGTGAGGGATCATCCAGAAACTTCATCTCTGGTGATGGAGACAGTCAGATAAAAAAATATGGGCATGGAAAGTGGAGTCAGCTGTTGCAGTGAAAGAGAACGAGGCAACCATTAGTGAGAAACACGAACGAGAGGCAGAGACAACGGCCTGGCACTGAGGTCCTTGTTCCTTGTGGTTCCCAAGGCCTGGCTCCTATCCCTGACCTTTGCTGTGTTTGGATGCTCAACCTTTCCTTGGATTCTATTAGCTGTTACAATTCCTCTTTTGCCTAAACTAGTTCAAGTGGGGTTTCTGATGCGTGCAACCAAACGTCTTCATTAATACAGTAGCGCCAATGCCAAGAATTCTCTAGGGAGGTTGAAGAAGCAATGTTATCAGTGCAGCTTCTCAAACTTGGTTTCACAAAGGGTTAGGAGCAATGTTTATGGCACGCTGACTTGGAATTACTGTCACTACTCTGCTCACCTAAAAGATAAGTGTTGGGAAGAAGAGTGAAAATATCCCAAGCTGCATATATGACTCAACTACTGAAGACGAGAAAGGGACCTGGGGAACAGACCCATGGGCTGGCCTCTGCCTTCATGTGGAATCACATATGAGTTTTCCAGATAGGAGATTTCCAGAAGAGAGTGAGGGTTATCTTCCCACCACCCACCACAGGTCTTAACTTGCACTATAGAGCTCCAGTAAGTTAAACCCAACTTCCATGTTTGCCTCTCAGTAGAGCTGAAGAACAGTGACAGACCATTGTCAGCCTAACAGCCTTTCCTATGCGTAGAGTTGTCACCTCCACACTAAATGATTCCAATCTGCTCTGTATGTCAATGGGGCAAATGCAATGGCCTGACGTGATGGTGTAGAAAATGCTTGGACTGGGAGTCCAAGGACCTGGATTCCAGCTAATGTTTTTCTACCAAGTCGTTAGAAGACTAGCTAAGCCTCTGGGTCCAGTTCCCCCACTTGTTAAATAAGGAGTTAGGGTAGCTGGTCTCTAAAATCCCTCCTAGCTCTCATATGCCAAATTACTGGCCTGGAATCATTCTGCACAATGAAAACTATTTGCAGGAGGGGGAAGGAGGAAAGAGAACAAGAAATTCAGATAGTTCCCCCTCATATTTAAGGTAAAATTATTATTCTTACAAAATTAAGCTTATTTATAGCATACCATTAACTTTTTGTATATGTTGTTTTTGTATTTTTGTTAATCCTCACCTGAGGATATTTTTCCATTAATGTTTACAGGGAGTGGAAGGGAGGGGAGAGACACACAGAGAGAAACATCGATGTGAGAGAGACACAATGATTTGGTTGCCTCCCACACGTGCCCCTGGGATCCAGCTTGCAACTGAGGTACATGCCCTTGACAGGAATCAAACCCAAGCCTGATGTTCTACCCACTGAACTAAACCAGCTAGGGCTACCACTAGCTTTTTAAAATACATAACAAGTTTATTATATAAGAAACAGATGTTTGTTATAGAAAATATAAATAAGTGTAAAGGAAAGAACTGAATCTCTAATCCTCCCTATCAAAGGTAGCCTCTATCAATATTTTGTGCGTATAAATAAAATTTTTTCTATACATGCATATTTATTTTTCTTATGAAAATAGGATCAGAATATCCATTTTGTTTTTAACTTGATCATGACACTTAACAACATACTGAAAACATCTTTCTATGTTAATAAATATATAGCATTTATTTTAATAGTATCTAGTAATCTGATGTTTGGGTGCACCTTAATTTTAACCAATAAGGATTATTTAACCAATCCCTTATGGCTGTATAGTTTTACATTTAATTATTATAAACAACTTAGAAATATACTTTGTACAAACATATGTACTTGTGTGTGTGTGTGTATTTTTTCTAAGACTTCTGAGTGAGCAGCCAGGAGCATCAGTATGATAAGGATGCAGAGCAGTCACACCCCTTCCTGGTGGGTTCATGTGTTAGTCAGATTCTTTCAGGTGCAGGGAGCTATTTGATGCCTCTGCACCACATGACAGATCACCACCCTGGTCACAACTGGATTGGCATCGTCTCCTCCCCAAAGGCAGCCATCTGGAGGCTGGTCAAAGCCTATGAGGGGCCTGGCAGGAGACCTCTGCCCTGAGAGGGATTCCTTTCCTAGGTGGTGGACTAAGGAGCTCAGCAGATTCTCTCTGAGGGTGTTGAATGCATATGAGCAGCCTCCATGGAAGGGCAGGCAAGATCATCCCCATGAACCAAGGGAACCGGTGGGTTCTCCACAACCCGAGAGAAGGAACCCCTTCCTATGTGATTCCCAGGGCTCATCCTCCCTGGATCATGGCAGTTTAACCAGGAGGGCAGAGCTGTGGTCTCTGGAGATGGGAGGCTGGGTTTGGATCCTGGCTCTGTAGCTTCCAACCTGTGTGATTTAAAGCTAGTCCCATAGCCTCTCTGTTCCTGAGTTTCCCCATGTGAAAACAAGGCCTGCTACAAAAGGCTACTGAGAAAACTAACTGAAATGATAGCTAGAAAGGCCTTTAGAAGGGTGCCAAGTATACAGTGGGTGTGGTTATTATGCCTCGGCTGGTAGGGTTTGCTCTACCTAGTATCTCAGGAACTTAAAGAGTCGTACAGGTCACTGATATCTGCAAGGACAAGCTGATGACTTCAGATATCCTGCTATTATTAGTTTACTCTGTAAGGACTTCTGTTTCTTCCACCAGATTCCTGACCTCCTTGAGGGTCAGGGCTACCTCAGCTTCCATTGTGCCTTCCAAGTGAAAAGTTGTTGGTCCTTCTCACCCCTTCAGTCTCCTGTGGCCCTACCTGCTGACCTCCACTGTGCCTTATGCAGGCTCAGTGCCTAATCCGCGATTGATTCTGTGGATTGGAGAGAATTTTCCATGCGGTCCTGCAGAGCCAGTTTGGACCAGCAGAATGGTCAGCTGAGCCAGCAGCCCAGCTCCCCCGCCCCCTCCGCAGCCTTCCTGAAGCGGCTCTCCCGGGATGGCAGCACACCAGCAGCTCTCCCAGGCAAGGGGGAGCTTAGCGCTGTGTGCAGAGCGAATTCCTGGGACTGGAAGTGATTATATTCTACTTCAGTTCGGAGGCTTTGAAAAACATCCCCACCACAGCTAACCACGGCCTCCTCTGGCATGTGCCTGAGTTGACCGAATGTAGTGTGTGTGTGTGGGGGGGGAATGACAATTTGCTTTGGGGAGTCCTCCCTCTAGGAAGGCAGCACACTGGTTCCTCTTTCTGGAGTGTCCCTGAGGCTAGAGCCCTGGACAAATAATGAAAGGAAGGAAGTGAAAGTTGTTGGTCCTTCTCATCCTTTCAGTCTCCGGTGGCCCTACCTGCTGACTTACCTGGGCCACTAAACCTGGATCTTAAATGCTTCATAGCTGAGCAGCTCATGTAGCCCCAGCATCATATTAGCTGCAGGGAAACTCAGCTACACAGGACAACTAGAGAGGAAGGAGTTACAGAGGTCCAGCAGGAAGTTGTGTACTAAAGGTATCATACTAAAGATGTTAGGATTTCTCTGTGCCACGCATACGCTGGGTACATTTCATCACAATAACAACATTAATAGCTAACACATAGCACATACCACCTGCCAATTACTATTCCAAGTGTTTTATACATATTAACTCATTTAGTCATTACCCCAAATCAGTAGAATAGGTAATATTATCTCCATTTTACAGATGAGGAAACGGTGGCCCAGAAGTTAAGTAACTTGCGAAGGTCCCACAGCTACTAAGTGGCACACCTGGACAGGCACCTGCTCCCTACTCCAAGGCTTTTCAACGAACATTTCAGCATGATCACGTGTG
>NW_006296279.1:1278106-1278565 GCF_000327345.1 Myotis davidii | reverse complement strand
GCGGTTCATGTGGACCCATTTTATGGATAAGAAAACGGAAGCTCAGAGAGGTGAAAATATGTTCAAGTCACATAATTAACAAGTGGTGAATTTCCGGCCAGGCCTGACTGGCTCCATGACACGGTGACGCAGAGAAGACTGTGAAAAAGGACAGGAGGAGGCTGAGTGGGCTTGGGGATGTGCAGGTGGGGTCTGCTGGAGGGAGCGCCAGGCACAGCCAGGAGCCAGGCCTCTGATTCCCTGCTCCTTTGTCACTTTCAAGCGGCACCAATTAGCAGGACTGGTGAACCCATTTTAATCTCAGAGCAGCATGCCTTTTAAAAAGGTGAACCCAGCAGAGCTGAAAAAATGGCTCTAAATGCAGCCAAACCTCCAAATGGAAAAATATCAAAGCTTTTCTCACCCTCCCTGCTTACTTTCCAAGCCATCTAGTTTTTTTCCTCTTCCCTCTCTGCTGAG
>NW_006296279.1:1234199-1278092 GCF_000327345.1 Myotis davidii | reverse complement strand
CCCCCCCCCCCCCCCCCCGCTCAGCTCCAAACTATCTTCAGCTCAAGACAGTTAAGATTCTAGAATCAAAGCTACTTAAAGCAACAGTTATGTCTTATTGTATATTTAAAGCTTTTCTCCCCGACTGATAAAGAAGACTTGCCCCTTGTTAATAGCTCTGGTGGCAGAGCTATTTCAGGCACTTAAAGAAAAGATGGTTTTGCCTGCGGACCCCCGACTATCACCACCAGCAGGGTCCGCACTGGGATAAGCCAGAGGATCTGCCCCATCTCTCCCAAACCTGAAACAGATAGGATTATTAAACTCACAGACACATAATGATAATACCATGAGACTGTGTTTACAGATACCTGTAAGGAGCTTTATGTGAGCACTCAAACCAGAAACTGTCAATGCCTGCAGGTGTCCAGAAACCACATCAAGGAGGTGACCAGGGAAGGGACTGAGACCCAGAGAGTCTGCAGGCCCGGGAGGCAGCAGGGTTTGACAGCTGAGGCAGGCGACTTTGGTTTTGCAATCTGACTTTCCCTTTCTGGCTGTGGGAGTACAACCAGTGACACATCTTGGCATTCCCAGACTTTATTTTCATTGTGCGGTGGGTTAGGTGGTTCCCCACACTGAAGAGGAAATGAATGATGACTATAAAGCTGAGTTTGTAAAATAAGTGACTATAAAATTGAGTTATACTTTACACAGATTCTTCTTCACTGTCATCATCAAGCACTAATTGATTATCCAGTTCCTTTTAAATCAAGTGGAGTGAGGACGGGGTTTGTCCAAGGGAGAGGAGGCTTATGCTGAACTTAGCATCTCTGGTCCCATCGCTATTGGAGTTAAGTTTCCAGCTATGGCATTGCTTAGGCCCTAAACTTCCAGGAGGGAGATTTAACAATGGCACCAACAGGCGCATCAGGACACCAATAGTCCCACACAAGTTGTTTCTCAATGGAAGCCAGCAACTAACAGTTAATGGCTGCTAAGTGTCAGACACTCCAATGGCGCGCGCGCGCACACACACACACACACACACACACACACACACACACATTATCCAATGAATCAGGTACATTATATCCCCATTTTACAGATGAGGAAACTGTAAGAGATTAAGTCACTTGCCCACTGAATTATGAACTCCATGAGAAGAAGGACTGACTTCTTCAGACCTAAAGTAGTACTAGACACAGGGACGATGCTCAATAAAAAATTATGAATAGCCCTAGCAGGGTTTGCTCAGTGGATAGAGCATCAGCCTGCAGACTGAAGGGTTGTGGGTTTGATTCCAGTCAAGGGCACATGCCTGGGTTGCAGGCTCGATCCCCAGTAGGGGTCGTGCAGGAGGCAGCCAATCAATGATTCTCTCTCATCATTGATGTTTCTATCTCTCCCTCTCCCTTTCTCTCTGAAATCAATAAAAATATATTTTTTAAAAAATTATGAATAGGTGAATGATAGGTAATAAATGGTGAAGCAAAGAGAACTATGTTCTCCAGAAAGATTTTCCTGGCTAACTAAAAGAGCTGTAATAATCTATAACTTTTTTAACCTTTCCTTTCTTCATATATTTACCCATTGATTGAGTGTTTCCACAAGGAAGTGTCTTACTACTCTGTGGGTGTACAAGGCTGGTTGCTAATTTTGGAACACTTGTGAATCCTGGGCCCAGGCTCATGAAAAGGCTGGTTGGTGAGTCATATTCCCCATTCCAAGCACCCTACACACTGGCTGTCAGAATAAATCAGGAGGAGTCACCATCTCACCCTCTGCTCTCATTGTCTCATTTTACCTTCTTGAAATGACAAGGGATGCTTTGCAGAGGGTGGAGTCAGAGTAACAGCAAACTTCTAGATACTCTTGCACTTTTGCAAAATGCACAGATTCTCCTGGAAACCTCACTCTCCACTGGAAGAGTCCATCCTTCCCCCGAGGATGTCAGTGTGAACATGTACGTGGCCATAGCTTCTTTACTGTGGGCAATGACTGCAGCAACCTTCCAGGCAGGTAAGTAACATAACCTGTCGCCAGGAGACCATTAGCCTCTTTAACAAAGGACAGAGAGAAAGGTTTAAAATACAAGCACCCCCGAAAGAGGAAATACATTGATCTAAAGTCCCAGAAAAGGGCAAAAAAGCTGATGGCAGACCTTTCTGGGGCAGAAAGAAGGCAGAGTTCAGGGGGATTAAAACAGAGGTGGAAGTTTATAAGTTATATAAATATCTAATCACTATGCTGTACATCTGAAACTAATATAATATTGTATGTCAACTGTAACTTAAAAATAAATTTAAAAAACCAGAGGCAGAATTGACTTGGCACCTATCACAGATTATTCGGTACTTAAAGTACAAACCTACCGACTCTCATTCATGTTGTCAGTTATTCAGGCTCCTTTGCTTGTCTGCAGTAGATGGCTGCATCCTTGCCTCCAAGGCTCTGAGCTGGGAGAAGGGAGAAAACCCAAACTAGGTCACATGTTACCTGTGAACAACACCATGATCAAGTTCTGATAAGAGTAGTGATGATGTTAAAGGTTAAATTGAGACTGTCATTGTCTCTTCAGAGTGTGACTTCCATAACTTCCGCCATCCCCTTTATTATAGAGAACTGAGAGTGGAGAGTATCTGAGGATTTTCCGACTGGATGAGCAGCCACATGAATGTTCCAAATGCCAATTCCTCCAGCAAAGTGCCCCATTGTTTCGTTCCTCCCGACCAGGCTGGATAATGCAGGAATAAGAACACACAGAGAGAAGCAGTGCTTTTAAAAATAGATCTGACTTAGTAGTCTTTAAATAGCTGAGGATTATGATATGAGAGAGGGCTTCTTTGGGTCTCCAGCTGGACAAAATAGCCTTAATGGACTTGACTAAAGGAATTTGGCTTTGCTAAGTAAGAACTTCTAAAAGGTAAGAAAGCTGCTAAACAAGAGAATTTCCTTTTCCGCAGCTGAATGGATTCTCACTTGGCTGAGATGGTCACTGAAACTCAGCCCACCTTGACGTGGAGAGATAGAGTAAATCCTTGCTATTCAAAGTGTGGTTCCTGGACCAGCAGCAGTAACCTCACCTAGGAGCTTGTTAAAGCTGCAGACTCTGAGACCTCACCCTCGACCTACTGAATAAGAATCTCCCCTATAACAAAACTCTCAGGTGAAATACATGTACCTAACAGACCAAGAAATGCTGGGCTAAATGACCTTTTCAGATTCTTCCTACTTGAAGATTTGATGGATCGCCCCCCAGATGAGAAGCAGTGTGGCCATCTGCAGAGGGAGGACCTGGTTGCCACAGCTTTCTACTCATCTGTGTTTATAGAACACGTTTCTCCACAACCTCAAGGGGCTGCAGCTACAGTCTCTCTGAACACACCAGGCTCCCTGTGGCAAATCCCTGGAAGACCACACAGCTTGGGAGTCTGCTGTGTGTTCAGAGGGACTATAGGTACTCCTTGAGGTGTGCCTCTCTCAGGCCTATCAAGGACTCCCAGAGCAAGAAGCAAGGCGGTGATCCAGTGGTTTGTGCAGATCCTGGCTCTTCTCTCAGATGCGGGAACCACCTGCATACTTCCCTGTTCATTCATCTGGGGCTACAGACGGCAGGCAGCACCCAACATCTCATCTGGTGAAGAATCATAAGGCAACTCATAAATTTTCCCAAGAAGATCTTGTAAAAGTCATTGCATAAATTATTCATAAAAACCAATGAGAGAAAAAACACACACAAAAAAATCTCATGTGGAGAGTGAGAGGGTCTCAAGATATGGCCAACAACCTCTGTCTAGGAGGATCTAGTTCATGGACACACACTCAGGGAGCATGTCCATCCAGATGCTGATATCAACTACTGATTTGGTCTGTTTGGGCCGCTATAAAAATACTGTAGACTGGGTGACTTAAACAACAAACATTTATTTTCTTGTAGTTCTGGAGGCTGGGAAGTCCAAGATCAAGGTGCCAGAATATTAAGTTCTTGGCAAGATCTCTTTTCCAAGCTAATAGATAGCTGCTTTCTCACTGTGTCTTTACATGGTCTTTCCTCAGGGTGTGTACATTGAGAGGGAGAAGGCAAAGGAAAGAAAAAGGGAGAAAGGGGAGGGGAGGGGAGAGGGAAGGAGAGAGGGAAATTCCGGTATGTCTTTCTAGGGCATTAATCCCATAATGGAGCTCCATCGTTCTTATTTCATTTAAACCTAATTACCTCCCAAGGTCCCACCTCCAAATACCATCATGTTGGGGATTAGGACTTCAACAAATGAATTTTGAAGGGATACAGACATTCAATTCATAACAACCACCAAGTAAGAGACTTCAGAAAGCCCAATTTCTAATCCATATTTTCTTCCTTAATTCATATGTTCTTGACTAATACTAATATTTTTAAGTACACTAAGACTACACTAATAGAAAAACGGAAATTTTAAAATTATGCATCTTCATAAAACTAGTAGCGCTGAAGAAATGCAGTTCATTGGTCCCCAGTCTCTCCACTTCACTATTCCTCATGGGCTGTGGTCCAATGGTCAGGTCAAAGATGAGCTGCACTGAATATGTATTCAAAGTGAGAAGAACAGTTGAGATCAGGGGCTCTAGAGTTATGATCTGGTCTCTAATGTGATTCTGTGGCTTTCTACTAATGACCTTCCCAAACTTTGATTACCCCATCTATAAAATGGAGGGGATTGTACTTTCTATCATTATATACCACTAGAGGCCCGGTGCACGAAATTTGTGTACTGGTAGGGCCCCTAGCAGCTGCTGGCTGCTGGCTGGGGTCTCCCTCCCTTTCCCCGACCCGCCCTGCTTCAAACTCCCAGACAACTCCCAGTCAAGGGGACAATTTGCATACTACACTTTTATTATATAGGACTAGGGGCCCAGTGCACGAAATTTGTGTACTGGTAGAGCCCCTAGCAGCTGCTGGCTGCTGGCTGGGGTCTCCCTCCCTTTCGCCGGCCTGCCCTGCTTCAAATTCCCAGACAACTCTCAGTCAAGGGGATAATTTGCATACTACACTTTTATTATATAGGATTATAAAGTCATGTGAAGGGTAAATTAAATAGACATGAAACATTCTGCCACAGTTAGACACTGAATATACAATGGCTATTACTATTGCTGTGGTTGATATGATTGGTCATGATACTTAGGTCTTTCTGGATCATGTGTGCTCTTTCTACTCTTAGGCTGAGACTTCCAAGAATCAGGATTTAAGTTTCCCTCAGTAGACCCCATTTCACCTTCCCTGAGATTGTGAAAGTTCTGCTTTCTGTATCTCATGGAGCAGCCCATGTAGGGCCCTGCCCTTGTTGAACATCAGAACTAGTATTGTGGCCACTTGCTTCACTACTGGCTGGAAGAACTCGTCCCAATTCCTGAACTCCCATTAAGACTTGCAACACAAGTTAGGCCTTGTTTGTTAGGAGGCCAGGAATCCTCTTCCACCTCTCCAATCCTCATTACCCCACCCTGGTGAGCACTGATCTTCATCCATACCTCTTTACCCCTTATACAACTCTTCACCCCTGAGCACATATTATACATTGGTCTTAAAGGGTGATCTTTCCTTCATATTAACTTTCACTTCCTAGGGTCAGCCATCTGAGAAGGCACCTTGGAACATACCCAGTACTTCATTGATGGGTCACGTGTACTTTCCTAGAGTAGAAGCAGGCATCATTTCTACCCTGCCCATGTGGTCCCAACTGGACCCAGTTACATCAAAATCTGTTGTCATCCATCCAAGGAAAACCCATATCATCAAAGTCCTTCATCCTGATTCCTTTGTCCAGTGCTCTTAAACTACATAAATGGTTTTGACCTGCTGTGTAAAGGCCTTGGGCCCTGCTCCTCTCTCAATCCCACTCCCCAATCAGTTATCTCTTCCAGGAAGTTTCCTGCCTTCTCTCACAAGCCAAGCTGGCTTAGGACCCCTCCACTGAGTTTACTTCTATAATTACCCATTGTCTGCCTCTCCCACAAAACCAACTTCAAGGAGGGCTGGGGTCATGTTATTCATCTCTGTATTCCCAGCATTTAACACAGTCTAATAAGTGCTAAGCATGCAATAAATGTGGAAAACAAAGAAAGAAAAGAAGAAAGGAAGAAAGGAAGAAAGGAAGAAAGAAAGAAAGAAAGAAAGGAAGGAAGGAAGGAAGGAAGGAAGAAAGAAAGAAAGAAAGAAAGAAAGAAAGAAAGGAAGGAAGGAAGGAAGGAAGGAAGAAATGACAGGTGTAGAAAAAAGGAAATAATGAGAAAAGACAGGCTCTAATTCTGCAGAAGAATTCCCAATGGTCCTGAGCAGTGAAGCTAAAATACATCTTTCTCTATATTTAATCTTCCAAATTTTCTCTCCATGTTATTAACATAAAAATAAGATGAGTTTATAGACTTATTAAAACTGTTGGTTAAATAATCATGATGGTTTCTGGAGCCCCGGGCCATCAGCAAGCCCTATAAAGTACTCTCTAGTGACAGTGGGACATAAAACCATCATCAAATATAAACACTGAACTTTTTCCTGGTCACAGATACACAGTCCATTTAAAGGTCAAGGTCAGTCACTCTTCTTGTGTATGTGTGCCTTCCAAAGCTGGCAAACATTTCCACACACATCCAAGAAAGGGGGAGCAGGACCAAAAGCTCTTAGGGATTCACTGTTGGTCACAGTCACCTTATAGGTATCTCCACAAGTAGAGAGACACAGGGTCCCAGAAAGCTAAACGGCAAAAACAAAACAGCCAGATAATCAAGAAAAGTAACCACGTGTGTGCGTATACACATACACTCAACAGCTAAACTTTCCTAATAATGTTTTGCTCAGATTAATAATTAAATGGCCCTGTGTACTTTGAATAGAAGCCAAATGCTCAGCAAGGAGAGACAACAGAGAAGCATATCAATGAGGTCAGCCTGGAATGAAAATTATCCAGTCCACCATGCAGATAATCTAGATTCTTACATTCATTTCCTATATCTTCTTTGCCTTTAAAAAAAATAATTTATTGCCCCAGCCAGCATGGCTCAGTGGGTGAGCATCTACCTATGAACCAGGAGGTCATGGTCCTGGGCACATGCCCAGGTTGCAGGCTGGATCCCCAGTGTGGGGTGTGCAGGAGGCAGTTAATCAATGATTCTCTCTCATCATTGAAGTATATATCTCTCGCTCTCTCTCCCTCTCCCTTCCTCTCTAAAATCAATAAAAATATATTTACAAATAAATAAATAAAAATTAAAAATAATTTATTTTATTGAGATAACAATGGCTAATAACATATACATTTTAGGTGTAGAACATTATAATTTGAGATCTGTATAATCTATTGCATGCTCCCCACAAAAAGTCTAGTTTCCATATAATTGACGCCCTTTACCCATTTTGCTCTCCATTGCCCCTTGCCCCCTCTGCTAACCACCATTCTGTTGCCTGGATCAATGAGCTTGTCTTTGTTTTGTGTTGTTAGTTCATTTGCTACTATTTTGTTTTTTATTCCACATATAAGTGAAATCATACAGTTTCTGTCCATTTCTGTCTGACTTATTTCACTTGGTGTAATACTCTCAAGATTCATCCATGTTGTCACAAATGTTTTCTGCCTTTAACTCAAAATTTTAGATATGGATTAAATATAAGGTATGAAGAAAGTTTACTGTACAAACTTTGGTCTCCTCCAGCCAGTTCAGTCATTGCTCTCTCTACAACCAATAGAAGCAATAGTTTGACCCTAAAGCCTGAGCCAAACTTTGTTGCTTGTGTTTGGAGGACAGCTCCTCCTGGCTATGGGAGCTAATCCATATGTGTGTTCTCCCTCCAGCAGAGCATATCCCTTATAGGCACCATGGCATCTCTCCTAATAAAGAGGGTACATTCCCCATGACTTACTGTGTGGTTGGGATCTTCATTATTGAAGGTGGAAATTCTATGGTAGTTACCTTCCAGGGTACTGGAAAATTGAGTGTGGCTGTAGGAAAAGATAATCTGCTCTAGACTACTTTTTTTATTGTCAAATATTAATCTTATCTCTGGGAGGGGGTGGGGAAGGAGAGATTCAAGTTAGCAGAGGATCTAAGGGGAGCCAACTAGTGCTCAGACAGAGAAGACAGGAAATGGGGGAAAGGAGCATGAGAAGGAAGAAGGTCACAGGAGAAAATGGTCTCCCCAAAGCCAAGGGGAATGGGTGTTTCCCAGGAAAGCAGAATGACTCCTGAAGGCACAGAGCAGATGTGGAAGTGGGTGCCTGCCAGGCCTGCCTCCTTCCCACTGCTCTCTTTTTCTCCTTCCCTCCCTGACTCCTTTCCTTCTGTCCACTTTTATTGACCAGTGTGTCAGGTACTGTGTCGGTGGTGGGGACATGAAGATAATAAGAGTCCCTAACCTCGAGTTATGAAGTAGTGAAAGTGGTAACCAACATGTTCGACAAACCAAACAATGCAAACATATCACGGAGACTGTCTTAGTAAATGTGCCAGACCCAGCGGGCCTAGGTGGAAGCCAACAGTTCATGCAGCTGATTTCAGTAACAATGTAGTTCTCAAAACACCTACTGCTCTAGACTAAAAGAGAATAAAGAGATATAACAACTACATTCCATGTAAGAATTTTATTTTTAATCGTCACCTGAGGATATTTTCCCATTGATTTTTTTTTAGATAGAGTGGGACAGAGGGAGGGAGGGAGGGAGGAAGGAGAGAGAGAAACATTGATGTGAGAGAGACATATCAATTAGTTACCTCCCACACGCAATGAAACTGGGACTGGGGAATGAACCTGCAACTCAGGTATGTGTCCTTGGCTAGGAATTGAACCTGTGACCCTTCCGTTTTAGGGTTGATACTCTAACCACTGAGCAAGCAATCCCAGCCAGGGCCAATGTAAGAGTTTTGATTGGATCTTCTTTGAAAAAATATCTTAGAAGACATATGAGGGAAATTTTTATATTGATTAGGAATTAGGTGATTTAGAGAATTATTAATTTTCTTAAGCATAATAAAGATTATTGTGGATATGTAGGAAATTGTCCTTATTTTTCAAGAGATGTACGTTAAAGTATTCAGGGGTCATGTCTATATCTTACTTTGAAATGTTCTGAAAAAATATATACAGCAAAGTGTAAACAATTGTAGAATCTGGGAGAGGGATTTGAGTCCATTGTACTATTCTTTCAACTTTCCTACACATTTGAAAAATTTCATAATTAAATAAATTTTAAAATTCCCTCTACTTGTGAGCTGTTATACTAAGGACTGCAGTAGAATAAAACCATTTGTGTGTCAATTAGCCAATAAGTAACCATAACTAACATTTATCATATGACAGGAAATTCTGAGCACTAACATGCGTTTTCTTCTTTAGTCCTTACAGCAACACTGCATTATGGGCTTTCCTTTACAGAAAGGGGAAACTGAGGCCTGGCAAGTGAAGTACCTACCCCACATCATACAGCTGTCAGGGCCTAATACCAACCTGGCTGTGATCTGGTTCTGCACTACCTACTCCTAACTGTGATCCTCCACCTCCAGTCTCCCAGGAAACACCTTGAAATGCAATGCCCCGTTGAAGTAACAGTGACAGAAATCATTGACCTGTCAACCTGTGAGTACAAACAACCTTTCTAAGAGCCTTTCCTGCTTTGATAGGGAGAAGAAAGGTCTCCAGGGGCTGTCAGGGGAGAAGAGGCCACAGGTGACGAGAAAGAGGAAGTGGGGAAGGAAAACTGTTTGGGGGCAAATTGAATCTGCAAAGCAGGTAGTTTTGCCTGAAGCGGCAGACAAAATGTTTTCTGTTTAGGAGAAAAATCACTGCAATCAACACTGCTGCACACCACTAATGAAGGCTGGAAAAACACACAGCTACAACATATAATGGTGTTTGCTTCCCAGAGGGTTTCTTAATCAAGGTCTCATCATGTCTGAAGTTCCAATCACTGACTCCCATTCAGGACAGCAATGTGATTGAAGAGAATGGGGTTGGGCTCTGTTGCCATTCCTACCCTCCTACCTCTATATGATCTGGGCCAGCGAGAGCAGAGGGCAGGGTGTGCCTGGCCAATTGGCCTCTATAGGAATTTTAACCATGACTTCGACCTGACTTGCCCTCTGCTCCAATCTCCTGACTAACTGGCCAGTGCACATGGCAAAGCCACAGTTCCACGGCCAGCCTGCCAGACCCACCTTGCAATAACCAGGGTCAAGTTCTAGTTTGCTCTTGGTGTATGTAAGAGTTGGAGAAATCATGTAAAAAGTCAGGAGGATGTAAACATTCCAAGTACCAGTCTCCCAGGGATGGGGCATTAGAACAAAAGTCATTTTCTGCCGTGCCCTTTTCCTACAATCCAGCTTTTCCTGAGAAAAGAGCTACCTCGTAAAACCTCCAATGTTCTGAGTAACTCAGGACTAACAATTAGGCAGTGGGGCTAAGGGTCCCTTTGTGCAGAATTTGGGAACTGCCCCTGGGAAATTTTTTTTTTAAAGCAAACACAATTGTGCCAACTGCTCTCAATAGTATTTCTAGAAAATTCGCACCATCACGGCTATATCAGCCTTCCCTTAGCCACAGGCCAGAGGCAACGAGCTCTGAAGCAGCCCTCAGAAGACACAAAGTTGAAGTCAACTCTGATGATTCCTGTGAAGAAGAATTAACAATCTCAAAATGAAAGGTGCTCCTGGGGAAAGAAATGATGCAACGCAGATGTTTATTTGTTAAAATAAACAGCTTTCACAGGGCATTTTCCCTGAAAGGTCTCCCTAGACCTAAACAGTACTCCTGCCTCAAACCCATCTTGCACACCACACAGCTGTGAGCATCGGATGAGCTGCTCTGATTTCCCTGCTTAAAAGCCTCAGTGCCCGACCTGAGGCCCCAGCACTGCTCCCCTTCCTCTGGCTTCTCTGAGCTGAGACTCCCTTCTCCCAGTGATCTTCTAACGGGAAGCATGAAGCCACCCCTCTCCTGCTTGGAAGTTGTGGCTGGCTCCCGATCCCCTGCAGGATAAATATGTACACTATTTATTTGGTGCACAAGGCCTTCATGATCTTTCTCCTGCCCCCTTTTCCCAGACTCATCTGCTAGCACACCTCACGTGCATCCTTGGTTCCAGTCACACACTTCTCTGTAATATGTGGCATCTGACCATGCCTTTTCATTCGCTGTTCCCCGTCTAGAATGCTGTTTCTCTGAGTCCACAGTGTAAACTGAGGCTTCAAGACTCATCCTCCCAGAAATACTCTTCCTTCCTCTCTCCCCACCACCCCATCACCAGACACCACACACACACACACACACACACACACACACACACCCGCCATGGCTCCCCGGTCACACAACCATCACACCTTTTTCCAAGGCTCTGCTCCATCCTCTGTTCACACATCTGCCTCCCACACAGACTGTGAGGACAGAGCCTGTGCAGTGCTCAGGTTGGCACTCCTAGTGTAGCACGGTACCTGGCACTAGTGGGCAGTTCACAATGTGGAAGGACCCTAGACCCTCCCCAGTCATCAATACCAAGGTCACCTGAGAGGAAAGATTTTTGCCAACCAATCCCCAAATTCTGTATCCTGTATTGTCTGTAAATATTACTTCTCTCTTCCTGCATTTTTTTGGGTATTTTCTAGAATTTTAACAATATTCTATTAAACTACAATATGCTTTAGAGAAGCCACACCGTTTACCCTCTTTCTTCCCTCACCAGACTTTGGTTTTGGATATTGATGAGTAACTAATTTATCTATTGGTCCTTTAAGACAGCAACATCAATTGTTTTAAAATCTCTTAGTTTATAGAGGAAAATTTAGCCTAAAGACTGACTCCATTTGTCCCCCACTCAGGAGCCCAGAGTTTCTGTAAGATGAACGCTGTGTATTTGGAGTTTGTAGGGAAGCAATGGGCTAATGGGATAAAAGGTCCTGGCCCTGTGCCCTGGCCACCTTCCCCACTGTCTGTCCTCCTGCTTGGTCCCTCCCCGGCCTGGGCTCCATTTCCCTGCCGAGGGCCACAGGATTCAGAGGTAATCCCACATTTATACAAAAGTCCTCCCTGATTTTCTGAGGGTAACCCTTGTGGGGTCTGGTTCTCTGCTGTCCCAATCATTCTTCATCACCAGGACCTGCAGCTCTGACTTACTGTGCAAGGCGGGGGTGCGGGGGGTGCGGGGGGCGGGCATGGAATTCATATAGAGTACATTGCTTCTTTCAGAGTGACCTGGGAGAAACTTTTTTTCAGTGTTACCATTCCAGAAATTCTAAAATGCAGATCTGGAAAAGGAGAAGGTTATATAGAAAAGCTGTCCCTTGATTTCCACCTGTCACTTCTTTTTATCACTAGCTTCCTGAAGAGTTGAGTGTCTGGAGGTCTTTGGCCAGGATGGTAGTGTACTGGACAGTGTCCCTAGACTGCTGGCTAGAACAGCAGCAAAATGGCGTTGGGGTTGGAATGTGCCCTTGGGAAAGCAGCTGGTGTCTCTATCCATCACTCTCCCTCCACCTCTATGACCCCTCCTCTTCTTCCCATGGCCGACGTGCCACAAACTGCCCTTCAAAGACCTTGGCAGAAGGACATTAATTTATTAGTTGAAGGAGTCTGGTTTCAATGTCAGACTGACATTGGTGAAGACTCCCACAGCCTCCCCTGCCCAGAATCTTCAGATCCTGGGCTTGAATGTTGGTGGGATGGGAATCCAAATCCATACACCTGCTCACAGTCAAGGGATGGCCAGGAGTTAAGAATAAGAGGGCAAAGTTGGGAGCTAATTACTGGAGAGGTGAGCACACATAGGCCTAGATCAACCTGGGAAGGTTAATGTGACATAATTATGGTTAACCAAGGGTGGGCTTAACCTAGTCCAAGATCCTGGGAGCTTCTCCAAGGTGGTGAGCCAGGCAGCTAAGGGCATCTTGTGGTTTCCACAGCAGGTATTGAAACTCAAGCTATGGTGTCTAGGTTCCAGTGCAGGAAATAATATGCTGGATTTTAGAGGGGAATGATGAATCCTCAGGCAGGGGATGGTCAAAAGAGAACATTACAAAGCAGATTGATAACAGGGAATCAGGATACTGCAGTCAAACCATGCTTACTAGCTGCAGCATTGCCTTGGTGGGCAACAGGCTGAGGGTGTCTCTTCTTCCTCCCACCTGGAGCCAGGCCTGGCAGGCCCCAGACCTGGGCAGGACTGACTGCAGGTGGAGTCCTCTTCATGCCAGACAATCGGCAATCAGCATCTTAAGGATAAGGACCATATCCGGCTAACTCTTTACTCAGTAAGTGCCTGGCATATAATAGGTGTTCAATAAACACTCATTGAGTAAATGACCACTGTGTACGTTGTTGGGGAACAGGATGAGGATGCTAGGCACAGACTCCTTTCACTAGAAGAGCAGAATCAGTCTTCAACCTGCAGGTACCACCACTATCAGAGACTGTCTGGGCCCTTCGTGCTCCAACTTCTGGGTTTGTTTTAACAGATACCTATGGCGTTTGCCATGTGCCAGCAAATATCAACTGATTTACTCCCCAAACAACTCTATGAGGTAGATACTTAAAAAAAAAATCCTCACCAGAGAATATGTTTATTGATTTTAGAGATAGAGGAAGGGGTAGGTGGGGGGAGGGATAAACATCGATGTAAGAAACATGAATCAGTTGCCTCCTATAAGCTCCCGCAACCGGGAATCGAACCCGCAACCTATGTATGTGCCCTGACTGGAAATTGAACCAGCAATCTTTTTGGTGTATGGGATGACACTCCAACCAACAAAGCCACCTCGGCCAGGACTGAGGTTGATATTTTTAATTAGCCTATTTTATAGATGAGGAAACTGAAGCATAGACAGGTCAAATAACTTGACCAAGGTTACATGGTAACGAGTAAGCAGTGGAGTCCGGATGTGAAGCCAGGCATCCTGGCTCTAGAGCCCATGTTGACCTAAAGGATCCAGACCGTTGCTATCTGTAAACTATGCACTGCTGATTTCTGTGACCCTCCAGAAGGTCACAGAGATACCTGAAGTCCAAGTTGTTGGTAGTAGCTACAAGATATGTAACAATTCCCACTGCCTGTGAATAGCTCTCAAATGCAAGTGGGACACAGGCTGGTAAAGCATCGCCTTGTAGAAACTCCCTGGGGCCTTTCGGACGCTGCCACCTATGCTAGGGCCAGCCTCATGGGGGCTGGGGGGACATGTGACTGTGCAGTCACACTGGTACCTGTGCTGAGAAGGACCTTACATTTGGTTTTAATGTTCTTCTGCTGCCATCTTGAAATTCCTAATTATTTTTTAGCAAGAGCTGTGGGATTTTTATTTTGCACTGAGCTTTGAAAATTATGTAGCTGGTCCTACCTGTGTTTGTATGATGTCCATCAGATTCATCCCAATTACGTTCCTCTCACCCTCCCTCTCATGCCTACAAAAACCACTCTTGCAATCTCAGTACATTTTTGTCATTCTTAGGTATTAGGAGAATGTGCAGATCAACTTTAGTTCTTACGAATCTCTTACAGTACTTTAATGTTTCTTCTGAAGCCAATTAGGGGTTTCTTTTTCATGAGATCTGAGGACTCTGATACTCACTCCATCCCTCCCACCCTCTCTCCACTTGCTGATCCAGGGCTGAGATAAAGGTGGGTTGTCAGCAAAAAGAAGCCTCAATGAAAAGACAGTATCGTGGTATTAAAATATTCAATGAGCAATATTAACAATTTTAAGAGTTTATGTGAGCAAAAATTGAGTAGAAGCGCTCCTCTGACAGGAGCAAGGAAAAGACACACAGAGAAAGTGCAGAAGCAAAGAAAGGAAATCATTTGATTGCTATAGCTTAAAGCCTAGTTGGCTCTTCGTGACTGGTTGTCCTTAGTGTTTTGATTTCATAACCTTGAGGCATTTACAAGCTTAGATTTTGGTTTACTTTCATTGGCCATCACAGATATTAGGGTCAGCTCAGTCTAAGGGCCTCCTTGTTTAATTAATTTAACAGTAGTCTAGGTTAAAAGAGATTTAAGAGACATGTCAACTAAATTAATGTGTGGATCTTGTTTAGATCCTGATCCAAACAAATCAATTGTAAAAAGATATGTTATAGCCCTGCCGGTGTGGCTCAGTGGTTGAGCACTGACCTATGAACCAGGTGGTGGTCATGGTTCAATTCCCGGTCAGGGCACATGTCTAGGTTGCAGGCTCCTTCCCCAGTTGGGGGTATGCAGGAGGCTGCCGATCAATGATCTCTCTCATCATTGATGCTTCTATTTCTCTCTCCCTCTCCCTTCCTCACTGAAATCATATAAAAAATGTTTTTTAAAAAAAAGACATGTTTTAGATCATCAGGAAATATTCAATATGAACTAGGTGTTAAATGATATTGAGGAATTAGGCTTCATTTTGTTGAGTGTGAAAAAAGTACAGTGATTATGTAAGAAAATGGCCTTCTTTCTTTTAGAGATGCACACTAAAGTATTTAGAAGTTTTATGACATGGTATCTGGGATTTGCTTTAAAATGCTTTGAAAAAACAAAGATAGGGTTGCAGAGGGAGAGAGATGAAATATACATGGCAAAGTACTGATGCTTGTTGAGAGTGGTGATGGCATTTCTTGTACTCCTTTCTTTGTGTATGTTTGGAAGTTTTTATAATAAATAGTTAAAGTGAGAAAAAGGAAAAGTGAGAGAGAGAGAGAGAGAGAGGGAGAGAGCATCCAGACCACATGTTTCCAGAAGAGTAGAGCAGATGTTTACTGCTGTTCTTTTTCAATGGCTTAGAGAATTCTGGTCTCTGACAGAGCTGGGGTTTTTTTTGTGTGTGTGTGCGTGGACAGCACTCAACTTTGCAATTTCTTTTGAATCATAGTCTTCTTGAGCCGTTTCAGTGATAGTGGGAATGGCTCCTCCACTCAACTTACTCTCCTGCCTGTTGCCCCTGTGCTCAATAGCTTATGAAGACACCAGTGTAATGGGAGCTGCAGAGAATCAAACTCATGACCTTGACTTATTAACCTCCTTCCCTAATTTTATCGTTTCCAAATCCTGTTTCTTCTCTGGAACTAATTCAAGTGTTACCTCCTATGTGAAGCCTTCTGTACCCGCCTGGTCTATCCTGATCTCTTCTTACTTATATGTAACGATTTGGATGTGAGTTGTTCTTGGAGGATTTTGTGCAACCCATTCTTATCTTCCCATCAGATTGCAGTTTCCCGTGTGTTCTACTCTGACAGAGTTCAGTGTATGCTGAACAGGCCTAGTTCATGCTGAGCACATTGTAGGCCATTCATTCATATGTTCATTCATTTATTCCTCCAATACTGAGCACTTACTCTACACTAGGCATAGAGCTAGATGCCGGGGATTCAGCAGTTGAATGAGACAGGCCCAGTCTCAGCCCTGGAGCTCTCCCTTTATTGAGCTGGAGAGATGACATTAAACAAATAACTTCATAACAAAGCAGTTCATAACAATGGTGTGAGTGCTGTAAAAGCCCCATGCATGGTGCTCTGAGGTCTAAAGAGTCAGGAAAGACGCCCCTAAGGAAGTGACTTTAGGAAGAGACTTGAAGGAAATGGAATAATTAGCCTGGCAAGGAGGTGGGAGGAGCATTCCAGGCAGAGCAAACAGCAAGGGAAAGGCCCCTGGGGGAAGGAGCTTGGCATCCAAAAAAAACCAGTTCTACTGACCTGTGAGATTGAAAAGAAGCATACTTCAACTAAGCACATTTCAAACTGAGTTCTCCTCATTATCAGAAATAGATTGTTGCAGTATAGCCTCCAATTTGTCCCTGTCTCCCTACATACAAACCGCTTTGCAATATGATTTTGTCCCTCTTCCCAACAAGCAGCAGAATCTGTTTCTCTGTCGGTTGCATTTGGACTTGGCTGTATGACTTTCTTTAGTGAATGGACAGTAGCACATGTGACACAAGCAGAGGCTTTCGCTGGTGAGAACCCTTTGCCACCATGTGAACAACTGCTGGGCCTGCCTCCTTGAGGATGAGAAGAACTGCCTGGGAAGAGGCTCTGGCCATACCCATTGCTCTAGCATTCTCCTTGAGGCCTCAGATATACGAGTGAGGCCACCCCAGACCATCTAGCCCCAACCAAACCAGAAAAACCACCCAAACAACCTACAAAATCATGAACTATAATCAAAGTTTGTTATGTGAAGTCACCAGGTTTTGAGGTAGTTTGTTATAAAAGCTAACTGACACATCATCCTTGTGTCTTACACACTCTTATCAACTTTCTCCTGTGTTTACAGCATTTGTTAGGCACTAGGGTTACTATAATAAGTAAGAACTCAAAAGGTTATAATCTAGTTATGGAGATGTTTTACCTGTATAAAGATAAGTAACCCTCAAGTTCAAAATGCTAATGCTTAGTGAGTTCTACCAATAGTCCTATAGGAATCAAGAGGAAGAAGTGATCCCCGTGGCAGAGGAAATTTCCGTAGGAGCTGGAACTTCAACTTGGTCTTGAAAGGCACCGATTTAGTCTTAGGCGACTGGAGAGGAACAGGGGTAGGATCTCTACAACAGCAGAAAAATGCAAACAACACCTTCAGCAAACTGGTGAGTAGTCTGGTTTGGCCAGAGCATAGAGACTGTAAAGGGGATCAGTGAGCGATAAGGTAGAAGTGGGGGCGGGGGAGGCCAGGCTGTTGAGAGTTGGAGACCTGGGGTCAGAGTTGATAAATTTAGCAAATAGAAACACAGCATACTCAGCAATATTTGGGACATGCTTATACTAAAAAATTATTTGTTGTTTATCTGAAGTTCAAATTTAACTGGAAGTTGTTTTTTTTTTAATCTGGCAACTGTAGCTGAGGCGGCAAACTCAAATGCCGATAAAAGGCTAAGAGATAAAGTAACTGAGTAGTTGGAGACCTGGGGTCAGAGTTGATAAATTTAGCAAATAGAAACACAGCATACTCAGCAATATTTGGGACATGCTTATACTAAAAAATTATTTGTTGTTTATCTGAAGTTCAAATTTAACTGGAAGTTGTTTTTTTTTAATCTGGCAACTGTAGCTGAGGCGGCAAAATCAAATGCCGATAAAAGGCTAAGAGATAAAGTAACTGAGTAATATGGGCAGGAAGTAAGACAATAGAGCAAGATGGGAACCATGGCAAAATAAGAGAATGCTTGTTCCACTTGGGGGAGCAATTCAACTTTGCTCCCACCAATTGCTGCCACACGACAATGCAGGTCTAATGTTTCTAATTCTTCTGTTTTGTTTTCTTCAAGATAAGTTAGAATTCTTGACTTGTATGTGAAATCTCCTAATTGTTTCATATAAATGAATATTTCAATACTTAAAAAACCCATGTGGGACAAACAAAGCATGTCTTCCAGCTATATCCAGCCTTGAGAACCTCTGGTTTTCAACTTCCATTT
This sequence comes from Myotis davidii, assembly GCF_000327345.1. Classification (NCBI taxonomy): domain Eukaryota; kingdom Metazoa; phylum Chordata; class Mammalia; order Chiroptera; family Vespertilionidae; genus Myotis; species Myotis davidii. The sequence goes on along the minus strand of NW_006296279.1, from coordinate 1,259,726 downwards.
TAAGTCCTAAATTCCTGGATAAGTTTGGTTTTTTTTTAATTGCAGTAATGTATGCTTGTAAATAATTCAAACATCAAAAAATTAAGGTGAACATAAAAGTTTTCCTCACCATTCTTCCTCCGCATCCTATTCCCCTCCACAGAGAGGTGCCGTCAACAATCTGGGCATGCGTGCTAAGGATTTTGAACTTTATTTTGTAATCTGGCTTGAGTAAAGCCAGAATCTGCAAATTCTAGGTATAGATTCTAGTAGACCTTTTGTATATATGTACAAGGATATATGTGTATAAGGCAATATATAAAATGATGCTTATTGCTGTGAAAAATTAAAAATATCTTAATCCCCAATTTTGAGAACTACATAAGTAAACTGTGGTATATTCATGTAACAAAATACTACATAGCAGTTAAATTAGATATTTATGTATCAAATGGATAGATTCTCAAAAACATCAGGTGAGTGTAGAAAATACATAAAAGTATTTCTCTAAATCTATCTATCTATCTATCTATCTAGTCAAGTATAAAAACAAGGACCAGATGAACATTCACCTGATTCATTGTATTAGTTTCCTATTAGCACAAACTTAGTAACTTGAAAAAACACAACTGTTCTTGGGATCAGCTGGGCTATGTTTCTTCTGGAGATTCTAGGAGAGAATCTTTGCCTTTTCCATCTTCAGTGATGGCGAACCTTTTGAGCTCAGCGTGTCAGCATTTTGAAAAACCCTAACTTAACTCTAGTGCCGTGTCACATATAGAAATTTTTTGATATTTGCAACCATAGTAAAACAAAGACTTATATTTTTGATATTTATTTTATATATTTCAATGCCATTTAACAAAGAAAAATCAACCAAAAAAGTGAGTTCGCGTGTCACCTCTGAGACGCGTGTCATAGGTTCGCCATCACTGTCCTAGAGGCTGCCCACATTCCTTGGCTCTTGGCTGCATCACACCAACATCTGTTCCCATCATCACATCTTCTCTGACTCTGACCCTCCCTCTAACAAAGACACTTGTAATTACACTGGACTCAGCTGGATAATCCAGAATTACCTTTCCATTTCAAAACCCTTAGTCATGGTTGCAAATGTAAGGTAACATATCCACAGATCCCGGGGATTAGGATTTGGACATCTTTGGCGGAGCCATTACTCAGTCATGATAGTGTTTATGTGAGGAGAGAAGGAGGAAAATGGGATTGGGGAGATGAGATAAGAGAGCTTCAGCTTTATCTCTGAGGTTTTATTTCTTTGCTTTAAAAAAGTTATCTGAAACAAATACGTCATATTGTAATTTTCTGATTATAAATGGTAGGTATTAGTCATATTATTTCATATATATTATTTCCTTTATCCACTTTTTCCCCAAAATTACAAACAGAGAAATGAGGTTAGGAAGGAAATGTATTTTCTCCTACTTTAAATTTATGGGAGATATGTTGTGCTACTGTCAGAATCTAGAATGGAAGAATTGGACTTTCCTTTTGAGAAAGAAAGATTAGCATTTTAGTCCAGAGGGGACTATAGGAAACAGACTATAGTTAGGCCAGTGGTTGTCAGTTGGCCCTGGGAAGACCCAGCTTGGGGCAGTGCTGCTGGGGCCAAGAGTGGGCCCTTTAAAGACCCTCGGCCTTCTCTTATCCACCCTTACCACTCCCACCTTCCTTTCCACCAAAGCGCACGGCCTCTGTCTGTATGTTATGTTGTGGTTCCACTTAAGATGTCATCACTCAAAAAGATATTCTGTCGTTTAAGTAAATACATAGACACATGTATGCACACACAATCACACACATGGACAGTTTGAAAACCACTAATCCATTCCAAGCTTCATCATTGTGTGATTGAGAAGTCTGAATCCGGGAAAGACAAGTGACTTAAGAGCCATAAAAGGTGTTACTATCTCTTAATAAATCTCTTTTATTTGTGAGTCAGAGCCCAGCTCGTTGCAAACCCACAGAGGAAAGCCTCGAGATTTTCCAGTAACTGGAATTGTTTTATCTGAAACACTTCCTGGAGTCATGGATTCCGAGGACAGGGGTGTGGAGACAAGGAAGGAGGAGGTGTTTCTTGTTCATCCTCCTACCTCCAGATGAATAAAGAAACTGCTATAAAGAGGGTTATTAAGAAGGGTAGAATAAGTAATAAATCTTTAAATATGAAAAGTAGTTTTTAAAAATCTGGATTCCCCAGAGCTCCAGTGCGCACAGAGATGTGGTCCCTGTTGCCTCCTTTTATTCTCTCTCGCCTTTGTGAAAGCATGTGTTTTCCTTATTCTGCCTTCCTAAGTCTGCTTTTTGTCTGTCTTTTGTTTGACTTTCATATTTGTTATATTTTATTTGAAGTGAAAGGACAGGGCTGGGAGTCCTCCCTTCCAGGCATGGGGTGTGTGTACGGCAGAGGCTGTATCTCAGAGGACATTTTCTTTGCCAGTTGTGGAATGAAAGCTGTATAGAGGTTCAGAGGATCTCCAACACAGACAAGGGCAGAAAGAGGAACCAGTCAACCCAAGAACACCCGCTTGGCAACATGTGTGCTGTGAGCATGGAGCACGCTGTAAAGAACTAGCATCCACTTCTGCACACTGTCAATCTAAGCTTTTGAAAAAAATTTCATTGATATCATCCAAATGACTTGATTTCTAAGTGAAGTGAGTGGATTGGGAAAGGTCATGTGATACAATTCTGGCTGATAAAGCATAAAGGGAAATCATTTTAGGGGGAGGCTGAAGGTTCTGTGGGAGAGACAGAAAGAGAGGGCTTTTCTCTCTGGGTATTGTGTCCAGATGGGATTCCTGAAATTGCTGTACTCAACTTGTTATCAGCCTAAGGATGAATGTTAGCACATAGAGGAGGGCAGAGCCAAGAATCCTGATATTCCTCCTTGGAGCCTGGGATAACTCTGGACTTAGCATGTGATGTGACTTCCTAGTATATGATATGATCATTTTCTTATTGCTTAACCCATATTAAATTGGGGGTCCTGTTACTTGCATCAAAAATCATTCTGAGATCCATAGGTTAGTTTACTTAGTCTTCACCACTGTTCCAATAGTACCTATTTCCTTTTTACAAAGTAAGGAGTGCATTTAAGTTAATACAGCTAGGAAGCAGCTTAGTCCAAATCCAATGCAGTTCTGACTTCATGGAGATGGGACTGGCATTGCCCTGAAAGTGAGGGCAGGATCTCATTCATCAATATCTATTACGGTGCTTGTCAGGTAGTGGCCATTTTGAATGAAAATTAGCTCAAGTCTGAGGTTTATTTTATTAACCTATGCTACTACTTTGGAAATAACAGATAACGTCTATTTCCCACACCACGGTACACTAGATATTCTTAAAAATCCTGCCACTGACAAATACCTAAAATATCCAAAAATAATCAAAACCATTAAATAACTTTAAAAATATATTGCTGAGCTGGCATGCACACACACACACAGGCAAAAAAAAAATTTAAGCAATAGCAAATCTAGAAAGTTGAGTGAGTGTTAACGGCAGAGGCACTCTGAGGGAAAATCTGTCAACTTCTAGAGACCACAGGGCCCACACCAGCTAAAGGATCAGATCCAAGATCCCAGCATGAAGCTGGACTTCTGAAGACCTGAACTATGGTGACAGTGGGGTACCCTACAAAAGGACTAATAAGGAATTACTTGTCTTGGAAAACAGTTGCCTTGAGATATGTGTCACCATAAGCCAGCCCTCAACTCAGGTTTTGGGTCCAAATTCACTCTATCTGCATTCTGGAAAACCTCAAATTGATAATTTCATTTAAATTGATCTTGGGTAAATATGATTCTGAGTGCCTAGAAGAAGCAAATGTAAATTCTCTCAGAGGAACACACCACCCTCAACTGGGCCTCAAAAAATTCCAACAGGTAAAGAGCCAATAAATATAAACTCAAAAGGAAACAAATGCCATAAGTGAGAGTCAACAGAAACAACAAACAGAAGAAGCAGACTTCAGATATCTATCTATAATAATAAAAAGGTAATATGCTAATTAGATCAGGCATCCTTCCGGACAACCTTCCTGATGAAGCCAGGACTTTGAAGGAAGCCCAGGTCCTGACTGCCTGTGGGCGGCTGGAGGGAAGCCCGGGTCCCCGGTGCCAGAAGGAAGCCGGTGTCAGCAGCCAGGGGAAGGAAGGCCTACTCTTGCACGAATTTTGTGCATCAAGCCTCTAGTTGGAATATAAATATGAAACCAGAATATAAATTAGTTTATAAATATAAACATTCCAACTCAGTGGAACTAGGAAAGGAAAGAGGTGTTGGGGGTGGGGAGCAGAAAAAGGTGAGAGAATGAAAAGCAATAGTAAATTAAATTAAAAATAGTGTTGAACTTGTGTGGGTTTTTTAAAAAAATACAGTTAACATATATAATCACTCAAATAATACAATGATAAATGCATGTCGTAAAGATTCTAGCAATGAAGGCTGTAAGGAAATATGAAATAAGAAAAAAAATTACTAGATGTTTCCAGTAGAAAACTGTGCATTAGTCAGAGCACCCTCTTTAGGATCATTACATTCCAACCTTTCACTGCCTTGGAGCTATCTTACAACTCTGTAAACAGTAGATAACTGATGGCAATGCAAAATAATTCTCACCTATAAACATGCAAAGGAATTCTGTCCAGTAGAGGGACAATGTCTCTCTCCACCCTAGAAAAAGCATCTTTGCATTCATTTGCAAATTTCTGGTCTATAAATGTGTTATTCTTGGGATTCCTTGGAACCAGTTGCAGCATCTGCCTAGTCCTCTCATTAAGAATGAGTTTAAACAATCTTTAACATGTGTTCAGTCTACGTCTATAGGAGAGTCATAATTTTTACCTTTTCTGTTAAGTTATCTTTATAATAAGAAGTATAACAAAATAGAATAGAAAGTGGAGTCTCCTCTTCCTCCACCCTTGAAAAACACTTATGATCTGGTGGTAATCCTGGAGAGCATTGGAGAGAGGTTGTGATCATTGAGCGGTGGGTCAGAGTGCACTGCCCCGCTTCTGGGCGGAGTCCAGAGGCTGTCCCAAAGGCTGCTCCCAAGGTCAAGAGCTGACCCAGTTTCCTTTGGTGCAAGACTGCCTGAGTTCAAATCAATCATGGCCCCACTGTTCAAATCTGAGAGATTTGGGACAAGTTTCTTAAACCTCAGTGCCTCAGTGTCCTCATATGAAAATGAGGATAGCAATAGAACCCACCTGGTGGGGTTCTTGTAAAGATTAAGTGAGTTATATTTGTAAATCACTAGGAATAGTGCCTCAACCATGGATGAAAGCAAGTCTTAGCTAACACTGTTTATTACTGTCTGCATGACTGAATGGTCTATTTTCAGGCAAATTTCAATCTAAAACAGTATCACTGCTCTGCAAAAAGTGCTACTTCCTTCATCTTTCTCTTTGCTATTTCTTTTCACCCACCCACTGTTTCTGGTGGACTCCTGGGAGCAAAACTGTATGCGGGGGAAGCACAGAGAAAAAATAGGAGGTGAATGCCAGGAACCAGTGGGGTTGGCATATCTATAGCATCTGGTCTGAGGTGGGAGAGGAGGGAAATACTGAAAATTTTGTTTCTCTCAAAATATCCTATCAACCTCAGCATGTGGTTAAGTGAGTTATTCTCCTTAGTCAATTCATCTAATTGGAGGGAAAATATTTTCTCTAGAAGTCCCTAAGCCTGCAGCCTCTGGTGCCATTGCTGGTGTTGGACATCCTGGTCTGCCATTTTTTCCAGCTGTGGCACTTACACAGTTTACTGAGATTTCTTTACCTGCTAGGCCGGTGTTCAAGAGGGTTAAGTGAGACAATTAGCACTCAATAATCCAATAGTGCACAAAGTATGGGCTTTGAGCATACCTAGTTCGGTGGTCCTTGACAAGGGTTTCACATTGTGATCACCGGGAGAGTTTATTAAAATATAAGGGCCCTCCTGGCCAGCGTGGTTCAGTGGTTGAGCGTTGACCTATGAACTAAGAGGTCACAGTTTGATTCCCGGTCAGGGCACATGCCCGGGTTGCGGACTCCATTGCAGTTGGGGCATGCAGGAGGCAGCCAGTCAATGCTTCTCTCTCATCATTGTTTCTATCTCTCTCTCTGTCTCCCTTCCTCTCTGAAATCAATAAAAATATATTTTAAAAAAATAATTCAAGGTCCCAGGCATTGAATGGGGAACCCTGGGGGCTGAGCAGAGTTGTTTTCCCAAGAGGGGGAGCGGTTACAAACAAGCCACAATTGTCCCCTGCCTTGGAAGGTACTGTGTACCAGAATACTAAGTTGTTATCCATGTGGTGACAAAAATACCAAGAGGCAAAGCGATGTAGTGAGAAAGGCACTGGCGTTGAAGTCATTCATACAGGTCTGTGATGAAACTCGGGCCCAGTCGATTGCCAGCTGCATGACTTTAGGAAAGGCATTTCATCTCTCTGAGCCTCAGTTTCTGCATCTGTGTAGCAGAGATCATTATAGTTCTCTTCAAGCTTATAGTGATATTAATTTGAGCAAGGCAGCACCTGGTGGTCAGCCAATGTTAGCATCACTTGTCTTTTCAGAATAGAGCCTTCACTTCATTCTGGGAAGTTGGGAAATATAGCTTCTGGGAGCTTCCCTGGTGACAACTGAGCTGTCCAGCCATGCAGTTGGCCTTTAGGCATTGAATGGAACTGAATTTCCTTCAGAAGGAACAGCTGCTATGTCACTGGTGATAGGTCACTGAGGATTGTGCCAGCTCAGAGGTGACAGTAGCAGGGAACCTGGGCAGTGGAGAGCGCTCCTTTGGCCTTTTCCTTATTAAAAAAATAAACTGTCCATTTTTTAAAATTAGCTTTAGGGATATTGTCTCCCTGTCAGTTGAACAAAAACTCCCCAACTGGGCTGAGGCCTATTGAAGAGGGAGGTGAACTGTGTGGTTATGGTTGTTGTTGGTGGTGTTCCCTTCCATCCAGGGCAAGAGTCCCTGCATTCACTTCTTGAGTTAGTGTTGGAATAGAATGACCTAATTCTCAACATTAAATGCACATACTGATTCATGCACATCATGGCACACAGCAAAACCGGAAGAGGTTCTGAGGCCTAGTCAACAGAGATGACAGACACAGTAATTTTTCCCTTCCTGCTTCCCATATCCCACCCAGATCCCCAAGCAATAGTTCTCCATCCATCCAAGTGAGAAGGAAACCATCAAAGGGGAAATTTCCCCAGATGTTCTTAGGGTCAGCTAGCTCAAGATATGGCCAGTTTTGAGATTAGGGTATGAAGTGAAACAGCTGCAATTGATAAAAGCTACAGGAACAAGGAATTAAGACTACCCCACACTGGATTTATGGGTTAAAACCAGCAGAGACCAGCACCATCCAACATGGCCACTCATTTCAAACCCCTAGCCTCATTACACACTCATTGTAATACATTAGCATGCTAAACTACACACCCTAAGCCACCATGATCAGAAACAGAAAGCCCGTATAAGGATTCAAAATGGTCAATGGAGCTCCTTTAAGAAATCCTCTCCCTTTTCCCAGGAAAAATCCTGACTATTCCTCTCCCTTATTGGATACCCTACCCCTTGATTAAGTGAACCTCAATAAAGGAAGCACATTCTGCTAAGGGGGGAGGGGTGGGGCTGCTCTGTCTGTGGAGGAGCCACTTTCTGTCCCATTGCTTCACTAAGAAATTCACTTTAGCTTTAAAGCCTAGGCTGGCCCCAAATGGAATTATTTCCTGCTCAAAGTCAAGAACCCACAGTGGGTCGTGGACCTGTAGGGAACATCTGCATCAGTTTTACAATGTCTTTTCTAGCCATAAGACATTCTAGCAGGGGCTATTGGGAATAAGGGGAGAGGGGGGAAAGAGGAGTTCAAAGGTCAGTTCCCACTTTCTTTGCAGTTGTCTCTTTGTTGTTCACTTTATGACTCTTAATTGCTTTGGGGCTGTTATTGGTATTTTGACTTTATTCTGATCGTTGCTGCTTTTTGCCCTTTTTCCAAGAGCACATGCTCCCAATTGCTCTCTCGGGTGTGCAGCAGAAACATCCAGGAACCTCTGCTGGTGAGTTCCTCACCTGTCTTATTCCTCTTGACATCTCAGCACTTAGCACAGTACCTGGCTCCAAGGTGGCCCTGTGCTGAACCAGTGGCTCCTATTGCATGGGAAGTGAGACTCAGCTTAGAGAAGGGTAGTTCTGTTATGGCTCCTCTAAAAGCTGGCTCTGTCCATCTCAGGCTTTCCTGGGCAGAGGGCAAAGGAAGGGTAGAAGGAGGAGAGAAAGCAGCAGCTTTCCAGCTCCTCCCCAGGCAATGGAAACATTTGGGATTTGGAACCCGAAACCTGAATTCAAGAGACAGATCTTTCACTTGCTAATTGCATGAACCTTGGGCTATTTACTTAAGTCCTCTGAACCTCAGTGTGTTTATTTATTTGTTTCCTGGAAAACATAATAAGATTTTTCTTTCCTACCTCACAATCAAAGAAGTTGTGACAATTAAAGAAATAACATTTATGAAAATGCTCTATAAAGAAGTATATGAATGACAGCTATTATTTTTTGTAAAGTAGTTTGTCCAATGGGTTCAAATGTACTGGGTACCTACTATGTGCTAGGGGTTTCAGTAAGTACATAACTGAAGGCAGCCCAAAGAAGGGAGCCATTCAGAGACCACACTCAGCCTGGGGTGTCTTGGGTGTTTCTGTTGCTGAAGCCTGTAGTCCTTTCATCCTGTGGAGTCTGAGGCTGTAAATAACACCCAAGGCATTCTCATTTGGTTTCAGGACACCCCCAGGCTGAGTCTGTGAATGGCCCCCTTCTTTGGGCTGCCCCCATTTGCACGGTTGCTGGCCACCATCTCTGGGAATACTGAGAAATAACCAAATACAATGTTGGCTGAAACCACATACAGATCATGGACACTGTGCGAATCCAAGTATCATGTCCAATCTAAGAGTAGATATAGTAGGAGGGAAAATTACACCCGATTTTTGCTATTTTTCCCACCTCAAATCAGATATTGTAGATATGCCAACTCCTCTGCTGGTAGCCAGCCCCACTGATTTCTGATGTTCACCTCCTACTTTGCTCTCTATCGCCCCCTCACACAGTTTTGTTCCCAGGAGTCCCCCATAAACAGTGGGTGGGTGAAAAGGAATAGCAAAGGGAAAGACGAAAAAAATTAGCACTTTACTGGGAAGCAGTGATACTGTTTTAGGTGAAAATTTGCCTGCAAATAGACCCCCTGAGTCATGTGAGCAATAAAAAATTATATGTAAATACCAACACACATGCATTTTATGCAAATTTCCATGTGGCCCTCCTCCCAGGTATTTGGAGATGGTGTGAGAACATCCTAAGTATAGCCCAATGGTTAAGAACTAGTTGTTGAAGTCCATCAGACCTAGAGCACTAGCTCTTCTGATTACTAGCTACATGACCTTAGGCAAGCTACATGACCTCTCTGTGTCTCTGTTTCCTCCTCTATAAAATGGAAATTTTAGTGTCCACCTCATGGACAAGTTGTGAGGACTGAGTAAAGCACTGTATATTCTACTTCATGGTGGCTTAGAAGGAAACAGTGACTCTAATGGGATCCATTCCTCTTCTTTGCTTTTCTCTCTCCTCGTCAATGACTTATCCTGTCCCCTCCCACACAGCAGCACCTGATTCAAAGCTGACTCTTCCTCCTTCAAGGCATCTAAGCTCTAAGGACGCGCCTTCCCTCCTTGTATGGGAGCTATGTTCTTGGCTTTGAGACAGATTTCTTAAATTGTCTTCCTCAGTTGCAAGTGACTCAGCTGTTGCTTAGAGATTTAATTAACCAGCAATAGAAGGCTTGAGAGAGATAAACCTCTGGGGACTTTCTCTTGCTCTTGGTTGGCTGTGAGCAGGGTGAGAATGGAACAATAAGGAAGCTTCCAGAACTTGCACTGTCCAATATGGTAGCCACAGTGGCTATTGAGCAAGTGAAATTTGACTATCCAAACTAAGATATGCCAAAAGTGTAAAATACACACCAGATTTTGAAGATTTCTAGAATGAAGAATGTAAATGTATTATTATATTTATTACAAGTTGAAAAAATATATCTATATATTGGTTTTACTTTTGTTAATAAAAGTAGACAATTTCAAATTACCTATCTGGCTGTTGCATGATGCTGTTCTAATCTTCATGATTTAATAATGACTTAATGTGCCAAGAGTTTTAAAAAGTGGTTTTAAATAGATCTCCTTTTACCTTTATGAAGTGGTATTGCTAAAACTGTTTTTCAGATAAGACCATGGGAGATTCTGTGTTTAAACAATCAGTAGACTTTCTTGACTGGAGCAGAGGCAAGCTGGGGAATAATCAGATGGAAGAACACTGGCTTGGGAATCAAGAAAGCTAGCTTCTCGCCCTGGCCAGTTTGGCTTAGTGGTTGGAACGTCAGCCCTGGGACGGAAGGGTCGTGAGCTCCATTCCGGTCAAAGGCACATACCCCGCTTGCAGGCTTGATCCCTGGCCCTGGTCGGGGCACATGTGTGAAGCAACCAATCAATGTGCCTCTCTCACATATGTGTTTCTCTCCCCGTCCCGCCCACTCTCTCTAAATATCAATGGAAAAAGTGTCCTTGGGTGAGAATTAATAGCAACAACAACAACAAAAAAGAAATCTGGCATCTCTTCAGCAAATTACTGTCCCTCTCTGGATCTCAGATGTTTACTTAAAAAATAAAGAGATTGGCTGGATTAGAATTTAAGCATGGGAAGCTAATAACCTGTGGGTTGAATATAATCAGAGATTTGTTTGTGAGTTTTGGCCAACACAGTGTTTTATAGTTTAGTTTAGTTTACATACTTTCAGGTAAGGGTTAGGTATTGACTGAGCTCCTATCACTACCCTTGGACTTTCATTCGACCACTTCACACATTCTTTACCTGCCTCAAAACCCTTGGCTGCAAATATTAAACTCCAGGTAGAATGACTCAGTGGGAGGAATCCTGGCCCTTCTTAGAACCAGGGGGTCTTAAGTGGTAGCCTAATTTTTGTCTTGCCTTCTGGCCCTCCCTCTTTTTTTTTTTTTTTAAAATGATGTTACCAGATTAAACTTCCAACAAAAACAGCACCCTATCCTCCTGAAGAATCATAAATATTAAACTAAAAGGAAACAAAAATAATCTACTCAGGGCCAACCTTTCATTTTACAGACAAGAAAATCAAAAGAAACCAGGACATACAGTGCTTTTATACTTGCATGTGTCAGTGATTTTAAGATATAAGATAAAAAATAATTTTAAAAGATTCTAATCTTATACTACTTATTTGTAATTCCTTTACATAAAACCCAGGTAAATTTTTCTTCTTCTTTTTTTTTTTTGTTTTAACTAAAATTCAGTGGGATGAATGGCTAGAAAAATAGAACTGCTTCCCTTTCCTTGTGATTATGCTATATAAAACCTGAACAAAAAATAGGTAAATGTAACCCACACAATGAAAGTAAATAGCTAAAGGGTTTTAAAGCAGTGAAAGCAGTCTTTTTTTGCAGGGATAATAGGAATTTGGATGTGAGCTACTGCTTTTGCATATTAAACACAAGTCTTTGTCTCTTTCACCTCAGTAGTGTGAGAAAGCAAAATCTGATTTGATGGGGGGAGGGGGGTATAAGGGAGGAGGAAAAGACCATAAATAAAAGGGTGTGTTGTTTCCTGAGGGACATTCTCCCTAATGGCATTCTGCCCAGAAGCCCTTTTTTCTTGGCTAAACCATGTGATCAGGATAAGTTGAGTAACCAGACTGAGACCCCAGAGGGTCTGGAAAGACCACAAAATTGATCAGTGCCTTCACGGTCCAGACTTAAGCCAGACCTGGCCCTGAGGCCAGACTGGTCAGTGTTGCTATTGAATAAATGCAGTCATGGAAACCACATGTGATCTCTGTCTGGAGAAATTCAAGATCAGCTATGGCATAGAACCTCCCAAAGTTAGCTATGCATAGAATTGTCTGAAGATAGATCACCCCCCAACTCTTCCCAGGCATCTCTTCTGGGAGAAAAGTCTAACACTGGATACATGGCCTGATTCAGGCAAGGACATCTCCTTGTATTTTCCCCAGACACGTTGCACATGAAGCCAATGTCCAAAAACGGGAAAAGACAGAGCTGTTTCTCCTCCACAGAAATATAAAAAGGTAAATGCTGGGAGCTGCCTGAGAGATTCGAGAGGTGGAAGCAAAAAATAGCCTTTGCAAATGATGAAAACCAATTCAACCAAATGAAGTTCAGGAGATGAAAATTAATAGTAAAAGGGCTGCAGGGTTGGGGAATGTCCGGCCCAGGGGCAGTATAAGGCCCACAAAATCATTGGGTCTGGCCCTGCCAAGGCATTAGGGGTGAGTTAATTAAACATTTGACCAAACATAGCAGGCTAAGCTTTAAGTTGATAATTTTGTATCGCCCGGTAATGATGTTATAAATATCCAAATGGCCCTTGGCAGAAGAAAGGTAGGGAGACATAAGGTTTTCTCAACATGCATGTTCATTTTCTTCTCTGCATATATACTTTCTCTAGCAGCAGGCCATTAGTTCTCCCTTTGTTTATCCAACAATCTACCCATTTTGATTCAAGGTGCATCAGGAATCCTACTTCTCCCATGAAGATTTTTCTAACCCTCTAATCCTGCCTTTACTATCTGTATCCTTCATTTGCCACTTATATAGGGCTTTGAGCTGCTTTTTAAGATATTTAAATACAGTGGGGTCTTGACTTATGAGTTTAATTCGTTCTGAGACCGAGCTCTTGAAGGAGCTCATTAACTCAAATTACTCTGTCACCTCAATGCAAAAAATCGGCGGAGAGACAGCTGGTATTGGGCTGCAAGGCTGCAGTGGGCACAGGGGCCAGTCTCAGCCCATCCTCTGTGCCCCGCCCGGCCCCTCCCACCACGGCCCCTGGTCCTGTCTTCCAGCAGCCCTGCTCTCACTGCTGAAGCTCCCATGCACTGATGGCACTGGCCCTGCTTGCACCCGCTGATGGTGCGGAGCAATTGGGGCAGGCGCCAGCAGCGGGTGTCTCCACCATCCCACCACAGCCGATGCCTGCCATGTTCTGCGCTCTGCTGCCTGCTCTTGATTCCCGCCATGTTCTGCGCGTGCCCCCTAGTCAGTGCACATCATAGTGACCAGTTGTTTGATTGTTCTGCCACCCGGTCTATTTGCATATTAGGGTTTTATATATATATAGATGTGCAGCTCACTTTCCTGACAAGGCTGGAGGCTATAAACCCTTCACAGGCAGAGCTCTGTGAGTGACAGTGTCTAGCTGAGCAGAGCACAGCTTTCAAGAGGAGCCAGGGGAGTAGCTCTATCAGCCATGGCCTAGGGCAGTGATGGCGAACCTATGACACATGTGTCAGAGGTGACACGCGAACTCATATTTTTGGTTGATTTTTCTTTGTTAAATGGCATTTAAATATGTAAAATAAATATCAAAAATATAAATCTTTGTTTTACTATGCAAATATCAAAAAATTTCTATATGTGACACGGCACCAGAGTTAAGTTAGGGTTTTTCAAAATGCTGACACGCTGAGCTCAAAAGGTTCGCCATCACTGGCCTAGAGCCTCCCTGGGCACTGCATTTCCCTGACTCCATGCCTGCTTCCCTTCCTGGCCAAACAGGAACCATATTCCTCTGGTCCGTTTCTTTCCTCACTGAGAACCAAAGCAATGTTTATTTTCTTATTCAAAAGATAAGATATCAGGGGAACAGAAAGCATTATGAGCTGTCCAGGGAATTTTATGACAGTAATTGTAACCATTATCCAGATTATTAAGATTTTTTTTGGAAAACCAAACACTTTCCCGTTGAACAGAGCTGGGTGATTTTAGAAAAACAAACAAACAAAAGGAAGCAAAGAAATACCTTCTACAGCCTCCTTTGGGATGTGGTTACCAGGCTTCTGAGGAGTTTTTTGTTTTTTAAGATTTGTATACATTGTGTACACAAGTCACAAGTTAAATGCAGGTAGGTCCAATAAAACAGGCATTAACAATAAAAATATAGTCCAAACTGAACTGTACACTTAAAATGGTTAAGATGATAAATTTTATGTTGTGTGTATGCCACCATAATTGAAAATGTAAAAAAGTGCAGTCAGTGTATGACATCAACCATTCAAATAAGTGTAGCAAGTTCAAAATGGAAGCTGTGAGAGATCACAAACTTAAGGGGGAAGACAGACTAAGCCATGTTAGTCTAATTGAAGGGCAAGAGCAGTCAATAACTATGCTATACCACGAGTTAGGTAAGGAAGACAGTGACCATTAAAGTTCACCAAGGAATAAAAGCATTTGTTAAGAAATCAAAATCATACTTGGAATTAAAATCAATTGCATGCGTAACTAGGTGCTATATATTCATTAGATGTCTGTTTTTATTTATATAATTGCCAAAAGAATGAATGTGAGATGGAGCCAAGAACTATCATAATAATATACCATTGAATATGTGACTTCATACATTTCTCCTCAAGTTAAAAGTCAGACCGTGCCGAGAACATAAAATCCCAGCCTGACAAATGAGGTGAGGAACAAAGGGAGGAAGCAGTAACTTTGGCTGGGTGTCTTGGATGGGCACATCTGCAGAGAAAAGTTTCCCCATTGTTTGCTGCAGCATTTCTCAAATGTCTGACTTCAGAACACTTTTAATATAGAATATATTGAGGAAAAACCCCAGTAAGAGCTCATTGACTGCATCATAATAATGATGACAATAGCTAGTGTTTGCTGATACTTACATGCCTACACTGTTCCAAGCGCTTTATACACATTGACTCATTTAATCCTCAGAGCATCTTGCAAGATAGGTATTGTTACCTCCCATTTTGCAGATGAGGAAATGGAGGCACAGACAGCCACAGAGTTCATAGTTCAAAGCAGATGGGCTCCAGAGCCTGAAGGCCTGAACCACTGTTGTGGACTGAGTCACAGTGCTCCCCCCAAACACCTATGTTGAAATTCTAGCCCCAATGGTATTTGGAGATGGGGCCTTTGGAAGGTAACCAGATTTAGATGAGGTGATGAGGGTGGCCCCCTTATGAGATTAGAAGAAGAGACATAAGACACCTCTCTCTTTCTATCTCTCTTTCTCCCTCTCTCTCAGAAACACCCAGGCCCTAGGGTTGTCATTTCCTCCCTTTGTTCCTTGCCTCATTTGTCAGGCTGGAATTTTATGTTCTTGGCACATTCTGACTTTTAACTTAGAAAAAAAGGATGAAGTTACATATTCAACTATATTCTGCATGTGCACGAAGAAGAAGCCATGTGAGCGTGTAACAAGCTGGAGGCTGCCTGCCACAAGAAAAGAGGTCTTAAAATGAAACCTACCTGCCTGCACCTTGATCTTGGGGTGCCAGCCTTCACAACTGTGAGAAAGACATGTCTGCTGTTTAAGCCACTCAGCCTGTGGTATTTTGTTATGGCAGCCAGAGCAGACTAAGACTATATACCACATCCTCCTTCTGCCCAGCACAGAATTTTAAGGAATAGCATGTAAATGTTTAGACCACAATAAACACGGAATAGCATAACAATGGATGTTGAAATCACAGGATGCCTATTAAGGAGAGGTGATTGTTGATCGGTAAGAGTTGCTGCCTCCCTCAAGCTCCCACTGGACACAGGTGTGCCATGCTTTGCCCATTGTGCTTGCATGGACACATCATTTCTAAAGGCAAGTAGACACACACTATAGGGTAAAAACCACATAAGTGTGTTCATTATCTTTTAAAAATTAAATTTATTTTTAGAATATTTTTAGATTTACAGAAAGATTGCAAAGAAAGTAATATACATTTGTTACAACTATTGAACTAATATTGAACATTATTATTAACTAAATTATTAACTTGATTCAGATTTCCTTAAAATTTTTTTTACCTAATATCCTTTTTTTCCCCCTTGTTCCAGGACCCCATCCACAATGCACATTACATTTAGTTGTCATGTCTCCTTAGGCTCCTCTTGGCTGTGACAGGTTCTGAGACACTAGAGACCCAAAGCATGAAATTTGTGCAAGGGTAGACCCTCGCAGCCTCAGTTGCCTTGGCCCTCACAGCCGCCCTGGCTGCTGCCTTGGCTTTCGCACCCCTGCCTTCATCCAGAAGTTTTTCCTGATGGTCGTTCTGCTGTTCGGTCTAATTAGCATATTAGCTCTTTATTATATAGGATACTAGTCAGGTATTTTGTAAACTGTTTCTCAATTGGGATTTGTCTGATGTTTTTTCCCATGATTTGACTGGGATTATGGGTTTTTTGGAGGAAGACCACGGAGGTAAAGTGTCATTTTCATCTCCATGTCCTCCTCCTCCTTTAAACTTTATTTTTTAGACAGTCTTAGGTTCATAAAAAAATTGAGCAGAAAGTACAGAGATTTCCCATAGACCCTTTTACCCCCAATAGCGTCCCCCACTATTAATATACCCCACCAGAATGGTATATTTGTTATAATTAATGGACCTACATTAACACATCTTTATCATCCAAAGTCCATTGTTTACATCAGGGTTCTTCACTTTTGGTGTTGCACATTCTATAGGTTTTGGCAAATGTATAATGGCATGTATCCACCATTGTAGTATCATATAGAATAGATTCACTGCCTATTTATTTCTTCCCCCACCGCAACCCCTGAGAATCACTGATCTTTTTATTGTCTCCATAGTTTTGCCTTTTCCAGAATGTCATCCTGTTGGAATCATACAGTATGTAGCCTTTGCAGATTGGCTTCTTTCACTTAGCAAAATACATTTAAGATTCCTCCATGTCTTTTCATGGCTTGATAACTCATTTCCTTTTATTTTTAAAACTAGAGGCCCGTTGCATGAAGAGATTCGTGCAATAGGCCTTCCCTTCCCCTGGCTGCCGGCACCGGTTTTCCTCTGGCACCCAGGACCCAGGCCTTCACTCCGGCCAGAGCCTTCAGCCTTCGTGGCTCCGGACAGAGCCTTCAGTCTTCGCTCTGCAGCTTCCCCCCTACGTATGCAAATTAACTGCCATCTTTGTTGGGTTAATTTGCATACTCTCCTGATTGGCTGGTGAGTGTAGTGGAGGGATGGTTAATTTACATGTTTGTCTATTATTAGGTAAGATACTTTTTATTGATTTTAGAGAGAGAGGGAGAGGGAGAGGGATAGAGAGATAGAAACATCAATTGGCTGCCTTCTCCATGTCTCTACTGGGAATTGAGCCCACAACCCAGGTATGTGCCCTGACTGGGAAATGAACCATGACTTCCTGGTTCATAGGTCGATGATCAACCACTGAGCCACACTAGTGGGGCCCATTTTTAATTAGGTTGCTTGTTTTCTTACTGTTGAGTTTTAAGAGTTCTTTGTATATTTTGGATAACAGTCCTTTATCAAATGTGTCTTTTGCAAATATTTTCTCCAGTCTGTGTCTTGTCTTATTCTCTTGACACTGTCTTCTCAGAAGTTTTTAATTTTGATGAAGTCCAGCTCACCAGTTCTTTCTTTCACAAACTGTGCCTTTGGTGTTGTATATAAAAAGCCAGTGCCGCCGAAACCGGTTTGGCTCAGTGGATAGAGCGTCGGCCTGCAGACTGGGGGGTTCTGGGTTCGGTTCCAGTCAAGGGCATGTACCTGGGTTGCGGGCACATCCCCAGGAGGAGATGTGCAGGAGGCAGCTGATCAATGTTTCTCTCTCATCGATGTTTCTAACTCTCTATCTCTCGCCCTTCCTCCCTGTAAAAAATCAATAAAATATATTTAAAAAAAAAAAAAAGCCAGTGCCATCCCCAAGGCCATCTAGGTTCTCTCCTATGTTAGCTTTTAGGACTTCACTAGTTTTGTTTCACTTTTAGCTTTATGATATCTTTGTGATGGGTATAGGTCTGTTTCTAAACTCATTTGTTCTCACATGTGGATTCACAGTTGTTCCACACAATATCATTCACATACTGTACATACATTTTAGAGGAAAAATATTGGTACCATCCTAGGAACCTCTCATGGCACAGAGATGGCTACAGAGCAGTTTGGGAGATGTTGATCTTCTAAATAAAGACCTGCCCACCTCTGCAGACTTTCTCCACATATTCAGTCCTCCCACCAGACTGAGCTACAGGCTGCCCTTTTCCACCCTGTTTTCACCAAAATGGCTACTTTTAAAACCCTTCCTCCTGGAAGTTCCAGCTTTCCCACTGGAAACTTCCCTGGCTGAAGTTTCTAACAGATACTAATAGATACTAACACAATACTCTACTTATACCTCTGTTATATCACTCTTCAAATTGTGTAATGGTTGGTTCTTGATCAGTTTTTACGCTACTTTCTAGAATCTGTATTTTCCTTTGTAACACCCCTCTTCAAGTTATAAAGCATATTTCCTCCCATCAAGCCATTCAGGTAGAGTCCTGCCCTGCCTGGGAACCAATGAGTGTGAGGATGGTCATTTGGCTCTCTCCAGATTTGTGTATTTGGGGTAAAACAAAAACAATTGTGGTTCATGGGCAAAAGCACATGTGGACTCTTATATATGTGTGTGTGTGTGTGTGTGTGTGTGTGTGTGTGTGTGTGTATACACATTTACATATATATATATATAAACATTTTAAAGTTGTGAATTTAGGGAATAAACTTTTAAATAAAATATGTTTTATTCTCCTGCCTGGACAAATACACCTTCATATTGACCTGGAAAGGATGATTTCAGATGCATAATTCTTGAACTGCTTGGAGTTCTGTGTTGGAATGGGGTAGCATAGGAACAAGGACACCTGTTCTCCCACTTCTGTCTTGCTTCCCTTCCTCTCCTGCTCTGGACTCACATGCAAGCTCATGGGTATGCCAGCATGCAGGCCAACCTCTGTCCACATGCCCTGCAGACAGCTGCATGAGGCCACCTTTCTGTCCCAGAGACCTCACACTGGCAGAGAGGTCGCCCCCGGGAGGATGGGCCTCGGGGCAGGTCACACAGGCCCTACAGGCAGGATCAGGGAGACCCATTTGGGCAGAGGTTTCTGGAGTCCAAACCACCTGAGGCAGGATCTAGAGGGGAGGTGGTTGTGGTCTAGATGCGGGTGGCCACATGTCCCTGGCCCAGCGGACTCCTCATCCAGTGAGGTGAGATGCAACTGGAAGAAGCATGGTTCTCAGACTTTACTGTGACCCGCCCACCTCTGAGAGATGAGAATCACCTGAGATCTGCTTCAGTAGGTCTGGGGTGGGGCCTGAGAGTCTGCATTTCTAACAAGCTCCCAGATGATGCCAATACTTCTGGTACAAGGACCAGACTTTGAATAGTCGTAAAGCATGGGCCTGAGGCAGGGGTCCCTCTTGCCTGCGTACACCACTACCTTTAGCAAGCAAGGATGTATTTGATAATGATTTAATCACTCCCATGGATAAATTACCAATAGAACTTAGTATACATTTAAATCATTCAAAAATAATACATGCACGATATAAATCTGTACATAGCATCAACACCCAGGCTTGGGGATTCTTTAGTCTGGCGTGACCCGGTAAGTTTCATAGCTTTCAGCACTACCAGTTGTCATTTCTTCCCCTTCTTATACCCTGTGACCCGTTCCTGGATGTGGCTCATCCAGTTACCGACATTTCTATTAGGGCTTTGCTGTTCCTTCTGCAGACCCTTACAACACATTTCCTTACTCTTCCTCATACCTTACTCCATTCTTTTCTCTCATGTGTTTCCCCACACGCTCAGTGCATTTCTCATAGCAGTTTCTCCAGCAGACTTGCTACTCTTCAGGTCCCTTTGCCCTCTGCCATCAGCCCTCCAGCCCACTCTGCGGAGCCCAGACAAGTTGCCCTGTACCTCCTTCCTCCTGTCCCCAAGCTCCTGACATGCTCACCTTTCCTGATGCTGGAAAGCACCCTGCCTTCTGGTGTGTGGAGGCATCTCCACGCGGTAAAAGAAGCTATTTATGCCTTTCGGAAACCTCATCGTTGGGGCAGGAAGTGACCAGCTTCCTGGCAAAGAACTCCCAAGAACATCTTTCCAAAGGGAAAAAAAAGAGAAACCATATCTCTGACGTACATAAGTGGTTTCCTCACTCTTAATTGGCTCTGCTCCAGGCTCCTGATACAGCTCAAGGCTAAACAGCATCTGCTGGTGACAGGAGTCCACCCTGTGTGACCTGATCAGGCTCCAGGCCTTGGACGTGGCAGGTGTTTAGTTAGCCTTGGTCAAATCGAGTTGAACTTCCTGGGGCTGGAACCGTTTCCTATTTACTTTCTGCTCTAGCTGATGCTTTCACACGCATTGCCAAATGTTGATTAACGCATAAAGTTAATTTTTTGCTACAACCGAGGTTTCGGCATATGTCAGAATGTTGAGTCTAGCAAATCATGCCACAGGGTATAGAGAAGTATGCAAACTTTCTTTTAGAAAGAGGAATGGGGTAACATGGAGTGAGAAATACCCACCCCACCCCAACACATGGAAAATGTCACCAAACGCAAAATGTCATCAAACCCAGGTGTTGATTAGAACACCTAGGAACTTTGTTTTAGGATTATGCAAGAGATGGCTTTGAGGGGCAATAAATGAATCATTTTCAAATAATTTTATATTTCAATTCCAGTTGGCAGTCAATATTAGATTAATTTCAGGTATACAGCATAATGGTTAGATATTTATATAATTTACTAAGTGATACGCCCAGTAAGTGCAGTCCCCACCTGGCACCAGACATTGTGATTCCAGTATTATTGACTATGTTCCCTATGCTGTACTTTACATCCCCGTGACTGTTTTTAAAACTGCCCATTTGTACTTCTTAATCCCTTCACCCGGTTCCCATCTCCCCCACCTCACAACCATCAGTTTGTTCTCTGTATTTATGATTATGTTTTGTTTGTTTATTTTGTTCTTTAGATTCAGGCTATGCTTTCATGGTGTCTGAGAAGAACCCACCTTTCT
Source organism: Myotis davidii (assembly GCF_000327345.1). Lineage (NCBI taxonomy): Eukaryota > Metazoa > Chordata > Mammalia > Chiroptera > Vespertilionidae > Myotis > Myotis davidii. The sequence goes on along the minus strand of NW_006296279.1, from coordinate 1,238,787 downwards.
AGTGCTTGTGAGGGTAAAAGACTGAGACATGAAGAAGTCCCGGCAGGGAGGTTCTTCTGCACAGGTGTGGTCTTGGGGCCCTCTTGTTCTATCCTAGCACACTGGCTCTTCTCTCCACACAAATAGTGTTCATTGCTGTGATTTGCCTGATGGCCTGGCTGACCGACAAATTTTCTGAGTGAGAAATGAAGGTTCAAGGGTGTTTCTCCTAGAGTGTCTTTTAGGATAATGTTCAGGAAGGTTGTCCTGGGGGACTATCTGGTGTAGTCATGGTTCACACCATAACTCCCTCTGCCCATAAGAGCCCAAGGTGTGGCCCTGGCTGAACCAGGTGGCTTTCCTTCTCCCAAATCAGAAGGTTGGGAAATGTATTTCATTCACTTGTGTTAGTTGAAAAGTTTAAGCTATTTGTGTAGGGTTGTGTTTTTTGTTGTTGTTTTGTTGTGTTTTTTTTTTATGTGTCCCATCTCTTCTTTGTTTCTTTTCCTCTTCTTTTGGATTTGTTGAATACTTTTTTATAATCCCATTTTATTTCCACTATTGGCTTCTGAGCTTTATCTCTTAAAAATTTTTGGTGGTTTCTTCCTGGTTTACAACATATATATTTAATTTATCACAGTCTCCCTTCAAATAATTTTATATTACTTCACATATAGTAAAAGACGCAACCATATACTCCCATTTCCTCTTTTTTACCTTTTGTGCTGTTATTGCCATACATTTTACTTAGACATATGCTATAAACTCCAAGATACATCATAATTATTCTTGCATTATTCTTTTAAAGAGATTTAAGAGCAAGAAAATTTTCTTTTATATTTACCCTACTATTTAATCATTTCTGATGCTCTCTATTCCTATCGAAATTTCCATCACCTTCTGCCTGAAGAACTTCCTTTAACATTTCTTCTAATGCAGGTCTATTGGCAACAAATCCTTTTGTTTTTTTGTCTGAAAAAGTACTTATTTTGCTTTTGTCTCTGAAAGATATTTTCATATGGTATAGATAGATTTCTAGGTTGAAAGCTTTTATTTCAGTATAGTAATGATGTTGTTCCACTTTCTTATTTGTCAAGTTTCTGACAAGAAGAATGCTATTGCCCTAACCGGTTTGGATCAGTGGATAGAGCGTTGGCCTGGAGACTAAAGGGTCCCAGGTTCGAATCCAGTCAAGGGCATGTACCTTAGTTGCGGGCACATCCCCAGTGGGGAGTGTGCAGGAGGCAGCTGATCGATGTTTCTCTCTCATCGATGTTTCTAACTCTCTATCCTTCTCCCTTCCTCTCTGTAAAAAATCAATAAAATATATTTTTTTAAAAAGAATGCTATCATTCTTGTTTTTGCCTCTCTGTACATTATGTTTCTCTCTTCTGACCACTTTTAAGATTTTAATTTTTCTTTTTTGTTTACTAATGATGAGAGAGAGAGAAAGAGAGAGAGAGAGGGGAAACATCAATTTGTCGTTCCACTTATTTGTGCATTCATTGGTTGATTCTTGAATGTGCCCTGACAGGGGATCAAACCTGCAACCTTGGTGTATTGGGACAATGCTCTAACCAATTGAGCTACCTGGCCAGGGCAAGATTTTAATTTTTATCACTAGTTTTCACCAATTTGATTACAATGTGCCTTGATGTGGTTTTATTTATGTTTATTCTTCTTGGAATTTATTGAACTTCTGATATCTGTGAGTTTATAGTTTTTATCAAATTTGGGGAAATTTCAGCCATTATTTTTCCAAAATTTTTTTTCTATTTCCCTTCCTCTCCTGGAATTCAAATTATAGGTATGTTATACCACTTAATATTGTCTCACAAGTAACTGAGACTCTTTCTTAGTCTTTTTTCTTTGGACAGTTTCTATTGCTATGTCTTCAATTCACCAATCTTTTCTTCTGTGTTATCTGATTTGCTCTTAACCACATGCAGTATATTTTTTAATCTCAAATATTGCATTTTTCACCTTTAGGAGTTCCATTGGATCTTTTTTTGTATCTTCTATTTCTCTCTTCATTGTTTTTATGTTTGTCTCTATCTCCCTCAGCCTGTGGAATAAGCGTATAATAGCTTTTTTAATGTTCTTGTCTGCGTAATCCATCATCTCTGTCATTTATGGGTCTGTTTCTACTGATTGATTTTCCTCCTAGTTATGGGTAGTATTTTCCTATTTTGAGGCATGCTCGGCAAGTTTTGCTTGGTTGCAGGCTATTGTGAATAGTCCTCTCTGAAAGTAGTTGTTGGGTGCTACATTTTGTTGTAAGCCTTTAAGTGGTGCTCTGGTTGTTCTGGCATGCAATTAAGTCACTTGGAGTCAGTTTGAATCCCGCAAGGCTTGTTAGGGTGGGTCCTAAGCTGCAGTGAGTCTAGGGCTAATTTAGCCCCACTCCTATGACAATGCCCTTCTGAGGATTCTACCTGATGCTCTGTGTATTAGGAGATCTTTTCACTCTCGCTAACGGGAGCAGAATTCCATGAGCTCCAGGAATTTGGGGAACTCTTGCTTTATATTATTGTCTACTCCCCCCTCCCCAGATTCATGTGGCTTTTTCTCACACATGCACAGATCAGTATTCAACCAAAGAAGCAATCTGGAGATAGTTGGAGCTTTTTCTCTGGGAAGAACCCTCCTCTCTGATATGCTGCCTCTGTAACTCTAGCCATTTTGGCTTCCAAACTCCAGTCTATCAATTCAATAAGAGCGCCAGGTTCTGTTTGGGTTCCCCCTCCCCACAGTGCAGCCTGGACCCTGCCTGCAGCTGGTAAGCTGAAGCAATCATAGGACTGACTTCTTTTTTCTCCTTCTCTCAGGGACCACAGTCTATTGTTGACTATTGTTCCAGGTCATACTTTGTCTAGATTTTTAGTTCTTTAAGGTAAGAGAATAAATTCCTGGAGCCCCTGTTACTTCATCATGGCCAGAAGCAGAAGTTATCTCAATGCAGATTTAACTATATTACATCATGATGTTTTCACTTAACAGTAGACTTTTGTAATTTTTCCATCTTATTGCATAATTTTGGTAAACATAATTTTAAACTGTGTTTACTTTCATTCATTATCAAATAGTAATTGGTTGATTAACTTCTATGCTCCAGGCTCTGGATAAAGCAGTGAACAGAACAGGTAAGATCGTCACCCTCAGGAGTTTTTACTTGGGTGGACAGAAGACCGGTAAAAGATAAGAAATAAATGAGCAAATCGTAGAGCAACAAGAGCCCTAAAACAGGGTGATATGTTGGAGAGTGACAAGGGCAGCTATTGAAGATGGGTGTTTAGGGAAGTCCTCTCTGAAGGGATACTATGAGGTCTCAGTCCTGAGTGATTTAGTGCAGCCCAGTGCAGAGTGTTCTAGGCAGAGGGAACATAAGTGTAAGAACCCTAGGAAAGTAGCAAGCTTGGCATGTTGTAGGAACAGAGAGGAGACCAGTTTGATTCGAGTAGAATGAGCAAGGGGGCAGAGTGTTACCAGATAAAATCAGAGAGGTAGACAAGGGCCAAGACTTTGGGGCAAAGAATGCCATACAAGTACGAAATTTATTTACTTAATTGCACTATTACATCATTGACTTACTTACGCCGATCCTGTTAAAACTTTACATTTTTGTATTTTAAATTGTTTTGTAGTAAATGACACAAAATTTATAAAAAATGGCGTGTGTGTGTGTGTGTGTGTGTGTGTTCTATACTTAGAATTATTTCAATACTAGAGGCCCAGTGCACGACATTTGTGCACTTGGTGGCGGCAGGGGGGTTCCCTCAGCTTGGCCTGCACCCTCTTGCAGTCTGGGATCCCTGGGGGATGTCCGACTGCTGGCCTAGGTCTGCTCCCTGCCTAAGCTGGCAGTCGGACATCCCCTGAGGGGTCCTTAACATTGCTGTGGGGAGGGGGGAGAGGCTCCTGCCACCGCCGCTGCGCTTACCAGCCATGAGCCTGGCTTCTGACTAAGCACCCCTACCAGGGGGCAGCTCTTGCATTGAGTGTCTGCCCCCTGGTGGTCAGTGTGCATCATAGCAACTGGTAGATCTGCCGTTCGGTCGATTTGCATATTAGCCTTTTATTATATAGGATGGCAGAATTCCAGGGTTGGACTTAAAAGAGTCAGCGAGCGGGTATATAGCAGAGGCTGTTGGTGCACCTGGGATTCATTTACAGTCAGGAGTGTCCTTCCTCTAGTGCAGGGGTGGGCAAACTTTCTGACTCGAGGGCCACAATGGGTTCTTAAACTGGACTGGAGGGCCGGAACAAAAGCATGGATGGAGTGTTTGTGTGAACTAATACAAATTCAAAGTAAACATCATTACATAAAAGGGTACGGTCTTTTTTTTTTTGTAGTTTTATTCATTTCAAACGGGCCGGGTCCGGCCCGCGGGCAGTAGTTTGCCCACGGCTGCTCTAGTGGCCGCAGGTGCTGCTGATGACTCACACCCTGGGCCACTGGAGCCACCTCCCACACACCTGGGAATGACATCCCTACACTGCCTACAGCCAGTGACTGAATCTCCTTGCCTCAATGCAGGATAAACTCTGTGGTGCCATTTATATTCCAGAGCTCCCAGGACCAGGTGGAGGCCACATTTCCTGAAGTCAC
>NW_006296279.1:1226889-1234139 GCF_000327345.1 Myotis davidii | reverse complement strand
CTGCTTACCTTCTTCCCTTGCTGCTCCTCTCCCTCCCTTTCAGAATTCTTCTAGAACCGTGCCCCCAAAAGTCACCTGCACAAGAACCCTCACATCTGACTCTTCCTCTAGGTTGCCCACCTATGGCAGGATATAAACTGTTTGAAGATTCCTGATTTACTAAATCCTTATTAAGAATTCTATTTTTAGAAACACCATGTCCACTGGAGACAACCTGAATTTTACCCAGTTACCATAAAGTGTAGGGAGCACTTGGAGGTGGCAAGCTTAACTAAAGGTCCTGAAGTGAAGGCCTGAATGTAGCTGATGGCTACAGGTAGAATGAGGATTAACATTCCATTGGGTTTGGACAGGTTAAGAACACAAATTTTTGAAGACTTAGAAAGAGCCAGACTTAAGCTCAAATGAGAGTGGGCCATCTGAGAAAATCCAGGTGAACCTGTTGCTCACGTTCTCAGCAACCATGAGAGCGGGCAGGTTACCTTGTTGGACCCAGAGTGCAATCTCATTTTCCTCTAAAGAAGTCTGCCATTTGATCCCAGAGGCTCTGTGGCTTTAAGATAAAAAGACCAGAGAACAGAGACACCAGAGCAAGGGGTGAGAGCCACAGTTAAAAGAAAGAAGGGGACAAATTGAGAGATGAGAACGTGGCCTCAGATCAGGGGAGGAAAACTTAGGCTATCCTGACACTTCTATCATGGTTCTTTCTTTCTCCTCCTCTGCACAAGAAGAAGATAGTCAAATGAGAAAGCTAAAGATCAGCAGTGACTATCACACACACACACACACACCCCTACTCTTCCCTCCTCTCCTATCTTCCCACAACCTTTGAAGAAAGGATCTTAGATAAGGGAGCCTGGGCAGTGTTTGGAAGCACACTCTTATTCAGAGTCTGGACAGATTCCAACCTGGCTTCCAAAGTAGATGGTAATATTACTGTCAAGCATTTCTGAAGAGGCTGAGATCTATAATCATTAACAAATTTAACCAACTGTCAGGAAAATGAGAGAAGACTACGTGCAGAAAGGCAGTCTCACTATGGATTCTTGTGCTATCACTACCTACTTCAGAATGAGAACAGCAATGCAAGTACACTCCTGAATATACCTCTTACAGTCCTTCAATCGCAAAGGAGGCATGGCCCTTGAGTTGCATTTTCGGGACTGTGGATGAGTCTCACTGAGCCAGTCATTGTTAATGACTGAGATTTGCACAGAACTTTACAGCTTCCAAAATACTTTAATAAATATTAGTATTTACCTGCCGCTCGTCTAGAAGGCCACTAACCTTATTGTTGCTTTAACTTTTTCACATGAGTATATTGAGGGTCAGAGCAATTAAATAACTTGCCCAAGATCCCATAGCCAACAAGAGGCAATCCTTTTCCTCTGAGTCCAGATCCTGTACGATCCGCCCTCTACCTGCCTGCCTTGTCCCCTTCTCTACTCACTGGAGTATTTTTGTGTCCTGATGTTCAGGGCTGAGTTCTAAATTCTTGGAAAGGGCTATAGGGAGTGGGTCAGCTGTAGGCTCCTGAAGGCACACTCTCTCTCTCTCTTAAGGGGACCTTACTACACTTATATCCCACCATTCTTTATTTTAGGGTACAGTTCCCAACTTCCTGGACATAAGCAGCATTTCTTTCTCTGCCTGATATGCTCCTATGTTGCTCCCAACATGGCAGGCCTCTCCATACCAATGAAAATATGGCCAGATGTGTGCCTTCATCTGGGAGCAAAAGCACTGAGCCCTTGAAACCCCCAGGGCATGTGGAAAGTGAGTGGAACATCTCTGGCCAATGTCAATGTAGAGCACATTGTTTTTTGGTGGGGTTTTTTTTTAGATATGTTTTTATTGATTTCAGAGAGGAAGGGAAAGGGAGCGAGAGAGAGGCAGAAACATCAGTGTTGAGAGAGAATCATCCATCGGCTGTCTCCTGCACACCCGCTACTGGGGATCAAGCCTGAAACCTGGGCATGTACCCTGACCAAGAATCGAACCGTGACCTCCTGGTTCATAGCCAACACTCAACCACTGAGCCACACTGACCGGGTGAGCACATTATTTTATAAAATGCCCCACTGTCTCCCCTCCTCCCACCCACCCCCCGTACTCCACCTCCACAGCTGTCTATCTAACTAACCTGGGATGATGGAATGCCATTTCTTTCTCTCATTACCCTAAATTAAAACATCATTAGGAAGGTAAATGCTCTGCTAAAACAAACAAATCCCCTAACACATACCAGAGACAAATTTAAATTATTTTAAGATAGTCTGTGCCTTTGGATCATCCAAGTAAGTGTTGCAGGAATAACTAAGAACTGACACAAAAAGAAACTCAACTGAAGCCCAAAGCCAACTCACAGACCAGGTGTAAAGCCTGCTGTGGGAGGGAGGCTACAGTGAGAGCATCTGGGAGAGTGTGTCATCCCGAGGCACAGAGGCTCATGGTGGTAGTCATTTCGGCATTTGTGAGCTGTGACTCATAGCAGAGCATGCTGCATTGTGGGGATAGACCCAGCTGCGGATTGGATGGCTTCCCAAGGCAGAGTCGCTGAACAGGCCCGGGGAGCTCGTTAATCCTCACCAGGGTGTGATTACTGTTGCCAACGGAAGCCCTCACTGAGCACAAATGCCCTGCTGAGATTCCCAGGCTAGGACGTGTGGGGACAAGACTGTCCACAAGAGGTTATGGAACAGCCTCTAGACTGAAGGCCCCCTTCCCCTGCTCACAGGAATGGAGGCAGCTTAGTCCAGAGAGGAGAGGGCTGGGGCTATGATGGGGCACAGGGGCAAGACCAGAGGAGGACGGATGGCTTGCCCCCAGCCCCCCAGAGAAGTCATGCCTACCATTCCTTGGCACCACAGAAGTGGGCTAAACAGCCATGCCTGTGCCTGCGGTCTGTTGGCTAATCTAAGAGGTCCCCTGAGGGTGGTTAGAGCTAGAAGATTTTGCTTCTCTGGTCAGCAACATTGAGCACTGACTGTGAAGAGCCTTGCCTCTATTTTGGAAGCAACGAGGCAGAGATGCAAGGAAAAGAGGAGGTAGTTCCCCTAGGAGCTGCTGCGGTAACGCGAGAGCTCTGGGTCAAAGACCCAGCAGGTAAGCATTTAGAAGCAGGCCATGGAGGTGCTCTGTAAGTTCCTCCCATTCCTAACACTCTGTGGTCCAGTATATAAGAGGGGACTGGATAAACACATCGAGAAGATGCAAATGCTAAGCAACAGGACCTATAGTGATGGAGTCAAACCTCGACTTTCTGCCTTGAGCATGATATTTATAGGTTGTGGTCCACAGTCAGGCCCCAGGCCACTGACAGCAGGGCCCAAGACCGGACACATCCTACATAGTGTGTGGGTGTGAGAAGACAGATGATTCTCACCAAAATGTCAGAAAGGTGGTCATAGAACAGATTGGCAGTAAAAAAACTCTATAAAAAGAACCCCCTTTTTGAATGAAATCTTACCATTTGCCGAAGCATGGATGGACCTAGAGGGTATTATGCTCAGTCAGTCAGAGAAGGACAAGTACCATATGATTTCACTTATATGTGGAAGCTAAAGAACAAAATTAACATAGCATGAAGGCTGAGGGGTGGTGTCTTGGCCCTGTGGTGTGTCTCCTTGGCATTGAGAAATGAAAAATAATTTCCAAAGGGGAAATGTTACTTAAGATCATGTGAACAAACTCCCAGCAGAGATTTCTTCTCACTTTTCAGTATTATTTATGTGTCCGTGTATGTCAGGTCATAAATATGTCAAACAATAAAGAAGAATCAAAAGTCATGGATCCCAGCTCCAGTTCTTATTACCCGAGAGAAACCTTGGGCAAATCCTTTAATCTTGTTGAGCCTCAATGATATCATCTATAAAATGGGAGACCAATGCCTGTCTCAAAGGGTTGTGGTTAGGGTCAAATAAAGTAATAAATGTAAAAGCCCTTAGTGACTGGAGGCAAAAGTGATACAACAAACATGGCAAGTGTTCATTGATCATCTGCTTGAAGCATCTATAATTATTGGGTTGACTTCCTAGGCTCTCTAATGATACCTTGACATCTGCGCCTGCCTCTTCTTCTCTGCTCATTCAATCCCTACCTCAGTCCCACCCCTCCATGAGGTCAAAAGAATTGATAAACTAGTGTTCACTCCATTGTGCCTGGTGCAGGCCAGCTGTTCCTGAATGGTCATTAAGGGCTTTTAGGGACAGAAGTGATTATTATTTTTTGCGGGTGTAAGTGTGAGGAGCCTTTCTCTGCATGCTTTGCAAACCCTCTCAAGGCTTGTGTCACTTCCACCTTTCCCTCAACAAGTGTAACAAAGGAAGATGAGAAAAGATTCACGGAATAAGATGATGCACGGCCTGCAAACTGTCCCACCCACAAAACTTCCATAAATTGTCAAGGACCGGCTATACAGCATGAAAGCCAGTTGGAGACACGACCCAGCCATCTGTCTGAATGTAAGTTTGCTGTTAGGTGCTCATCCTGTCTTGGGCATAAACTCTCTTGTCCTATCAATTTTGTTTTATTAAAAAAACGAAAACCATTTTCTAACTGTAGAGTATTTGGAAAATAAAGGAAATGATAAAGAAGAAAAAAAGAATTATCCATAATTTCACTGCTGCAAACATCTTGGATATATTGCCTTTCATGTTCTCCTGGCCACAAAATGTGGATCATGTGTAAATAGTTTCATTTTCACTTACTGTTAGGACGTGAAAAGTTCCCATAAAGATAAAATCCTCAGAAAAACATGGATTTTCACAGCTGCATAATGTCTATTATACAGATGAATCATATGCTATTTCACTGATTCCCTATTGTTCAACATTTAGGCTGCCTTTATTTTTTTCCATTAAAAATAACAATGCTATTAATATCCTCATAAATAAGTGTCCAGGTCTCTGATTATTTCCTTAATATAAGTTACTAGAAATAGGACTACTGGGTCAAAAGAGTAGGAACATTTTTGAAATTCTTGATATATGGTGTTAAATTGCCTTCAAGAAAATGTGCATCAATTTACTTTCCACTAATAGTATAGAATAGTACTCTACCACACCCTCACAAGGGCCGCATATCATCTCTATTTTAATCTTTGCTATTTTAACAAGTGAAAAATGGATTTACTTTATTTTTATGTTGCTATCCCATCCTGTCATTCCAGGATCTGCTTCCACAGAGAGCCCAGAACACCATTCCCCTTGAGCACTTTGGCCCAAATGTGGGATTTGAGTCAATGGCCTTATCTATGATGACTTAGTTCTCAGGCCCCACTACTTAGTATCATGCCTCCCCCAGAGCCACCCCTGACCATCAAACGACTGAAATCCAACCTAGAACAAGGTTCAGACTGTTTCTCATAGGCTACACTGTTCAATCTGTGTGTAAATCAGTGGATGTAAATGGGCACATGGAGAGAAGGGACTTGCCTAACTGTTCTTATCAAAGGCATCTGAGCACCATCTCCTGCTCAGACAGCACACCTGGCTTTGTTGACGTACTTGGGCTTTATTCTGTAGGCAAAGAGGGTCCATAAGGTTTTTATGAAGTATATTAGTATACTAATTGCACTATACCAATACATGTCTTCCTATGATGGGGAGGAAAGGTGGTGAGTAGGTGTAAGTGCAATAATTTGTAGGTTAGGAGACAGGTACTAGTAGAGGAAGTTCATGGCTCAAAGTCTTGACATCTATTACTGAAGCCAGCAAGGCTGTCTTCTGAGCAGGGAGATTTTGAATAGTCACCATAGGGAATGGAAGAGGAAACTGACACACAGAGACATTGCCAGTGGCAATGAGCACCTGGCTTTGGATGGGACTCTACTGTGGCCCTGACCTATGTCACCTCCAGTGTAGTAGATGTATTCACTGTTCTGCCACACAGTCTGGTGCCCTTGTGGTTTATTCTGGAATCTTGACTGCGTGGCTTTCCACATGAATTCCACTCCTTCTCCCTCTTATTTATAGAAATCCTACTCAATTGGCAAGGCCCAGCTCAGGTTTGTTTATTCACTTATTTAGGTAATAGCTCATCAGTCTCCAGTTGGTCTCTCAGAACCCCATGGCTTCTGGGTTCAGACACTTGCAAAAGTTCCATCTATGCCGTTTCTCTTTGATACCTGTGCTGTTTGACCACGAGTCATTTCAGGACAGGGGTTTGCCTTGAAGGCTGACTTCCTGATGATTTTTGATTGGGGGCCAGTATTATATTCAGTCTGTGTATGAGTGTACATGTGCTTCCTTTACTTCTGTTATTAGGGGTTTAATTTACTGGAGGGGAAGCACCTGTAATCCCTGTTTGGAAAAATGTCCATTTAATGACAATTCTCCCGGATGTGACCCACTCAACAGTAAAAGTTCCAATGGAACCAGGTCTCACTACAGACCAGTTCATGTGTAGATATAATCAGACGTTTGGCTGGCTAGTTGGAAATGTCTGGGTTCTCCAGAGAGCTAAGCTCCCACCATGCCCATTCTCTGACTTTATCAAGATCGCCAGTGCTTCCACTCCTCCATTTTTTTTAAAAAACTAATTCAGCACACCTCTTGGCATATTTTCCTTCTATATCCTTCCTGAAACACATGGCATATCCTCTGGCATGCTTAGCATCCAAGATCTCTGATTTTCCCGTCATATTTTCTTAGAGATCACTAACCTTGGATCAATGCAGCCATCACATCTGCTTCTATGTCAGGGCTACTGAGCCCCCTTCATCAGGGTTTAAGTCTTGACCAGAAGAGATTAGAGGGGCTGAAGAAGAAGGATTTAGCCCTGATGTCACCAGTGGTAATCAGTGGGACTGCAGAACCAAGGACTGGTCCCAGTGTAGCCAGAACACTGGTAATATACAGGGGGAGCAAATATGTAGTTAAGCAAGTATATAATATAATGAAGATAATGAAAGCCATTTTTCTCACTATTAGTGAAGGAAGTTACAAATATAGAAAAGAGACAGCTAAAATAAACCCTGTGATATTAGATTGCAAATGGAGATATTGGTGAAAACTCATGGTTTTCAATAGGTAGATATGGAACTAGATACAGATGTGCATGTGGGTATATATGTACCGTATTTGCCGGCGTATAAGACAACTGGGCATATAAGACGACCCCCTAACATTTCCACTCAAAATACAGAGTTTGTTATATACTCGCCGTATAAGACTACCCCCTCTTCCGCACACCTTCCACACACCAAATAAAAGGTAAAACAATATCAGATTTGATTTTAACATTTTAAT
>NW_006296279.1:1216372-1226546 GCF_000327345.1 Myotis davidii | reverse complement strand
ACACGCGCAAAACCGCACACAGCCGACCATACACCCAGTATGTTATCGCGATTCGCGATTTTGCGCTATCATACTGGGTGTATGGTCGGCTGTGTGCGATTTTGCGAGTGTGGTAAAATCGCATAACAGCAAAATCGCATAACAGCCGAGCATACACCCAGCAGCGCTGCTGATGCCTGAACGGTATGTGGAATGAAGTGGGCGGGCATCGGGAGTCCACTATGGCACGGGGCAAGCACTATGGGCAGTCTATCTGAAGTGTACCTGGCGTATAAGACGACCCCCCACTTGGAGGCATATTTTTCAGGGCCAAAATATCGTCTTATACGCCGGCAAATACGGTATACAGAGGTGAACAAAAGTAGGCTTACAGTTGTTCATATGGAAAGCAATACAATAATTAACTTTTTCGTACTCACAACTGTAAACCTACTTTTGCCAACCCATATGTATATATATTATTTATTTATTTGTCCTAGCTCTGTCCACTGAAGCACAAGGATCTAGAAGGAGTGAATGACACCCCAGTAGCAATGAGCACTCTGATTATTCGAATCCTGGTTTATGAATATCACCTTCTACTAACATGAATCAAGGCTCTTTAGAGAAATTATTTCAGAGCAAGAGTAGGGAAGTATTAGATGAGCCTAGAGCCTGTTACCAAAAGTAACAAAGTACTCAAAGAATGATGGAGACATACCAAAAAGTACACAGGAGATAACTTGAAGGGATTCCTACTGGCCAAATGTGGGACAATTTAAAGATTAAAAAAAAAGATAGTAATAGATTAAAAGTCACTGAACAAAATTAAAATCCATGAGTCCATACAACTGACTTTAAAATTTAACAATTTGTGGAACTTATAACATATGTAGAAATAATTAAATGTATTACAACAATAACACAAAAGCCAGAAAAGGGATAAATATATTATTGTATATTTCTTAACCTATACCTAAAATTATATAATATTACAATCTTATTTCAAGATAAACCTGTGATAAGTTATGAATGCATATAATTTCCAGAGCAAGCATAAAATTATCAAACAAAAATGAATAGCTGAAATACCAATAGAGAAAATAAAATGGAACACTAAAAAAATTTTTTTTTCTTAATGCAAAAGAAAGCAAGAAAGGAGATAAAAAGGAACAGAGAATAGAAGGGCTAAATTGAAAATAAACAGTGAGATTTAAATCCAGCTGTAGCAATAATTATACTAAATATAAATGGTTTAAACACTACAATTAAAAGGGAGGCTAGATAAATAGGATGATTTAGGAAGGTCTCACTATGATGGTAACAATTGAGCAAATATTTGAAAGAAAGGAGGGAGAAAGACATGCAGATAAATAGGGTCAGAGTGATCTAGAGAGAGGCACGAGCATATGCAAGACCGAACCTGACCATTTTAGAAAAGAGAATGAATTAGCAGACACTGCTCAGAGATGAGGCTGCTTGGATTCTCAATGACTGAAAAATCCAAGAATATGATTAGTGCAGATTCTCAACTATGCCTTTTCTGAGCATATTTGTTCACTATATTATACGACAAGTCCCATTTGGAGAAACTGCCCAGTCTAGCCTTCAAAGTTTATAGAATTAGGGATTGGAAGATATTTTCCGAGATCAAACGAGATCGGGCGCGTTCAGGGTGGTATGGCTGTAGACTGGAAGATATTTTAAAGGTCATCCTGCTCCAACCTCATACCCATGGCAAGGATGACAGATGAGTTGAAGTTACATCCAATGGAAAGGATTTCACACCTCCCAGGGCCAACTTTTCAACTGATGGGAGGCTAGATCTATTAGAAAGATTTTTCTTCTGTGGGGGAAAAAACCTACCTCACTGTAGTTGAGTTTTTTCAGCATCTAAGCAACCCTGATGTCTTACTACAACCAATGGATGAGACACAGAGTGCAAGAGTTTCAACCTGACCATAAGTTTCTTAACTTTCACCACCTTCATAGACTTGTCAAATGGTTTAGGTTTCACAACTTAAACCCTTGGCCTTCACTAAACCTTCTCAATATCTTCTGTCAAGAGGCTTCCTGAACTTTTGAAGGGAAAGTAAACCAAAAGGGCGTTTGTTTTCCATCAGTGAAAGCAAAGCGCTTGCAGAGGCCAGCTGGTCTATTTTTGTCTGTGGGTCATGGGTGGCTGCCAAGAATGAGCAGAGGTGTTTGTCTGTGGTAAAGACCAGCAACAGGGGTTGGTGGAGGTGGTTATTGATGCAGGAGATGGAAGGTTCATGAATGGGATTTAGAACCTGGGAGTCTTATTGAAATGATCCTAGCTCTACCTTCAAGCTCAGACCTCTCATTCTCCTTCTCACATGCATTCTCAGATCGGTGGGCTCAGGACGGAGAAGGGATTCATTCCTCTCCTAACAGGACGTAGATAGCAAGCCCTTGGTTGGGCCATGTCTAGTAATAGCCTTGTCTTACTGTATAATGCTCTCATTATTGGTACCCTGAGTCTGAAGTGTCCCCTCACTGCTTTAGCTGGATGCAAAAAAGGCTGGGGTTGGAGGACATAACCATCTGAGGTAGCACAAAACATCAAAGAAATCAAGTTCATCCAAGGATATGGGGACTGGCTCAGATTCAAAGACTGAATGTAGTGTGGAGAAGGACCAAATTCCACAGGCCCCAACGCCTTGGGATCTCAGTCACGAATTTAGGACCAGATAGAGCTGGGGTTAAATGAAAGCATTTCGAGAATAAGCCAAATTTGCACTTTCTTTAAGGACCCATCTGTATTCAATGCATGAATGAGTGCGATTTCAGGATAACTATTTAAAAAACAGAGATTTTAAAATATAGGTTAAAATACAGATTTCTGGGCCTTGCTCTTAAAAATTCTGATTCAGTCAGTCTGAGGGGGACCCAGAAGCTGTCTTTTGCAAACTTCCCAGATGACTCTGGACTTGATTACCTCCCTGCCCAGTCTTAGAAGCGGTCAGGGCTGCTGTGGGAAGTAACTGAGCTTATGTTAAAGAGTGCTTAACATAGCACCTGCTAGTCAGTGATCACTCAATAAAAGTCCATTGTTCTTATTATCTCTGGTTAAAATCATATGATGTGCCTGAATTGTATGACTCACTGGACCATGCAATTATAATCCTTGAAGACAGTGGAATTAGTTCAACCTCCTACCACCACTAATCCCTGGTCTCTCTCCTCCTCCAGGCAACTTCCTGTTTGGCCCCATTGGGTTGTCACTTGGTGCCAGTCTTACTTTCCTGGGTTTTCTTTCTATGCTTTTGGCAAGATCCGGAGCAGGTGTAATCCCCTTTGTTTGTTTAGAAATGCTCTTAACCAGTTGAGAGGAGTTGGGCCTCCTACTTAGTGTTTTGGTGGTTTGTTTCCATTCCTTTGTGGTTGTGTTTATGATTGTGGTACAGCTACTTGGAACTGAGATGTAGTTTCTTTGGAGACTACGGTACTCTGTAGACACAATGTGAAATTTCTTGGAGGGTCCCCAGAATGTAATACAATATGCTCTACTGAGTCTAGAACTACCCAGAGTGGATAGGACCCTCTGTTATAACTAGAACTAGGGTAAATGCAGGATTCACCACTTCGTTCATTTATTGAGTTAATGTTTATGAGCACTTTAAAAAATATATCTTTATCTTCAGAGAGGAAGGGAGAGGAAGAGATAGATAGAAACATCAATGAGGAGAGAGAATCATTGATTGGCTGCCTCCTGCACGCCCACTACTGGGGATCAAGCCTGCAACCCAGGCATGTGCCCTTGACCAGAATCGAACCTGGGACCCTTCAGTCCGCAGGCTGATGCTCTATCCACTTATGAGCACTTTTAATGTGCTCAACACTATACTAACACTGGGAAGAAAAAGAAGGTCCTACCATTTGAGCCTAAATCCTCTTTGTCCCTTCCCAGTCCTTTCATTACAACACTGCCAAGTGGGTGATGAGTTACATTTGAGGTATCTGTGCTGTGTCCTTCCACGATCCTTATTTAAAGCAAAAAGGTAGATCCATTTGGCCAGATAAGTAGAATGACCAGGAGATTTATCCAAATCAGGATACTTTTGAGAGTGGAAAGGGATTCTATTGATAATTACACAAGATAGAAGGTATAAACCAGAACTTAGGCAAATGGCGACATGACTATACCAGTGATTTTCAACCGGTGTGCTGGAAGAAATTTTAAAACATGCAAAGTCTGACTATTTAGTCAGGGCACTGACCTCTTTTCCTTTAGATTGTTAAATTAAAAAAAAAAATGACAACAGCTAATACAATAATAGCTGTCCGGTGTGAATGAATCAAAATTATACCTAATTTTTTGTCAGATCGGCAATCTGTATATATTTTTGGTGTGCCACAGAATTTTAATAATTAGCTTATGTGTACCATCAGATGAAAAAGGTTAATAAATCACTGGATTATATTGATAAAGGAAGATTTTTAGTTGAAAAGAGCATGATGTATAACGAGATGTCTGGCATGATTCCAGTTGTGTGTGTGTTTGTTTAAATATATTCTCATAATTATGTAGGTATAAATGCTTTTTTTTAATATAAAACTATATAAGGAGCTGATTGGTCATGCTAGGAAAGAGAACAACTTCACGCTAGGTACTTATATTAATTTTATATTCTATACTACATACTTCAATTACTTTTACAGTAAAAACCCAGAGTTGACCAATTACATATATTACTTTCATAATACAAGTGCAAATTCAAATAAAGTCATGGAAAACCAAACACATTTTACTTAGGAGTTTGCTCTCAGTCTTCCTCTGGTTCTTAGGTCAGCTCCCTCACCAGTCTCTTCCCTCTCAGCCCCGGCCTCATGTCCTCACATACTCAACAGTTGCAACAGGAGGGGATGGGAAAACAAAATATAGTAAATAAATAAACACATCAATATTACGTAGGCCAAAAGTCCCTCCAGGTTTCCAATGGGAACAATTATAAAAGTAGAGGCTCACTTTTCCAGAGAAGGGTCTCTTTAAAGCTGCAAATGCTCTACTCAGAGTAGATCAGAGGGAACAGGTGCCCATTGGTAGAAAATAGTTTTCCTCTATATTCAAAAACCTACTGCAGGACAGTAAATCATTCCTCCCACTCCTTTTTTCCTTCTGCACTGGGAAAGGTGCACATTTTAAAGCTTTCCTCCTCTAGATGATAAGTGCCTTCCAAGAAGGGAAGGGTTGAATTTAGGTCAGTCGTCCACCCACTTCCTGAGAAAAGGTCACTTCCTCAGTCCTTATTGTGGACCCCGCCTGGAAGCAAGGACTGTTCTTTGGTTTGGTGGTTTGATCAAATGGCCCTAGAGGGGTCAAGTTTGTCTGAAGAACTATTGATTTCCATGAATTTTTGTCACCCTGGAAATTCTCTTTCCGGGAAAAGGAGGGACCAAAACAACTAGCTCAAAAGATTGAGAGGATGTAGGTAATTTGTTTTCCTGAACAACTTTTTAATAAAAAGAATCCCTGTCAGCCCTATCCGGTTTGGCTCAGAAGATAGAGTGTGGGCCTGCAGACTGAAGGGTCCTGGGCTCAATTCTGGTGAAGGCCACATGCCTGGGTTGTGGGCTTGATCCCCAGTAGCGGGCATGCAGGAGGCAGCTGATCAGTGATTCTCTCTCATCATTGATGTTTCTATCTCTCTCTCCCTCTCCCTTCCTCTCTCTAAAATTAATAAAAATATTTTTTTTAAATTGACACGAGACAGATTAACAAGAGAAAATAATCAAATTTAATTACATATGTTATGTATGTATGGGAACTTCCACATACATAAGAGTCAGAGACTCCACATATATGAGAGGTTCAGGACAGAGAGTTAAAATGAGGTATGTATGGCATGTTGAGCAGAAGATGACGTATGGTGCCTTGGGGTTTCAGAGAGGAGGAAAGTCATTGTACTTAGATAAGAAGAGCAAATGTTCAGTAATTATAAGTCTGTCTTACATATAAATAGGTCAAAAAGGTTATCTCTGATAACCTCTGGTCATGAGCAAGGCCCCTAATTTAAATCCTTTTAGGTAGTTAAAGGAGAGGAAGAGGGTGCAAAAGTTTCTCTTGAGCCCAGAGTCTCAAGTTGCCTTAGCTTAAAATAATCTGAATCCCACAGAGGCACATCTTGGGGTGACTCATTCTAAAACCCTACAGAGAGGTACCCTTCCAGTCCTATCTCTTTCACAAAGATTTTCCTAAGCACTGATAATATGCAAAAAATATCCTGGATTAAAAAAATGTAAAAACAATGTGCAAAGGACTATTACTATCATCCTATATAATAAAGAGCTAATATGCAAATGGTCATCATGCCCTCACACCCTCATGCCATAAAGGCTCAGACATTCAACACTGGGGAGAGAGGAATGGGGACCACCCAGGCACAAATGAGCTTGCAAGAGAGGAATGGGGACCAGCCATGCTGCGGTCCAGGAAAGGGACAAGCCACCCGCCCCGCAGTCCCAGGTGCCAGCACCTGCGCCGGTGCCTGTGGCCCAGGAGAGGGACAAGACACACGCCCTGTGGTCCCGGGTGCCTATGGCTGCGGCACAGGTGAAGCTGCCTGCCCATGGTCCCCTGCGGCTGTGACCGGCCCAGGCGAAGCCAGCCCGGGTCTTGGGTGCCTACAGCCAGCCAGAGGGAGGGAAGCTCAAGTCCCAGGTGCCTGCGACCAGCTAGAGGAGAGAATCCTGGGTCCTGGGTGTGGGGCGAGGCAGAGGCAGTGAGGGGTGATCAGGCTGGTAGGGGAGCAGTTAGGGGCAATCAGGCAGGCAGGCAGAGGTGGTTAGGGGCGATCAGGTAGGCAGAGGTAGTTAGGGGCGATCAGACAGGCAGGCAGGTGGGTTAGGGGCGAACAGGTAGGCAGGTAGGCAAGTGGTTAGGAGCCAGCCCAGATTGCGAGAGGCAGTCAGGCATCCCCCGAGGGGTCCCAGATTGGAAAGGGTGCAGGCCAGGTGAGGGACCCCATCCCATGCACGAATTTTGTGCACTGGGCCTCTAGTTGATAATAAAATCATCGACTTTAGCTGTAGGCACATTCAAGCTTCAGGCTTAGCCCAATGGCAACCTGTGGTAGATCCACTGTATTCTCCAGGCTGCTTTTCCAAACTGTGACCGAGTTCAGTAGGGGAGTACTGATGTTCTGGGAGGCAAGGAGCTCTCCAGCTCAGGGCAAAAGCTAAGCCAGCCAGAACCAGCCTGATGGCAGGCTGCAGTTTGCATATCAAATAGTAAGCTGTTTTGCCTCAAATATAAAGAATTGTAAGAGGAAATCATTTCTTCCTGCTGCTTACTTGATACCACCAAAACAACTCTTCATCACTCTCAGAGTAAGGCAAGGTCTTGGGACAGGACCTGGACATTCTTTCAACCAGCTCCTCTGACCAGGGCATTCTGGCCATCACTGCCCCAGACACAGGGGTTCCCAACTACAGCTGTGTTAGTAGAAAGGGAATCTGGGTGTGAGTCAGGAAATCATAAAATGTTAAGAGGTAGAAGGAATCAAGGGGAAATCCAATACCCTGTGATAAGGTAAATGAGGCCAGAGAGATTTCAGAAGTGGTTCCCAAATGCCAATCCTGATATGTCAGTCTTCAGAAAAAATGAGGGCAAAGCAGTGAGTTAAAAAAAAAAAAAAGAGCCCTAACCGGTTTGGCTCAGTGAATAGAGTGTCGATCTGCAGACTGAAGGGTCCCAGGTTCGATTCCGGTCAAGGGCATGTACCTTGGTTGCGGGCACACCCCCTGTGGGGACTGTGCAAGAGGCAGCTGATCGATGTTTCTCTCTCATTGATGTTTCTAGCTTTCTATCCCTCTTCCCTCCTCTCTGTAAAAAATCAATAAAATATATTTTTTAAAAAAGAAGTTTATTTAATTTAAAAGACATGCCCTTTATTCTGACATTATGGTCTTTCCTTATTCTTAATGTTAAAATGCCTTTTCTTTCGTGAAATGATGTTGAGAGTAGATGGCAGGTGATTTTTAATGCTCTGGAAAAGAAAGTAGTTGAAATTCCAATGTTTAGATACCCCAGGGTTAGGTTACTCACCAATGGCCCTATACATCTAGTCATGGGAGGAGCTGAATTTGAATTTCTATGAGTCATTATTCTTATAAATCACAGAGACATTTCTGTATGACTTGGGGAAAATGACTTTGCATCCTGAGCTTCAGATTTTGCATGTGTAAAATGAAGGCTAATAAAATCTGCCTTGTGTCACAAAGTAACCATGAGTCTAAAATGAGATAATAAATAACTCTGAGAAATAAAATTTTTGGTCTTGAGATTCCAGCTGTGTGGATTATTTGTTTTGAAGACTATATGTTTTTAAATGTTTTTACTGACTTCAGAGAGAAGAAGAGAGATGGAGAGAGAGAGAGAGAGAAACACCAATGATAAGAGAGAATCATTGATCGGTTGCCTCCTGCATGCCCCCTAATGGGGGTTGAGCCCACAATCCAGGTATGTGCCCTGACACAGAATCAAACTGTGACTTTCTGGTTCAACACCAGCCGGGTCAGCCTGTTTCCTAGGGCTGCAGGAACAAAGTACCACAAACTAGTGGCTTAGAACAACATAAATTCATTCTTTCACATTTCTGAAGGCTAGACGTCTGAAATCAAGGTGTTGGCATGGCCATGCTCCCCCCGAAGCCTCTAGGTCCTAGAGTCTAGGACATGATCTGTCCTTGCCTCTTCCAACTTTCGGTGGTTCCAGTCTTCCTTGGCTCCAGCAGCATAACTTCTCTCTCTGCTTCTTGTTTTCCCATGGCTGTCTTCACTCTGGGTGTCTCTGTCACTTCACTCAACTTTCTTTTCAGAAGAAAACCAAGTCATATTGGATTAGGGGCCTACCCTGCTCCAGTGTTACACCATCTTAACATGGTATCACCTCCAAAGACCCTATTTCCAAACAGTTACGCTCTGAAGTACTGAGGATTAGGACTTCAATGTATCTTGTTTGGGGAGCACAATTCAAGCCATAACAAAGACCATCTAGATAAATTTTAAGTAGCACCAGCTGCCCTGACTTTATGAAAAGCAAACATCACTCTTCCTACCCTTCCAAGAAGAAACTCTGTGAAGGGAGAAACAAAGGGAAGTAGAGAGATGTTCTGGAGGAAAATCAAAGCAGCTGGTTAATAAAAAATTGAATCTTGGTTCCCGAGAGGAGGAGCACCTAGTGACCAAAGCTTGAAAGCAAACTCCAGGCTGCAGCTCACTCCTTGGAGAGCTCTTAGCTGGAGTGTGGCTCCCCGGGCAGTCTGCACAGCCAGGGAAAGGTGAAGGAACCACAGCTTCCTCAGTCAACACACTTGGGCCTGAGTAATATTTATTCATGGAGGGTCTGAGCAGCTCTGCTCTGCCCAAAGCATGGACACATCATGGCAGGAGCATTGCTATGCAGTCTGGCCTTTCCAGCCCTGGGGCCAGATGAATCAACACCACAACTCCGCCTTCCTAGCTGCAGGTCTCTACTGCCTCCCTAGAGCTTTTCTGTCTTTTATTCTGAATCAAGGTCAAAGGCAGCTGTGTTCAGGTCTCTCAAGAACTGGGCCAAAGAAGGACAGGGTCACAGCAGCAATTCTGCTCAGATCTTGGGACGACTCCATTCTCTATGAAATTTGCAGACCCTGAAATAGGTTACTTAAGAAAGACAGGGCTGGCCCGGCTGGTGTATCTCAGTGGTTGAGCCTTGACCCATGAACCAGGTCATGCTTCGATTCCTGGTCAGGGCACATGCCTGGGTTGTGGGCTTAATCCCCAGTAGGGGGCATGCAGGAAGCAGCTGATCAATGATTCTCTCTTATCATTGATGCTCCTCTCTCTCTCTCCCTCTCCCTTCCTCTCACTGAAGTCAAGGAAAATATTGAAAAAACAAAAAAAAAAAAGACAGGGCTGGGCCCGGCTAGTATGGCTCAGTGTTTAAAGCATTGGCCCGAGTACCAAAGGGGCACAGGTTCGATTCCCAGTCAAGGGCTCGTATCTGGGTTGTAGGTTTGATCCCTACTCTGGTTGGGTGTGTACAGCAGGCAACAAATTGATGTGTCTTTCTCACATCAATGTTTCTCTCTCTCCCAGCCTCTTTTCCACTCTCTCTCTAAAAAAAAAAAAAAGACAGGGCTGCATTATGGCTTTCCCTAGCCCTTTGCACTTTTGCCTTTGTGGCCCCCTT
>NW_006296279.1:1189361-1215974 GCF_000327345.1 Myotis davidii | reverse complement strand
CCCTCCACCCCAAGTTCACAAATTTTTGTACTCCAGGCCTCTAGTCCTATATAATAAAGGCTAATGTGCAAATTGTCCCCTCAGGGGTTGGACCGGGAGACCGGGAGTTCGATCGCTCTTATGACATGTGCTGACCACCAGGGGGCGGCACAGAACATGGTGGGCAAGCAGCAGTGGCAGTGGCGTGCTGAGGGAGTGAGGAAAGGAAGATGCGGGGAGGGAACCTGATCGGCCCTGATCACTGGCCAGGCCTAGGGACTCTACCCATGCATGAATTTCATGCACTGGGCCTCTAGTATTATATAATTGGTATAAAGGTGAGTGTAATCTAGGCTGGATTTATTATTATATATCCACTAGGGGCCCAGTGCATGAATTCATGTACCTTGTAAGGAACGGTGGGCTGTGAGGCTGCAGTAGGCACAGGGGCAGGTCTCAGCCCATATTCCATACCCCCACCTGGTTCCTCCTGCTGCCGACCCCAATCCCCTGCCTACTGGCAGCCCCCACCGCCGCCGCTGCCATGCGCTGATGGCGCCGGCCCCGCTTGCACCTGCTGACAGCATGGAGTGATTGGGGTTGGCGCCATCAGTGGGTGCAAGCAGGGCCAGCGCCATCAGTGGGTGTGAGCAGCAGCTGCTGCCCCGATTGCCCCTCAGGAGCAGGGGGAGGTGGAGAAGCCCTCAGGGGCAATCGGGGCTGGCAGCCACTAGTTGCACCCGCTGACAGTGACGAGCAATCGGGACTGGTGCCAGGCGCCAGCAGTGTGTGCAAGTGGTGGCTCCAGCGCCGGCAGTGGGTGCAAGAGGCAGCTGCCAGCTCTGATTGCCCCTCAGGAGCAGGAGGAGGTGGAAAAGCCCTGAGGGGCGATTTGGGCCAGCAGCCACCACTCGCACCTGCTGACAGTGCTGAGTGATTGGGGCCAGCACTGGGTGCCAGCAGTGGGTGCGAGCAGCAGCTCTGACGCCAGCAGCAAGTGTGAGCGGGGCTGGCGCCGGCAGCAGGTGCAGGTGCTGGCAGCAGTGCAAGCACCCAGTGGGACTACAGTGCGCTGGAGCAAAGAATTTTCAGTAACCACCAGGGGCTCACTCCGATGACAGTGACCGGCGCCCTGCCTTGGTCTGGCACCCCTGCTCACATGCTCCACCATCCCGCAGTGCCCGCCATGTTCCGTGTGTGCCCCCTGGTGGTCAGCGCACATCATAGCGACCAGTTGTTGGGTTGTTCCACTGTTTGGTCTATTTGCTTATTAGGAATACACACACACACACACACATATATACCATAGATTATTATTAAAGTATTTTTTTCTGGTTTAAAAAATTCTATAATTAAAATGTTTTTGATAGAGTCTAAAATATGGACCCTCAGCACTGTGCCTGTGGATAAGTCGGTATGTTTTTAGGCTTGGGGGTGTGGGGTACAGTCAGGTGTGCGTGTATTAGATCTAGGAGATGATGTAAAATTAATCCAGCCTGGACACTGGGGAATGACCAAGATGACCTTTGGAGATCCACATAAGCTGAAGAAATAAGGTTTAAGGTATTAAGACTTTTTTCTTTATAGTTAGACTAGAGGCCTGGTGAATGAAATTCATCCATGGGGGGGGGGTCCCCTCAACCTGGCCTGCACCCTCTCCAATCAGGGACCCCTCAGGGGATGTCTGACTGCCAGTTTAGGCCTGATCCCTGTGGGCCTAAACTGGCAGTCATACATCCCTCTTGCAATCCAGGATTGTTGGCTCTTAAGCCCCTCTGCCTGCCTGCCTGATCGCCCCTAACCCCCTCTGCCTGCCAGCCTGATCGCTCCTAACCACTCCCCTGACGGCCTGATCGCCCCCAACTGCCCTCCCCTGACGTCATGATTGCCCCCAACTGCCCTCCCCTGCCGGCCTGATCACCCCGTTTATTTCCCCACGCCGGCCTGATCATGCCCCTAACTGCTTGTTCCCCTGCTAGCATGATCGCCCCTAACTGCCTCTGCCTCAGCCCCTGCCACCGTGGCTTTGTCCAGAAGGAAGTCAGACATCCGGAACATGTCTGATCGATCTGGTCTAATTAGCACATTGCCCTTTTATTAGTATAGATGCTCCCTTTCCTCCTATGGATATATGAGTATATATTCATAATGGAAAGTACATTCACCTTGTCAATGGCTCCCTGATGTCCAGCTTCAATATCTGGACAGCTTGTTCCACCCCAGGACAAAAATGTGGAGGAGCATGTACAAACAGGGTAATGAGAAGTGGAGGCCTGGAGGAATTACCTGGACCACTTTTATCCAAACAGCGGCCTAAGGCTTGACATTATCGCTTATCAACAAAACCCCTTTTTTGCTAAGGATCCCAAAAGAACACTTTTTTCTCTGGGACCAGAACTATTCACGGTTTTGAGCATAAAATATTTCATTGAACCTAGCACTCACCTATCTTCTCCTCCATCCAGAAAAGTTGTACCAATTTTACTGAGTCTAGGGAAGCATTATTGAGTCAGTAGACTCACCTGGGAATTGGCAAACTTTCTGCAAAGAGCCAGGTAGTACATATTTTAGACTTGCAGGTCTTTGTTGCAACTATCTAATTCTGCTGTTATAGTACAAAAGCAGCCACGGATAATATGTAAACAAATGGGTATGGCTGTTATATAAAACTTTATTCACAAAAATGGAGGGCTGGATTTGGTCTGTGGGTTGTAGTTTGCTGAACCCCAGACTAACCTATCTTCATTTGCTGACCATATCCTGTTTCTTCTTATGTGATATGCACAGTGTTAAGGACATTATTAGACCTTGTGATATTTAAGTGTTCCAGTTTTTATCTCTTGTTCCTTCAATGACCTCAAAGGCCCTGTTTTCTTCTGTATCCTCTATGAGTGCTAAGCTAGGCATACTTACGATATTTACCTAAACTTGCATTTTTGGGGCCTTAAAATCAGTGGGATTTTAGTTAAATTCACTAAAATCTACCCATTTGTATTTGGTGTTCAATCACCTTTCCTTCCAGGCCTCTGCTTTCCTCATGGAGCAACCTTCATGTCTTGCCTGCAAGGCCCATTCCACAAAGCTTTGCTGGCTGTTAACTACAGTCACCATTCATCAGTCAACAAATATTTACTGAACACCTGCCAAAGATACTCCAGACCAGTGGTTCTCAACCTGTGGGTCGCGACCCCTTTGGGGGTCGAACGACCCTTTCACAGGGCTCGCCTAAGACAATCGGAAAACACATATATAATTACATATTGTTTTTGTGATTAATCACTATGCTTTAATTATGTTCCAATTTGTAACAATGAAAATACATCCTGCATATCAGATATTTACATTACGATTCATAACAGTAGCAAAATTAGTCATGAAGTAGCAACGAAAATAATTTTATGGTTGGGGGTCACCACAACATGAGGAACTGTATTAACAGGTCGCAGCATTAGGAAGGTTGAGAACCACTGCTCTAGACTACGCTGGTAAATATATTTCAAAACATAACTAAGCAATCTCTAATCTAAGTGTTTATGAACTGTGATAGATATTGTGTCCCCCGCCTCCCCACCCAAATTCCCAATAGCCATACCTCCCACTACTCAAACCTCCTCCCCTTTTTAAAAATATAATTTTATTGATTTCAGAGAAGGGAGAGGGAGAGATAGAAACATCAGTGATGAGAGTATCATTGATTGGCTGCCTCCTGCAGGTCCCCTACTGGGCATGTGCCCTGACCACAAATTGAACCACCTAACCACTGAGCTACACAGGCCAAGCTTCTCAAAACCTTTTGAAGTCCTTTCTCATACTGACTTTGAGGTTGGTTATGGACTTCTTTAGCCAATAAGACATTAACAGTCCCTCCCTCTGTACACTTTGTAAAAAAAGTAAAATACATAAAAAGAAAATCATATAGGGATGTGTGACATTATTGTAATTGTGTCCTTGAGAATAATGTGCAAAAATAAAAGTCAGAATATTTTCCTGTTTAAAAAAAAAAGACATCAACAAACATGAAGCAAGTAGTTAAGTGCTTGTACACTGGGGCTCTATTTCTTGAAATGCTCCCTATTAGAACTTAGCTGTAAGGAAGCCCAGTATAACCTGCTGGAGAGGAGGTCCTGTGCAGGCCCTGATGAATGAGACACCACTCGGAGAGAGGTGCCAGCTGTTCTCATCTCCTCAGCTGAGGTAGCCCTCTTGGATCCTCCCATCACAGTTGAGCCTACCGATAACCACAACTGCAGGAGCTACCTTAAGCCAAGCAGTTGAATACCCATCCAACTGATCCCAGCCCACATTATAGAGTTATGAGTAAATAGTCATTTTTAGTCACTCACGTTTTGGAGTGGTTTGTCATGTAACAATAGTTAATTGATAGACATACTAATTAGGAAGAGTGCTTGAGTGAACACACACACACACACACACAATCCACCCAGAAGCCATGCAAGACTTATACCAGCAACACCAAGCCTAAAGATAGGAGCAGGCCAGGCTGGAACAAAACCACTGAGGAAGTGTTCTGGGCCTGAATGACAGATAAGATTTGAATATGTGGAAAAGAGCAACCTAGAGAAACAGCCAGAGCAAAGGCTCATCTCTCTCTGGACTATATGCCTTTAAGAGGATTCTGAGGGCTAAACTGTCCCTAAGGACTGACTCTAATGATGGACTTCCAGGAAAGTGACGCAAGGAAACATTTTGGAATTTGGCTGAGGCACCCTCTCATTTCTCTCAGAACACACATGTGGTTGGCAACCTATTCCCCTTACTATAGAGCCAGCCCTGATAAAAATAAGTACCATTTTAGAAAACTCCTAAGGCTAGCCTGGCTGGTGTGGCTCAGTGTTTGAGCATTGACCTATGAACCAGGAGGTCACAGTTCGATTTCCGGTTGGGGCACATGCCTGGGTTGCGGGCTTGATCCATCGATGAGGCATGCTGGAGGCAGCCAATCAATGATTCTCATCACTGGTGTTTCTTTCTTTCTCTTTCTCTCTCTCTCTCTCTCTCTCTCTCTCTCCCCCCTTTCCTCTCTGAAATTAATAAAAAATAAAATAAAATAAAATAAAAAGAATATTTTTAAAAAATGAAAATTCCTAAGGCTAAATCCCTGAGACCCTTCTAGGGGATTCACTCTTAAATGGAATAACCAGAAACAGCTAGGACTATACATTCTACTTTATATAAAATGGACAAATTATTATCTACTAGAAGCCCGGTGCACAAAAATTTGTGCACTCGGGGAGGTCTCTTAGCCCGGCCTGTGCCCTCTTGCAGTCTGGGACCCCTCGAAGGATGACCACCTGCTGGCTTAGGCCTGCTCCCCAGGGAATTGGGCCTAAGTTGACAGTCAGACATCCCACTGGCAGTCCGGGAGCCCTTGGGGGATGTCCATTTGTCAGCGGGGAGCAGGCCTAAGCTGCAGTCGGACATCCTTAGCACTGCTGAGGAGGTGGGAGAGGCTCCCATCACCACTGCTGTACTGGCAGCTGTCAGCCTGGCTTGTGGCTGAGCAGAGCTCCCCTTGTGGCAGCGCTCTGACCAGCAGGGAGCAGCTCCTGCATTGAGCGTCTGCCCCCTGGTGGTCAGTGTGTGTCATAGTGACTAGTCATTCCCAGTCATTCTGTTGTTAGGGCCAATCTGCATATTACCCTTTTATTATATAGGAGGATTCTGGTCCATCTTGTTTACTAACAGGATTGGTTTCCTGTTGTTTACCTATGCACTACCTGACCTTTGAAGGCTAATTGCTTTCCTACCATCTGACTTTTTGGTTCCCTGATGGCAACAGCATCGATTGAGATCCAAAGCTGGACAATTACCACACTATACTGGAGATGACTGTTCACCTCTCTACAATTCCCATTAGAGCACACGATCCTCAAAAGGCAAAGATTTCTTCTTTTCTACATCATGTCTCCAATGCTCACATAGTGGCCGAATACCGTAAGTGTTTAATGAATGTGTAACGAATTAATGAGAAATCCAGAAACATGACCACCACAAAACCAGGCAAATTAGAGTGGAAGGCATACTAGGCATAAAACATCACTAACGTTTATTGGCACAGCTCTATTCCAGGTTCTGTGCTAACCACTTCATGGACCTTTTGTTCTTTTTGTGTTTTAGCATGTTTTATTTACATTTGGAAGTTATTTATCTGCAGAGCTGGAATTCAACTCAGTTCTTCTGTTCTCAAGTCCGTGTCCTTTCTAGCTCTCCTGGATACTGAACACTACCTGACTGCTCCTATTTGAGGATTTACCAAATAAAAGCAGAGACTGAGGAGAGACCGATAGGGGGCCTCCCTGAGAGAGCCTCTGCTTGGGCCTCGGGAAAGAACTTCCCCCTGAGCTTGCTTGGGAAGGACTAGGTGTCTAGAAGAGGCCCTCAGTCTTTGCAGACCTTTTTATGGGCATAAGCGGGGAGAACCTGGCACCCAGCCCGTGGTGGGAATAATAAGGATGAGTCCCTCCCTGGCTGCTCTTTTCTTCTGCGGGCCAAGTTACTGTTCTCTGGAAGGACTGACAGGCAGGAGAGGGATCCAGATCTGCCCCGTCATAGGGTGGGGTATTACCATTTGACCTTATTGCTCCGAAGTTTCATGATTAAGATGAAGACCTAGGGGTGGAGCACGGGCTTGGCATTGGGGCTGAGGTACACGAGGGGAATCTGGATTGCAGGGTGGAGCAAGGGTGAGTCACGGGGGGTAGGACCCAGTGTAGGCAGCCTTTGGCAGGCAGAGGCAGATCGGAGAGAAGTGTCTAACACCCTCTCTGAGGCTTTGCAGGCTCCATTTGGCAGCTGCAGTGTGGCAAGGTAAGCTGTGGCTTGGTATCCCAGGCTCAAATCTCAGCATGGCCATTTACTATCTTGACGGCCCTGGCAAAATCATTTACCTTTCGAGGCTTCAGTTTCCCTTTTATAGCATGGGACTAAAAAGCTAGGCTGGGCGGCAAGTGAGAAAGCACGCTGAACATCAGTTCTTCTGTATCTCCCTGTCCTGCTGGCACTTGGTATTAGCCAGAGCCTTTTAGGTGAGCTGTGTCAGGCAGGGGCCCATTGACTTTCAATCTAGATTTATTAACATGTACTTATTATCATACTCATTTTTCTTGGGATTTTAACAAATTAAAATTAAGAATTTTTTTTGTGAGCCCCTAAAATCATGGGTCCTGGCATGCCTAACAGAGAGCTCGGCTCTGGTGTAGACTGTGAGCCATTCCCACGGGTTCGGGTCCCTTTCTTCTTCCTGAATCTTTGAGTCCCAGATGGTTCAGGAGAGTATTCAAAACTGAAGCAGCATTTTACCCCTAACATGTTTACTGGGTCAGTAAGGGTGTGCGCTGCATATGACTACTGGTATTCATGTGGAGGTCCCAGTGTATGTGCATTTCAGGATGTAGCTGTTTTGAGTAGAGGACATAATATGAAAGCTGAAATTACAAATTTTATTGGTTCATCCAATGAGAAATTTATATATATATATAGTATTTACTACATGCCAAGCCCTCTAACAGGAACTGGAGACATAGTGCAATGAACAAAAAATTGTAGCTTATGTTCTAGTGGAGGGAAATAGGCAAGAAACCAAAAAATTATGTCAGTTGGTAAGTGGGTAGGGAGAGCAGGTGGTGATAAGGTGGGAATGGAGTTTGCCATTACTTATAACATGGTCAGGAAACATGTCTTTGAGATGATATTGGAGCAGAGCCCCAAAGGAAATGAGGGATGGAGCCATGCGGTCATCTCAGGGAACAGCATTCCAGGCAGGAGGCAAGTACAGAGACCACGAGGCAGCATCATCCTTGGGGTGCTTGAAGAACCGCAGACCAGAGGCTGGGCAGGGACCGGGAGTGGCAGAGGGGCAGGAGATGAGGTCAGACAGGTGGCACAGGGCCAGATCATGTAGGGCTTTGTTGTAAAGGTTTTAGCTTGTAGTCCAAGTGTGATGAGAAGCCACTAGAAGAATTTGTTAGAGTGATGATCTGACTCAGATCTTAGATCACTTGGCAACTTGCATGGAATAGACAGGAGGCAAGCACAAAAGCAGGGAGGCCAGTTAGGAGGCTACAGTGTGTTCCAGGTGAGAGCCTTTAGGGATTTGTACCAGAGGGTTAGCAGTTGTGGTGCTGAGAAGTGGTCAAATTGTGGATATGGAGGTAGAGCCAACAAGATCACTGGCATATTAGATGTCCAGGTAACCAGATAAAGAGAGGAGTCAGAGAAGACCCCAGATTTTGGACTGAATTACTGAAGCATGGAATTGGCACTTATGGAAATGGAGAAAGGAGACAGGTTTAGTGAGGACTCCAAGAGTTTGGTTTTGAACAAGTTAATTCTGAGATGCTTCGTAGGTATGTCCCAAATGGAAGCACTAGCCCCACAATGACTCATTTTTGGATGTGGGTTGCCCCCAGTGGGGGGGTGTAGAAGTGAGTCAAGGAAGCTCCCTCAGTTGACAGCATTGCCCAGAGAGGGACACAGATGTGAGCCATCAATTGGCAACTCTACTCGAAATTGAGGGGAAGTGTGTCTTAGTCCTGAAGGGGGGACCTGGATGGCACACCATAATATCCACTACAAACCACCTCTTGTGCCATTCAAATCCATTCCACCTGGGAACAGATTCTCCAGGATTCTGTTTGGTCTGTTTGCTTGGGAAACTTATGAAAGGTTAGTGGCATGAACTAGTCATCCCTACTTCTATCCCCACTACTGCAGCTAGTCTTGAGGCCCCAACCAATACTGATAACCTCCCTCCTATACTACCCATTCCAGAGTCCCCCCATCCTTGGTGGGCACCTCCACTGTTCCAAGAGGCTTACCTGCTGGTGTGATCCAGATTCTCATCCCTAAGGATCTGAGCAGTGGGTCACCATGCCCTTTCTTCTCAGATCAAAGCTGCTGCACATTTCCATTTACCTTTTTAATCAGGAGGGGGAGTGTTAGGAGATATCCCAGTGGATCACATGAGTGCCAATATTCTTCCTTGTCCCCACAGGGTAACACAGGCTATCACATCCTGATGAACAGGTCAATCACCTCAGCCTTGCGGTGAGCCTTTCCTTTTCTGTCCGTCCCTTGGCATTAGGATTCTGAAGTGACCAGGCAGCAGCCAATGGCTTCTAGCTTACTGGAAATCCTACTATACCTCATCCTGGTAGAAGCAGTCTTTCTTTGGCAACCAGGAGGTCATTGGAATGATGGTAAGCGGGCCCACTTCCTGGTTCCTGGACCTATGTGTTCTGCTTATTGGAGACACAGTACCACATAATGGTTGCTGGTTAGGGTGAGACCACATCCTAGAGAACAAGACCTCAACTTTGCAGGATATCAACTCCATGTTGGTGCCTCAACTGCATCTGTAAGCAGCCACTTCACCACTCTTATCACGCCAGCAACTTCTGGGCATGAGGTAGGATTAGGGGATACCATGGTCATGTGACCACTCCACACCTTCTTTGCTCAAAAGTGAGGCACATGGTCCAAAGCAAGGTTATGCTTGACCCCATGTCAGCGGATCTAATGCTCAGTAAGCCTCTGGATTGTGGTGTTGACCAAGGCTCTGCAAGTTGGAAAGGCAAATCCAAATCTGGAATATCAACCAGGCATATGTTGTTTTTATTAAATCTTTATTTGGTAATTGTGAATGCGCATGCAGTTGTAAAAATTAAAACAGAAATCCCATGTACTCTTTTACCCAGTTTCTCTCAATGGTACATCAGCAAAACTATAGTAGTGTCACAACCAGGATATGAACATGAATACAATGTACTCATTTGTGTGTGTGTGCACACACGTGCTTAGTTCTATACAATTTTTATTGTGTAGGTATCTTCCACCACAGTCAACATACAGAATAGTTCCATCCCCACAAGGATTCCTGTGTTGGCCTTTTATAACCACACTAGCCTCTCCCTTCTCCCATTCTTAACCCATGACAACCATTAATCTGTTTTCCATTCTAAATATTTTTCATTTCAAAGATGTTTTAGAAACAGAATCATATAGTATGTAACCTTTGGAATTGGTTTTTTAAATTCAGTAGAAATTCCCTGAAGATTCATCCAAGTTGTGTTCATCGATAGCTCATACTTTTTACTACGGAGTATGAATATACCAGTTTGAAGGACATCTGGGACTGCTTCCAGTTTTTTTGGCTGAAGTGAATAAAGCTTCTATAAACATCTGTGTACAGGTTTCAGTGTGAACATAAGTCTTAACTGCTCTGGGATAAATGCCCAAGAGTGCAATTGCTGGGTCATATGGTAATTGTACATTCAGTTTTGTAAAAAAAAAAGCTGCCAATTTTTTTTTCTAGTGCAGCTGTATCAATTTACAGTCCCATCAACATGTGAGTGATCCAGTTTTTCATATCTTCATCAGCATTTGATGTTGTCACAATTTTTAAAATTTATTTACTTCAGAGAGGGAGAGGGGGAGAGAGATAGCACCATCAATGATGAGACAGAATCATTCATTGGCTGCCTCCTGCACGCCCCACACTGGGGCTCGAGCCCACAACCTGGGCATGTGCCCTGATCGGAATGAACCATGACTTCCCGGTTCATAGGTCGACGCTCAACCACTGAGCTACGCAACTATTTTTTATTTTAGTGTGTAGTGAGATATCATTGTAACTTTAGTTTGTATCTCTAATGGCTAATGATATTGAACACCTTTCCATGTACTTATTTGCCATCTATATATATTCTTCAGTAAAATGTATGCTCATACCTTTTATCATTTTCTAATTGGATTATTTTTCCTAGTGAGTGCTAAGAGTTCTTTATATATTTTGGATACTAATCCTTTGTCAGATATGTGCCTTGCTTATATTTTCTCCCAATTGTAGTTCGTCTTTTCATCCTCTTCACAGGGTCTTCCACAGAATGAAATTTTTAATTTTGCCGAGATCAAATCTATCAATTTTCCCTCGTATGGATCATGCTTTTAGTGTGAAGTCAAAGAATTCTGTGCCTAGCCCTAGATCCCAAATATTTTTTCCTGTTTTGTTTTCTAAAAGTTTTATAGCTTTAAATGTTACATGTAAGTCCACGATCCAATTTGAGTCAATAAAATGTTTTAATCCTAGTCAGGATAAACTGTTTCCTCTTCCAGGATGAAAAGGCCCAGTGTAATCAACTTGCCACAAATTGAAGAATGAGGCCACATGGGGTGCTGAGCATCAGTTTCTGTTCCTATCATGTTGGTCATCTGTGGTGAAAGTAGATGGACTAGCAGCCTTTGTGATTGGGAGTTTGCACTGAAGCGGCCAATGACAAAAACTAACTGACATCAACTGGCTGAGTCATTCTGTCTACCTGGGTGTTTATTGGCAGCTGCTCTCTGGTGGTCATTGATATGTAGTAAAAAGGTCTTCATGCTTCATGCCCACTTCCATAGGTCTATCCACATGCCTCTCCACCAGGCCTCCTTGTCCCTTATCTTCTTTTTCTTTCCCAGAGCCCCTAGACCAGCCGTGGGCAAACTACGGCCCACGGGCCGGATCCGGCCCGTTTGAAATGAATAAAACTATTGAAAAAAAAGACCGTACCCTTTTATGTAATGATGTTTACTTTGAATTTATATTAGTTCACACAAACACTCCATCCATGCTTTGTTCCGGCACTCCGGTCCACGTTAAGAACCCATTGTGGCCCTCGAGTCAAAAAGTTTGCCCACCCCTGCCCTAGACCCATAGAGCCAGGCCATTCACCACCACCTGTGAGTCCTTTTATATTCCTTACCTTAGGTTATTTCTCTTTGCTCACAAGAGAATGACAGATACATGAATGCTCTACCATGAAGATTTCACCTCATCCATTTTCCTTTTTAAAAAAATATGTATTTCTTTATTGATAAGAGAGAGAGAGAGAGAGAGAGAGAGAGAGAGAGAGAGAAGTAAGGTAGAGGGAAACATCAGTGATGAGAGAGAATCATTGATTGGCTGCCTCCTGCATGGCCCCTACTGGGAATCGAGCCGGAAACCCAGGCATGTGCCCTTGGCCAGAATTGAACCTGGGACCCTTCAGTCCACAGGCCGACACTCTATCCACTCAGCCAAACCCGTTTTTGGCTGGGGCATTGCCTCACCCGTTTTTCACAGCCACCCCTGGATGGGCTATAATGAAGCAGTCCGTTTGTGGCTTGACCCATTCATAAACCAAGTGTGGCTTTATCCTCCTCTGTCAGTTGATCATAAGGCTCATAAGGCTACAAGTGTGAGCTGAGGGAGAGGTGGTATAGATGACAAGGGTGTCTGGAAGCTACAGAGCATTTCCAACCTAGCCTCCAAGTTAACATGGCAGTACTGCCATATTCAATTTGTAGAAGCAGTCACAAGCCTTCCAAGAGAATCAAACTCTACCTTAAAAAATATTTTTCATTTTGAGAGAGATTTTTTGTTCCACTTATTTATGCATTCATTGATTGATTCTTTATGTGCCCTGACTGGGGATTGAACCTGCAACCTTGGCAGATGATGCTCTAACCAACTGAGCTACCTGATCAGGACCAGACTCTACCTCTTGATGTGTGAATGGCAGGGTCACACCATAGAAGAGTATGTGGGAAATACTGAGTCATCTTTGGAAAATACAATCTGCCACAAGATTTCTCTACTCTGGCTGGTGAGAACTTGAATGATTCCCAGCCCTACATGAACTCTAGGAATTTTTCAGCTCCCAGCTCCCTAGTAACTATTCTTTCCCCAGCAGTTGTTCTTTGGCTTGACCTTGTGAAGTGTCACCTTATGCATGCAGACTGTATTCAGCCAAAGACTCAACTTCTTATATGAAGTTCTTCCTCTGTGTAGCTCCATCCCTTTTGGCATTTATATAGTGAATTCTAGCCAACTCAGCTTCCCCAAACTGTAATCTCTTTCTCTTCAACTCAGCAAGACCACTGGGCTGTTAGGGTTTTTCCTAAACAAAATGTAAAATTGCAATGGTGTCATATTGGGGGCTGAGCAATCTGAAAATTGCTTCCACAGTTGAGGGCTCACCTCATTTGTTTCCTTTCCCTTAGGGATCACAGTCCTGTACTGCCTCTCATCCAACGTCTGGAAATAGTTTCATATCTTCGATCCAGTTTTTCCATTGTTTATGGTGAGAGAGTAAGTCTTGGTTTTCATGGGTGGAAGCACACCCTGAATATATTTTAAGAGAAAGCCAACAGGATTTGATTGAGTTCAGGAGGTAGGTTGTCAGAAAAAAAGAGACGCTGAGGATGACTTCAAGTTTTTGGCCTGAAACTAGAAGGGAGTTCTTGCCATTATGTGCAGTTAGATCACAATTGGGGAGTGGGAGCGAGATAAAATTAGGGGTTTAGTTTTTAAAATGTTAAATTTGAGATGTCTGTTAGACATCCAAGTGAGGATATATCAACTTTTCAGTTAAATATATGAGTCAGGTGATCAAGCTGGAGATCAGGCTAGAAATATAAAATTGGGAACTGTCCCTGTATAGATGGTGTTCGAAATCATGAGTCTGAATGAGATAACTGAAGAAATGAGTGTAGACAGAAAAGAGAAGTCCAGAGACTGAGCCCTGGGGCACTCCAATATTAATATTTGGGGAGATGAAGAGGAACCCTTGAGTTGTTTGTGCCACCTCTCCCTCTCCCCAGTCCACACAATTTTCTCACTCCCATGACTATGCCCCATCCTGTCTGCTCAACCAGCCTACTCTTGACACTTTTCTGGCAGAGACTTCTGCTGACCTGTTTTGTCCTGTGGCCATCCAAGTCTAGCCCTAACAGAGCAGTTCCAGGACTGCCCTCAGGCCTTGGAAGCTGTTTTAGCCAGTCCATGTCCTCACAGTCCTCTGGAGTCATTTGAGATCCATCTGGCACCATCAGGACTGACTCCTCTGCCAAAGTATAGGGTGGGAATAAGGCAAATGGCTCATGGCTTCCAGAGTGAACAGTGCCTTGGCCAGAATCCTTATCATCTGTGGTGGTACCTCCCAGGTTGAGTGCTCTGAACAGGGATATAGCAGATACATCTCTTTAGAACATGCCAGTTTCTTCTGCCTAAGATTCAGTCCTGCACAGCACTGCTGTGTGCGCAACCTTGGTAGTTGTCCTCTATGTTACTGACCTCCAATTTCCTCATAGCAATTTATTATTGACTAAATAGTAGTAATTAATATTAGCATCATTCATGTAGTCACGTGGGAAAAGGATTGTATAAAGATGTCGAACATTGTACTATTTATAAAAATAAAAATATTAGAAATGACCCACATGATCAACAATAGGCGATTGAGTAAATAAGTTATGGTACATCCATAATATACACTCACTAAAATAATTTTGCAGAAGATGTTCATAATATACTGATGATTTAAACATTTTAACAAGGCAGGACAGAGTATAGTGTTTATAGCACTTTAAAATAAACAAACTTAAAGAGAACACTGTACCTTGAATTCTAACATTAATGGCTAGGTGGAGATGGATAGCCTGCACAGGAGACTGAGAAAGAGTGACAAAGATATAGAAATCACACAAGAAGCATGTTGAAACACAGAAACCAAGGGGAGATTTTTTTTTTTAAGGAGGGAATGATCATTTAACAATTCAACAGAATCAAATGAAGAAGCAAGATGAGGACTGAAAGATGACCACTGTATTAACCATGGATATCACCGATGGCCATGGCAAGAGTTGTTTCAGTAGAACAATGAGAGCAAGAGCCAGATTGGGTAAATGGGAGGTGATAAAGTGGAACTATTTTGAGGAATTACATTATGTAGAGAAAGAGAGAAAGAAGGCAACAGATAGAGGATGTATGTCAGGTATTCTTTTATTATTGAGAGAGATATGAATTTATTTAAATAACCATAAGATGGATCCAGTAGAGAGGGAGAGACTGGATACACAAGAGAGAAATTGGATAAATTACAGGTAAGGTTCAGGAAAGTTGGGGGAGGATAGGCTATAAAATACAGTGGTGGAATTGTTCTTGGTTAGTAAGAAGAAAAACTCTTCATTTGTAACAGGAAGCAAGAAGAAAGGATGACAAGTGCCCATCAATAGATGAGTGGATAAAAGATTGTGGTACATATGTACAATTAAATATTACTCGGCCATTAAAAAGAATAAAAGCTTACCATTTGCCACGATATGCATGGACTTATAGGGTATTATGCTAAGTGAAATAAGTAGTCAGAGAAAGGCAAATACCATATGATTTCACTTATATGTGGAAAAAGGCCACATATATGGAATCTAAAGAACAAAATAAACAAATTTAAAACAGACTCATAGATAGAGAACAGACTGATGGTTGCCAGAAGGGAGAAGGATTGGGGAACTGGGTGAAAAAGATGAAGGAATTAAAAAGTACAAAGTGGTAGTTATAAAATAGTCACCGGGATGTAAAGTACAATGTCAATAACACTGTAATAATTATGTACGGTGCCAGGTGGGTACTGGGAATATTGAGGGGAATACTTTGTAAAATACAGGGTGTCCCAAAAATGTATATACAATTTAACAGCTGATTCTACTACATTTTGAAAATGACATGCATTTTAATAAACTGTATTTACAATTATTCAAACTGTGTATACCTTTTGGGGGGACACCTGTGTATGTCTAACTAACCACTATGCTGTATACCTGAAACTAATATAAAATAATGTCTGTAAACAGCAATTGAAAAATAATTTTTTGTTTTTAAAGAAAAAGTAAAGGTGTAAGTAGGTTTGAAACATTTGGTAGCATAAAGAAAGAACTCAAAGATGTGTGGAGAGTGAGGTGGGAGTCCCAGAGGCCTTAGGAGAGCAGCAAAGTGGAGAAGGCTGGAAACAGCTATTGATGGGTAGGAGTGCAAGCTGACCAGAGAAATGTAAACTTTTCAGCCATCCCTTGGTTCCATGTGGGGTTGGTGATCCTGAATTGTTCTGGAAGCAAACTGCGTGATAGTGAGACTTCCTTTAGTAGTATGTGCTTGTTTGGGTGCAAGAAATAAGGAAGCAGATAGGTTGATTCATCTGGGGTTGGAATTTAGCCATACAGGGGAGACGAAAAATGTCTCCCACTTGCTTTCAGGGCTGGGGATTAGCAAGCTGCCTGGCTCTTCTATGGAAGCACAGCCAGAGGGAAAAAGGAAGAGGGTGGTTCCTCTGTCCCCAGTAAATGAGTTTCCCTGCAGTTCACCTTCCAAACTTCCTGTCCCTGGGAGAGCTGGCCCTTTGTTAGCCTGACACACCCCACACTAGAACTCAGTTACCCATTTTTTTTTTCCTGCTGTCCTGCTGACTTGTCAGGAACAATCCCTTTTAGTCTTCAGAAAGGTCTTTTTATATGTGCTGCTTCTTGATCCATACTGTGCCTGTGAGTACACGGGAGGGACAGAGCTTGACCTCACTGTTAACATCTAGTGAGGACAAATCAGCCTTCTTTAATGCTCCAACTCACTTGATACTCCGGTGCCAAGACTGCCTAAGAAGCAACGGGACTTCACTTTCCATTGGCTCTTGGCTTCTGTGGAAAGCAACAAAGAATTGAGACACTTATTGTCCTTAGCTCTGCTCTGGGCTTTTTATCCAAGGAGGAGAAACAGGGCAGCCAAGTTATAATTTGTGCAAGTGTGACATTCCTAACTTGGTGACTGGGCTAGAGTTGGCTTTGGGAGGGAAGGGCTGGTGGAGGAGGATGAAAGGAGTAATGAAATCATGTTCCAGCTCAGGCATAAGCCTCAGCCACAACTTCTACTAGAGAACAGAGGAAAGAGAGAGTGAACATAGGGGTGAGCCACTCTTGGCTCAACTGATGTGTGAATAATGTTCCCCAATCAGGCCTTGGAAATCATCCTGTTCAACTCTTAGGGTCTAGATCAGTGATGGCGAACCTTTTGAGCTCAGCGTGTCAGCATTTTGAAAAACCCTAACTTAACTCTGGTGCCGTGTCACATATAGAAATTTTTTGATATTTGCAACCATAGTAAAACAAAGATTTATATTTTTGATATTTATTTTATATATTTAAATGCCATTTAACAAAGAAAAAGCAACCAAAAGAATGAGTTCCTGTGTCACCTCTGACACGCATGTCATAGGTTCGCTATCACTGGTCTAGATGAAGTAACAGGACAAGAGATGGCAAGTGTACCAGTTCTTGTCAACTGGCCAGTGGCTTATCATTTAAATTGGGTTCCCTGCCCAGAGGAAGGAAAGACACACAGAAAAATGGGGATGGCATTTCCCTGGTTGGTTGGAGTATATATGTTGGGGTGATAGTGAGGGATGGCTTTCTTCCCAAGGCCAGCCTGTTCCCAAAGCCATCAATGGATGAATAACTAAAGAAGATGTGGTATATACAGAATGAAATATTATTCCACCATGGCAAAGAAGGAAATCCTGCTTTTGAAACAACATAGATGAAACTTGAGGCATTGTGCTAGGTGAAATAAGCCAGACAGAGAAAGACAAATGCTGCATGGTATCACTTATATGTGAAATCTAAAAAAAATAAGTTAAACTCATAGAAACACAGGGTAGAAAGGAGGTTGCCAGGACCTAACAGGGAGAAATTGGTAAAAAGGTATGAAGTTTCAACTGTAATATGAATGAGATCTACTTATACCTCAATAAAGCTGAAATTAAAGAAAAAGAATGTACATTAAATTATAACACGCCTTCTAGTGAAAAGGCATTCCTCTTTTTATCAACAAGAAAAAGTTTTTAATTTGAAACAAAAAGTTATGATCTAAACAAATGACAAATATTAGTGAGATTATCTATGTAAGGTATTTAGCATAGTGCTGCAAAGTGATCCCAAAGAAGCCCAGCTGTGGGAATGTGACTCCAGATTAGGAAGGGTTCAAGATAGCTGGCCTGAAATGATATGACCCTGGCTTAATGCAAGATCACCCAATTGAAAGTCTGTGTGTACACAGAACCTGCAGTGGCAGGAGTAAAAGCATAGACCATTGTCTAGGCCTAAAAGTGATGCTTACATTTCCAGGAAAAGACTCCAGGTGCAGGTGGAGTCAAGTCAGGATGAGAGGTTTGCATGCAAATGAAAGAATGTCAAGGAGTGCCGAAACCGGTTTGGCTCAGTGGATAGAGCGTCGGCCTGCGGACTGAAGGGTCCCGGGTTCGATTCCGGTCAAGGGCTTGTACCTGGGTTGCGGGCACATCCCCAGTGGGAGATGTGCAGGAGGCAGCTGGTCGATGTTTCTCTCTCATCGATGTTTCTAACTCTATCTCTCTCCCTTCCTTTCTGTAAAAAATCAATAAAATATATTTAAAAAAAAAATGTCAAGGAGTGAGGGAAGTAAAAAAGGAGCAAGATGGTGGGATACACAGGGCAGGATCAGAAAGGGTCCTGCAGCTTGCTCCAGGCACTTATAAGAGCTAGTTCTCCTGCACTCATTAGGGGATGTGTCTCCCTTGTTGAGTTTAATTGTTTAGTCTTCACATTACTTAAACTTTTTGAGTTTCTCTGTTTCAGAGTCATATGCCCACATAAGACAAGTTTGGAATTGGCCTGGCCTAGATGGTATAGCACAGTGATGGCGAACCTATGACACGTGTGTCAGAGGTGACACGCGAACTCACTTTTTTGGTTGATTTTTCTTTGTTAAATGGCATTTAAATATATAAAATAAATATCAAAAATATAAATCTTTGTTTTACTATGGTTGCAAATATCAAAAAATTTCTATATGTGACACGGCACCAGAGTTAAGTTGGGGTTTTTCAAAATGCTGACACACCGAGCTCAAAAGGGTCGCCATCACTGGTATAGCACCTTAAAACTGTCTTCCTCCAAATCAATTCATGACATGAAAAAACCCTGAAGCCATAGCCCACGGAACCTAGAATGTGGACAGCATTTAAATTGATATCTGTGTGTGTTAAGAAAAATATGCCGTGTCTTAAAAGGGGATGCTAGCAACTAATAGATTTAGAAAACTATGTTTAGGAATATATATATATATATATATATATATAACAAAACTGTGTGTGTTTTGTTAATAATATGTAAAGGAAGGTTTGAGCCTTATTGTAAACAGTACTTAGCATAGTGTTTGGCACATAGAGTACATTAGATATGGTTTTTTGATAAGTGAATAAATGAACAGATGTATGGTAGACACTGAATAAATGTTGGCTATTTATCTTGATTCATGTCTAAAAATGAGGAGACTATAATCATGTGTTTTCCTCTATATACAAAGTTATATTCCTGATACACCATTAAAAGACCATTCACTTGGTATTTATGTGTTGTGACTTGGGCTCTTGGCCTGCCAGTAATTAGCTATGTGACTTCAAATGAATGACTGATTTTCTTTATTCCTTTTTAATCTATAAAAAGGAGAGGTTGAATGGAGTACATGCTAAACTTACTTCCAGGTCTGAACTTTTGAGATTATTCTGTGGTTCTGAGATAAACGCTCCTGTGTGCAAAGTCAACTCAATCACAGAGGGACCAAACCCAGGAAACCTTGTTCCATTAACACCATGCAGGAGCCAAACTGCCCTATAGTAGCTTGAGTCAGCATCCTTAACATAGACCAATGGAGACCCCAATGTCCACAGTTGGTTTCATAGGGTCTATAAACTTGCATCCTCTCCCCACCCTCTTATAAGCAACATTTTATGTAAAAGTATCTTACGATTTTCTTCTGAGGTGTGTACCCCTAGATTTCAAAGATTCTAAAACACATGGATAAGCCCCAAATGGTTAAGAAATCCTTGAATTTTTTAGAGAGGTGTAGAAATTTATGCTCCCAACACTATTGCATTTAATCTGATATATAAGTTCTGGAATTCTTGTAACCATGGAATTCTACCGGAATTCTGAACAAAGAACCGAGCATGTCTATGCCTGAGGTAGCCATTCTACCTACAGGTGAGTTTGCAACCCTCTTGACAGAGCAGTGACAGAAAAGAACCAGCAGAGCCTAATAGCAGGACAGTAGTCTCTGAGCTGGGTAGAATCCCACCCAGGTGAGGTTATCACAGAGGTATGTGTAAGAAAAGTTCCCCAGTGTAACGAAAATCTCTGCCTGATGTAATGATATCCAAGATTGTCACAGTGAGACAGGTGGCAGCGATAGAAATGGGGCCTGTACCCATCAGTGGTTTGCTCTCAGCAGTTGAACAAATCAGAGGCAAACAGGTGGAGGCTGGGCCAACTAAAAGATGCAGAAACCCCGTTGGTCTCCCATTACTGCTGTGCTGTAGAGTTCTTGTAATTCAGTGCAAACCACTCAATGTGGTAGGATCCCAATTCCCTTATTTCACAGGGTATTTAAGTAAGAAAAGAGAATCTGAATTCCTAAGAGGTAACCCAAGGAAATTAACAAGGTTTACTTTTTAAGAAAAGGGGGAGGTATATAGGAAGTTGAGGTATTAATAAGGATTCACCCAGACTCCAGACTTGAGGGCCTCAAATGGATCTAAAAATTATTAGAGGTTAGAGGCAACCAGATGTACTATCAAAGATCCACAGTGTCTCCAGGGCCAAGTCTTCAGACCTATCTGGTCAGCAGCAACTCACCCACAGGCTTGTTCCAAAGGCTCTCAGAGCCAGTTGGCTCTAGTTGCCAGAGCCCTGTGCACATGGGGTCACAGGTTTGACCTTTGTGTACATGTGACTGTTTCCACATTAGACTGAGCCCTAGCCCCAGCTAGAAGTCACACATGTGCATCACTGGAGACTGGGCGAGAGAGTGTAGGTAGCTCCCCACCTTTGGAAACTGGCTCAAATTACATTCTAGCTCAAACTGCAAACCTCAACACCTCAGTTTAGAGCAGAGTGAACTGAACCTATCCTGCATGTCATGGTCATTGCACAGTAACTTAAAGAGACACAGTTCACTCCTAAGAGCCCTTTAGGCTGAGGCACTAGCCTAGTGGATTGACCAATTGGACTGAGTGGCAATTCTCCCTCGGGAAGTGCTCAGAATTCAGTCTTCAGGGAAACCGCAGAACTCTTCCTTCTCAC
The DNA here is from genome assembly GCF_000327345.1 of Myotis davidii. Classification (NCBI taxonomy): domain Eukaryota; kingdom Metazoa; phylum Chordata; class Mammalia; order Chiroptera; family Vespertilionidae; genus Myotis; species Myotis davidii. The sequence continues at coordinate 1,195,013 of NW_006296279.1, read as the reverse complement.
AGGGCCCGTCTCTCCAGGCACCTCAGCCACAGCCTGCAGGACTACTTACCCAGGCTCCCAGGGTGAGCTGGAGCTGAGTGTCAGGCACACAGAACCAGAGGGCTGGGCCTTTGACGACAGCTCCCAAAATAAGGTGCCAAGCCCTACTTCTCACTTTCCCCTTGTGCCCTGTAAGATGCTGGCACTGCCTTTGGAGCCATTACTCAGCAGCCTGAATGTACAGAAATAGGCCGAGTACACTGACCCAGGAGGCTAGCACTCTTGCCTCTGGCAGGCCCTGTCCTGGGGTGGTGGGTTTAGGCAGAACTGTTTGGGGACATGAACTGGCCTCCCACTCTCACTTTCTCTCAGGCAGTAGTCTCATTATAGGACAGGGCTTCACTCCTGTTTCTAGGCCTTTGAAAGTATCTTCTCTCTCGCACCCGCCACCCCCCCCCCAGCTGTACAACACTAATTAACTGTAAACACCCTTCCTTACTTTCTCCATCTTTCAACACACACTCTTTTCCACCTTATCCTAAATGAAAACCTAGTTTGCCCTGTTATCCAGCCCAGCCTTCTCCAGAGTAGGCAGCTTTCCTTCCTTCCCTGGTTCTCAACTGAGATCAGGAAAACAGGCTGGCATTCTCCAGGCCACGGCTCCCCCATCCTTCCTGGGCACACCAATCTATCTTACTGCCGCCCCGTCCTTTAGATCTACTCGTCTCCAGCACTCTCTTACCCTCCACAGCTTAGCACCTGCCTCACAGCTTTCCTGGCCACTTCATCCCTGCTGCCTATTTTTGATCCTTCTGATACCCTGGCTTCACCATCATTTAGAAAAAAACTACTTATGTCCCTAAATTCTGCCCAACCTGTCACTCAGTGTGCCAACATTTGGAAGGGTCCATGTCATCTCATATTCTCATCCTACTCTGACCACAACGTACTTACTAGTATTTCTACGTGAGGCATTTCTTCCTCACCTGTTCACTCTTCCCAGAATCTGTTTCCTCCATATTGAGCCTGTACCCATTGGGCTACCGTTTCCAGAGTACTCATAGATTCCTACTCCTTCCCTGGGGCCTTCTTTGCTGACTTCCCAACTTGGGTAATCCCTAAGTCAGCTTTCTTTGCTTTTGCTCCCAGATTGCTGAGCTATGCTGGAAATTTATAAGCTTTCTGTGGTGGTTGAGCCATTCCATTAAGACCATGCATGTCTGACTCTTCCCCACTACTTGCTCTTCAAGGTAGGAATTCTGAAACCACAAAACAATTATAAAAGTTAAAACTTAGTACATGCCTGGCACTTTACATATACCAACTCATAGAATCCTCCCATGGCCATGAGAAAATTACTGTTATTACTTTTCTCATTTTTTTTGTAAATGAGGAAACTAGAGCTCAGAGGGATTAAGTAAATTGTATCAAGTCATAGAATTAGTAAGTGGCAGAGTCAAGATTAGGGGACCTGGTTAGGACATTGTAGTACGTCTCACCATAAGATGATCATACAATCTGTAGAAAGCTTGAATTTCATCAGAGCTCCTGCTCAATTGTCAAATGCAATTGATAATATTTTTCTTCATCTTGCCTGGCTTTATTCAATTTTACTCCCTGAAACTGTCCTAGACTGTCCCTTCCTAAAATGGCTCCTTTTCAATCACTTCAATAAGCTTTTTTCTCTCATCATCCCAAAATGCTGGCTTTTCTTCACACGACTGGCTCTCAAAGTGTGATTCCCAGACCAGTAGCATTAGCCTGGCCTGGGAACTTGTTAGAAATGCAAATTTTAAAGCTCCACCGCAGACTTCCTGAATCAAAAACTGGCAGGGAGAACTGCTGTGCTACACATTCTCCCTGGCCAATCTCCTCTAAGCTCCACAGTGAACACTCCCCACACTGAACACTCCTAAAATATCTTCCATTCCAGTGCTCTCCAGAGTTCCAACCCTATACATCAACCACTGATAGGGCATCTCCACTGGCTATCCATTAGGTGTCTGCTAGGAAAACAATCTCCTCCCATAATCCTAACATTTCTGTGATCTCCTTTCCCCAAGTGATAATACCATCTACTCAGGTCCAGTGCCAGTACCTGTGATTCATTTGACACCTCTCACATTTACCTACCTAAAAAGCCACTAGTTTGTCATTTCAGAAGTATCTCTCAAATTGGCAATAACCTCTCATCTGCACTGCCATGACTACTTCTGGCCCATCCTCCTCACAGCTTGGACTATGACAATTACCTTCTAATTGGGTCAACTTCCTGAAGTCTGGTCTCTTTCCAATCTTCGCTCCACATTGCTACCACAATCATCTTTTAAAATGAAAAATCTAACTCTAATTGTCCCCTGCTTAGTCATCCAGTGGGTGTCCAGTGCCTTCGAGATAAAGTCCAAACAGTACGGTGACACTGCAGGTGCCCTTATGCCCTGACCCCTGCTTGCCTCTGCAGCCTCATCCCCTGCTGTTCTTTACATGTTCTCTCTGCTCCAGCCCTAGGGGGAAACTGGAGTTAAGAGTACCATAGACAGGCTGCTCTTTCTCACACCCACACGATGTTCATGCTATTTTGCCATTTCCTTTGTGAGGAATGCCCTTCTTTCACTTACCCATCTGGACCATTTCTGCTAGGGCTGCGAGTCAGCTTCTGTATGAAACCTTCCTTGGATGCCCAGGTTGTTTGATGTATTCCCACAGCCTCCACAGAGCTCCTGGAACACCATGTTGTTCTTTTGTTTGTCCTGGGAGCAGCTTGAGGACAGGCCGGTATGCTATCTTTGTTTACTGCAATCCTGGCATATAGTAAGTGCTCAGCAAGTAGCTGCTTACTAAGAGAAAGACTCCCTTCTCTTTTCTTGAAAGGCATTTGCATTTACTGCCTATTTCCTAACACCCCTATTTCTTCATCCCAGCCATATTTCACCCCTATCATACTACTGAAATAGCAGTAGGGACAACTGCCCACCAATTAGGCCTTATTCAAGCTCTAATTTTCCTTAATTTCTCTGCAGCAGTGAAACACCCGTTTCTCAAAAAATTATTTTCCCTGGGCTTCTAAGCTGACACTTTTTGAATTCTCTTTACTTTCTGGTCTGATCTGCATTTTCACTGGTTCCCTTTCTTCTTCATGCTTCTTGCAACTGCTATGCCAGGTACGTGGTAAGCACAGGGGTGGGTAGTGATAATGGGATATCTGCAGTAATGTGCTGGTAAACTGACTCTTTGGAGGGTGGGGGTGGTGGGGGGGGAAAGGCTCCTAATTTGTACCTTTTGTCTATTCCATGGTGTAGATACTCTCACCACAACTGATTTCAGGGTAACATTTTAACCAGCTCACAAAATTCCTGAATATTTAATAATTGGCTTTCATGAATATGAGCCAGCTCCAGCACATCACTGGGTATACAGACAGAAGTGAAAAAGACCAGTTTGATACCTAGGAGGGTAAACCAGAAGGGAATTTATGTATATAAAAGCCTAAGTGACTGACCAACCAGTCGCTATGACGTGCACTGACCATCAGGGGACAGACGGAGACCGAGTGGCAGCAGGAGCAGTGGTGGCGGCAGGCGCAGTGGGGCCGGGATGAGCAGGAGTGGCAGGTGGTATCCGAGTGCCGGTTTTGGCCCAATCTCCACGGGCCATGCCGAGGGACCCCACCGGTGCACAAATCTGTACAGCAAGCCTCTAGTATAGAAATAATTCTAAGACAAATGTGATAGCATTATTGTAATGTTTAAACAAGGCCCTACAGGGTTGAGTGGAATGAAGGCTTAAGTAGGAAAATCTGTATTTCCCATACAAAGGGAGGAGAGTTTGAACTGGACCTTAAAGAGTGAGGACTTTAAAGGCAGGCATAGGGGGTAAAAACTATGCCAGGTAGAGGGAACACCTTGAACAAAGACAGGATAGTACAGTATTTAGAGGAATAGCAATACATCAGCAGGACTGGGATGCAAAGAATGTGGGGTACCAGAATGGATTCTGTCATACTTTTGTGAACCTGTTCAAGTTGGTTAACTTCTCCAGGCCAGTTTCTGCATCTTTAAAATAAGAATTTGATGTCTATAGCCCATTTCTGCCTTGATTTGATGACTGACCTTGGGAATAGAAATAAAATACAAGAGTGAGGAAAAGGAGAGAGGAAGAAATGTATATAGTGTGAAACTTCTAAGAGGCTAAATGCTGTGGGACCCATTGCTAGTTAGGCCTCCCTGCTACCTGCAAACATCTGGCTCAGTCCCAACCCCATATCTGAGCCATCACATGGTTTGCTGAAGGCTCAGTTCTGCTTTTTCCAACTGAATGAACATACTGAATCATGACAGTATATGTAAGGCAATTTGGTCCATCCTTCTGCTTTAAGGGAAAAAAGGATTCTCCTTTCTCGAACTCTCCTATCCACCCTTCGTGCATCTTCTCTAGAGAATTGATTTTCACTCCGTTTTAAAAACCTTTAAAGCACTATGAATTAAGAGACATATGTAGAAGTGCATAAAACATAAATGCAAGATATTATAGAGCAAACACGAATGTATTCACAACCAAAGTGAGACAGACTCTGCCATAAACTAGTTAGCTCTCCAGGTGTTACTTCCAAAGCACTATTTTCTAGAGATAAGCGCTGTCTTGATTTATTGTAATAATAATCTTTGTTTTGTCTCTTACTACCTATGTATGTATTCCTCAATACTAGTTCAGCATTGCCTGGTTTTTTTTTGTTAACACATGGCGTTAACAAAATCATACTGTACAAATTCTTGTTTCTTTTGCTCAACATTCTAACATTTTACTTTGTCATGTGGTAGCTAGTTCATTCTTTTTCAATTCATGGTTATATGGTGCTCTGAGTATCTTAGTTTATCCATTCTACTGCGAATGCATATTTGGGCTGTTTCCAGCCTTTGGGTAGTACTGTACAAACAATGCTATGAACATCCCTGTATGTGCACACATCCCTAAGATATTGGGGTGGAACTGTTGGGTTGTACGGTGTGTCTTCATCTTCATTCTTTCCCATTATATTTGTGGGTCTTTTACTTTTTTTTTCTTCTAAAGAATTTTAACTTCTTTGTTTTTGTCCCTGTTTTTTGAACTTTTGATTGTGTTTGTCAATCTTCTTATGTTCCTATAACATGTTTCAGTACTGATTCTAGACCTGTATACCACCTCCCTTCTGTAGTTGAGTGGTTTCCTCTCCCAAGAAGTAATTTCAAGTAGGAAATGTATTTGGAACATTTTGAGATTCTTTTTTAAATATACACAAAATAGAAAACATATATTTGATTAGAACAGGGCCAGGGACAGACTTCTGCAAGGCATTATATTATGGGAATTACTACTGTAGGCTTTTGAGTCAGACCAAATCCACAACCTGCTACTTGTTGGCTGTGTGTCCTTAACTTCTTTTGTGCTTTAGTTTCCTTATCTGCCAAAATGCGGATAAAAGTTATATCACTTGCAGCGGTTCTCAACCTATGGGTTGCGACCCCTTTGGGGTCGCCTAAATACATCCTGCATATCAGATATTTACATTACGATTCATAACAGTAGCAAAATTACAGTTATGAAGTAGCAACGAAAATAATTTTATGGTTGGGGGTCACCACAACATGAACTGATTGCGTACCGCATAGAAATTTCTAAGACATACGCCAGGGACCG
>NW_006296279.1:1153722-1189150 GCF_000327345.1 Myotis davidii | reverse complement strand
CTTCAGGCAGGAAAGACAATCATTAAAAATGCCTTCAGATTGTGAAGTGAGGATACATACTATAAGTTTGTATTTACACTGAGCCTAAACACTCTGTTTATCCATTCTTGTGGGGTGGCCGGCCAGGATAGGCAGGTGAAATGCTCCCTGTGTAGCCACAGAACACAGATTGAAGTGAACTGACCCATTTGGGAATCAAACCCACAACCCTGGCTTCATGACTATTCAACTGGCCAAAATGAAACCAAAAAGGAGAAAGTGAATGGGATTAGAAATGCTGTCAACAAGAAGGCAAGAGAATACCACAGGACAACTCAACAAGCTGTTCTACGATGGCATCCTGTCTTTGTACAATTTATCTTACAGGAGAGTTGGCTCGGACCGAAACTTTTCCTAATCTTAAAAAAAACCCCACCACATTCTAATTTTCCTTATCCTGTAGGCACTGCATGTATAATTCTAGGGCCAGATTCTACATGTGCAACACTTCAAGGCCAATACCTCATTACCTAATTAGGGAGCTAAGAAATGTTAATTATAACCGTCGTCTTCCTACCCCCAACCTAAAATTATTATTATTCACTTCGACTTATCTGCTAGTCAACCCCATTTGTGAAGACATTGGCTTTTGGATGCTGAGATCTTACTCTCACATAAAGCTCTCTAAATCCACTAAGGCTTTTGAGGAAGCAACATTTCCAACTTGACATGACTGTTGGGCTGATTGCTGACCCATTGCAGAAGCAATAATACCTAGTGAACTTTATTTTTTTTAGTTCCTGTACCACTACTGCTATTTCAATTACACTTAACAAATCCTCCTATTGTGTTTCTTTTCATACAATTCTTGGAAAATTGTGTTTGAGTGTATTACAGATAATGGGAAAAAAGTGGAAGAAAAAAAGGGAAAGATTGGTGCTGAATGATGGGTTATTTGCTAACTTTATGTCAATATAGTAAGGCCAAGTGGTTTATTTATAGTATCAGTAATACATATTATCTGGTAATACATTGCTAGAGGAAAGGGCTCATTATTTATATAATTATTTTTAGTCTGTGACTTTAAAAGCAAGGCTGTTAATAGAAGAAAAAAATCACCCCTTAACATGTTCATTCGAAATAACTTTGGCGAATACCCAGGAAGGAGATCCAGCATGGTGGGACTATTTTTCAGAGGTGCAGATGCCAACTCATAATAAGAGAATGCCACATTCTCTAAGTTCCTGTAAACTGGAAGCCAGGGTCTTGAACAGCAGAAGTGGCAGCACAATTTGATGCTCAGATGCCATTGAAACCCTAATGCTAGTCTTATCCACCAAAATGTCAAACACATGGCTGATATTTTGTCACTGATGTGACAATGGCAACAAGTATTAATATTTTTAAAAAAAAATTGCTTTTAGAGAGAGATGAGTGGGGGGTGTGTGTGAAAAAATATCAATTTGTCGTTCCACTTACTTATGCATTCATTGATTGATTCTTGTATGTACCCTGACCGGGGATTGAACGCACAATCTTTTAGTATATGGGACAACACACCAACCAAGCCACCTGGCCCGGGCCTGGCAACAAGTATTATTGGCATCATAAAGGAGCCCAGGGAAGACTCTCATTAAGTAAGTAAAGAATCTAGAGTCTACATAATACTCCTCAATCAAATGTTTGACTCATATCCTACAAAATCAGAGCTACTAACTGAGCACCTCTTTGATTTTATTTGCCTACAGACAGCCAGGGAACACAAAAGCCTAACAAGTGATCAAGTACTGGGTCTAAAGGCCTGGCAGCTGTAGCTTCCTTCCTAAAGGTGAACACATCTTAGACACTGTAGGAGAGCTGGAGGCAGCAGCCAGGAAATGGGAGGGTGGGCTTTGTGGGAGCAAAGGCTTTGGCTTGCTTAAGAGTCCAGGATACAGATTTGCAAATGATAGCCTCTTTAAACAGTGGCTGAGACCATATATATGAAGTAACTTCTATTCTTTTCATGTCAACCTGGTGCGAAAGAGTCATGAGTTTCAAACACCTGAGGACCTGGTGATTTTCCCCCTCAGAGGCTTCCTTGACCTTTTAAAAAGTGCTACAACTGGGAGGCCCAGGCAACATACCTTTGAGGACCACATTTCCAGTAAAAATGAGACAGGAATGAGTTAAGAAAACGGAAAAGTTAATAAATGGATTAATAAATAATCCATTTATTAAAACCCCTGCATTCCCTACCTTATGAGAATAATTCTAATAATAATAATTGTTTAGTAAATGTTAGCTATTGTGTACCAGGAACTGTCCTAAGAGTTGTACATGTAATAACCACCCAGCCCATTTTACAGAACAGGAAACCAATTCACAGAGGTTAAGGAACTTGCTCAAGGTCATACAGTTAGGGCTTGGGTTCAAAGCTAGATGGCTTGGCTTTAGAGATCCTATTTTTAATATTATTTATAATGTTGTAAAGAATAAAAATATGCATGAGGAAAGCATTTTACTTTGAAAAGTTAAAGGTGCTCTTAATAGCAGCTGAATCAAGTTCTGGAGGGAAGAGTCTGCATCTAGAATCTAGATAGCACTTGCTACATAATAGCTATTTACAAACAACTTCACTCAAAAGACTTGCAAATCTGATCTTTACCCATTGCTCTTAAATGCCGACCTTAGCCTACTGTAGTGCCCTAGATAAAGTGAATCCTTTGACAAGTAGAAAACAACAACCAGTCGACAGGCAGGCGCACCCAAGGTACCTCACACAGGGCTTGGCACCCAAGTGATGAATAAGTGCTGGCTGAAATGAGTACTTTCTAATCAAAGGCATTTTGAAATGTGCTATTTATATTCCACAAAACAGACTGAGTATAAATTATTCAGAATGTCCAGACAGGAAGGGGGCATGTGACAAGTTAAGGAAATTAAAGAGAAATGGGGTTATAAGTGAAATATTAAAACTTTGAAAGTCAAAATAAAGATCCTGGCTATATATCTTTGAAATCCTCTTTCCTGGCTTAGCAGGGAAGTGGGAGGGATGAGCTTTTTGGATGAAACAAGCCTGTTCTTTAACAGTATAATACCTCCGTATTGTACATACTTGCTATAGGCATACTGTTCTAAACAAGCTACTTAATATGTTCAGGTGATTTTTTAAAAAAAGGCTCACTTTATCTTACATCATTCTTTAACAACCCCTACACTTTTTAGCAGAAATAAAATGGGATTTTCTACCACTTTAGACAATAAAACCGGTCCCTTATAACGAGTTGGGCTTAATTCCTGGCATCAGATCTAATGAAGTATTACACTCAACCTCATGTTCAACAAAATGCTATGTTTGGCCTGCCTATAATTTCCAACCAATATCTAAGGACCTAATGAATAATGCAGATTTTCCCATAATTCCCAAGAATGTAATGAGTAACTGAGGTTAATTCATGATATGGCATGATCTAAACCTAACCAGACAAAGAATCTCCTATGAGGCCTGTGTGAGAAGCAGTGAGATTTGACAAGCAAGAGCTCAACTGGGCCTATATTCAGCCCTTTATACCAGCGGTTGCCAACCTTCAGACCCCATGGACCACTGGTTGGTGACCGCTGCTTTATAAAACTGTGAAGCAGAAACCACCTGTGCTTAATTTCCATAAAGAGGACAATCACTCAGTTTCCCTAGTAGTCATCCCTTGGTATTTGCAGGTGATTGGTTCCAGGACACCCCCCCCCCAATCAAAATCTGTGGGTGCTCAAATTCCTAGATTACTTCTAAAACCTAATACAATGAAATGCTATATAAGTAGTTGTTATACTGTATGTTTAAGGAGTAATAATGAGTAAAAAGACTGTACATATTGAGTATGGGCGCACTAAAAGTAGGCCTAACTACATAGTGCATATCCCCAACAACATAACATTGTTCTATCAGAGATTGGTTGAACCCATGGATACGGAGCACCAACTGTATGACATTCTCACTCAGTCTCTCTTCTTTGCACGTCTGTAAAATGTTGCCCACACTACCTAGTTGTGGAACTGATTCTGTGAGACCACTGGGTCTTTGCTTTAAGAGCAGTGTGAACAAACCCACAGCAAAACAAAAAAGCAACCAATCAAATAGGAGATAGTATTTGCAAACAATAGCTCCAACAAGGGATTATTATCCAAAATATATGAAGAACTCATACAATTCAACACTAAACAAACAATCCAATAACAAAAATGGGCAGAGGACCTGAATAGATACTTCTATCAAGAAGACATACAAATGGCCAAAAATATATGAAAAGATATTCAACCTCACTAGCTACTAGGGAAATGCAAATCAAAAACTACAATGAGATACCACCTTACACCTTTTAGAATGGCTATTATCAACAAGACAAGTAGTAACAAGTATTGGAGAGGCAGTGGAGAAAAGTGAACCATCATTTACTGCTGGTGGGAATGTAGAATGATACAACCACTATGGAAAATGATGAGAAAAAAGTATGGTGGTTACCAGAGGGAAAGGGTTGGGAATGGTGGTGGGGGTAAAGAGAGCCCAATATTTGGTGTCAGAAGATGATTTGACTTTGGCTGATAAACACATAAAGCAATACACAGACCATATATCATAGAAATATATACTTGAAACCTATATAACGCTATTAACCAATGTTACTCCAATAAGTTTTTTTTTAAAAAAGGAGGAATGTGAAAGTTCAGACCATCTTGGGACTAGGAAAATAGAAAAACACGCCTAAGAGCGGCAGTGGGTTTGTTACATGATAGGCTTCTAAACTCAAATATTTAACTGATATGTGACCTATAAGAGACCATGGCCATAGACACACACATACATATACTTAAAGGCATCCATATTACACAGTAGAGGCTTTAAAAAATGCTTCCTATACAGGCTGTCCCAAAAGTCTTTGGTGAAGTTTTAGCTATTAAGGCTGAGTGTGGGGGTGAAGGGCTGAACCCACCCTCTGCCAGTCCAACAGGGTTAGCTACAGATGGTCTTGATTATCATCAGTTAAATGTGCAGCCAAGACGACAAGAGTCATTTTAAAGGATTAATCAGTGAACCCTCAAAAAAGTAAACTAAGGAAACTAATCCAGCATCGCAGCAATAGTACTTGGAGTGTATTCAAATGGAAAAGCTTGGGCTGGAAATACTTGTTTAGAAAAACAACTACATCACTCCATCCTCCTTCATCAAGTAATCCAAGCCATTGTAGTGCTCAAGGTCTGATTAAGCAAGATGGATTTATTTATTTATTTATTTATTTATGTTAATTTTCCTTTTTTTTTTTTTAAGAGAGAGGGGAAGGGAGTGGGAGAAACATCAGTGTGAGACACATCCACTGGTTGCCTCCCAAGCCTGCAATCCAGGTACACGAGCCCCTACACAGAATCAAACCCCGGTTCAGTCCATGGGCCGATGCTCTAACTACTGAGCCAACTGGCTAGGGCACAAAATGTATTTTATTAAAACAAAACCTCTTTCAGCTTGACCTAAATCATATCCTTGAATAACTTTTATTCAATGAACAAGTAGAAAGGATTCTTGATTACTACTATAGTTCTTTTGTGTAGCATGCTTCTAAATTAATGCAAAAAGCTCAGAAGAGGACATCAGATAAGGTAAAAGGCTTTATTATTCAGGATCAGCTCAAAGAATGACATTGACACAAACAGGGATAATTATCTCATTACATTTGACCTTTGGCACCCATTTGAAGTACTAGTTTTCCAAGTGAGACATGTTATACCCAGCAGCTTCTCAATAGCTTCTGACAGCCACATTTACCCCAATTTCACTCAGTAGAGCTGTCAGGAGATGTGCAGGGATACAAAGAACAAAATCATCTATTTTAGTTATCCTTTTCTTTTTCAAGGATTATTTTCCCTACTGGCTTTCAAATCAAAAGATGGATAGATAGATAGCATTACCTGCAAGTATTGGTCATAAATACCTTCCCACAGTTTAATACTCAAAAATAAAAACACAAATATATGTAGAGTTCCTAAATATTCAGTTAATACTAGCGTGTGCTTTGCTTTGAAGTGACAATTTCATAGCTTCCCTTATTTTTCTCCTCAGATAAAACCAAGAGAACCCATGCTTAATTGACCTTTGCAGTGACAAGCTTAACTTATAAGAATCAGAGGAATTAAAGAGTTTTCATTAAGAATAGACTTGAAAATTATCACAAATATATGAATGAAGTCTCCATAGTCCTCAGATATATAGATAAAATGAGTCAAGTTTCATGATTAGAAGGGGACTCCCTTGCAAGGACAACAGCGCATAGAAAGTACATGAAGCTTGTTTCTATAAGGTTATAATGGGGGAATATATAAAACAACAGTTCATCTCAAGATGATCGATATGTAACTGTTGATTAAGGGAAGGGATGTTCAAAATATTTTGCACATTATAACTTAGAGTTAGTCTATACACTCTATATTAAATATCTACAAAAAAATCCGATAACCTTTTGACTCAGGACTATATTAGAAAGCCCCTGCTTTTTATGTATATGAAGAGAAACCAAAAAAAGCAAGTTAAAGCCAAGATTTATTTTTGAGGTTCCGGATTTTCAGCTTAGAGCTACCTACTTTTATAAAAGTATCAATAAGAAACTGTTACTTTTTCTTAAAATCTGATGACCTATTTTTTTTTTTTTTAAAGTTGCAGCACCTGGAGAACTGAGGACTGAATTCAAACCCCAGCTTCAGTGTATGACTACTAGGTTTATAAACATCTCCTCTTGTGATTGGCAAAAAATCACAACCTCTGACAGAACATGATGTTGAGTTCGTAACATAGTAGATTGTGTAGCAAAAATATGAGGAACTTAAATCTTGTGTAGAAGATCTATTTTGGGGAAAAAAGACAAAGTTTCTAGTGTTTTTCTACTTTCTCCAAAGAGTTGGCTGTTTTTAAAATAAAGATGATTTTAACTACAGGGACTGTATCATTGAATCACGTGCTAAATCAATGTAAATGTACTTATCTGAACATAACATTTTTACACATACTTAAAAAAAAACAACCCAAAAGTATAGTGAAAAGACTATATATTTTAAATGCAAGTATATTAGCTTGAGGCAGCACAGATCCAGGGGTCTTCAAAAGAAGACTACTTTAGCAGTGGGCCTTCACAGACAGGCTTCCTGCTATGGCCAGCAGATACTTTAAACTATGGATATGAAGTCTCAGAGTAACAAGAGACAAGTCTTATTTTTCATCTCTATAGTCTGGGATGTCATTATTGTAGAGAAGATGCATAATTAAAAAAGTGAAGACTACTGATTGAAAATGTTTATGAAATTAAAACACAGCATTCATCATGAGGAAGCTGCATATACATTACGGTAGTAGAACCAGGCTAGGTAAATTTCAGTTGAAAGGATTGTCTCTAAAAATGAAAAAAAAAAAAAGGTAGTTTTCTTAAAGACCAGAGTTATAGAGTCACTCTGTTGTATTTTTGTCTTGTTTTAATGGGCCAAAGTTCAGTTAACTTACTCAGATTAGGATCTATAATTCTGTTGACCGTTCAGGACTACAGTAGTCATCTTGGGACTTTCTATGGAAGTATGTACAAATTTTCCTCATGGAGTTGGGAGTAATAGTGACCTAGAAGAAGAAAGTTTAAATTTCAGACATTTTCTAAGATAAAGCCCAGCTGTTACTCAAGCAAGTTATCATGAACAGCTATTTTAAAAGTTAGGATGCCTAGAAATGTGATCCAAATACCTGGATGACAACTAATCTTTTGGTTGATTAGTACTGAATATAGTAAAAATTTAATAGACAGTATTTAAGGAATAAAGGCACGGGCTTTTCTTGTGAACAGAAAATATTTACCAGTTAAACCTCCTAATAGGAACCAAAGAGATTAAAATTACCTTCCTCTTTGAAATGAGTAAATGACCCTCCTAAACGTACAAACTAGACAGGTATGCAAATGACAGTTGCTACTCTCTTTTAAAGAAGTCTACATTATTGTCATATACATAAAGAAAAATCTTTTAAAGAACCTTTAGCTTCAAAGATTAAAAAAAATAAAACCAGTGTTAAAGAGACAACTGGCCCAAAATGGAGTCACATGTGCTAAGCTCCACCACAGCAAACTACAACTAGCAATACATAACCTATTTGCAGTTTCAGCCTCTCCCAGGAATGTACCTTTAACCAGTCAATCTGGAATTTCCTGATCAGTACCAGGGAGGCAATCTGCTTGATAGACCCCCTGTCTTCTCCTTAGGAAAGGTGACCTTGCCTGAAATAATTCATCCTTTTAATTTCCTTTCCCTCCCCCTTTCTGTCTTTTAACAGAAATTTTGGCTAGGGGCAAAGAACAGATACAGTGATGATACTGAGAAGGAAAGGCTCCTTATAGCATTAAAAAAAATGTTCTGTTGCAAGGTTTAATTGGAGTTTGTATTCAAAGAATCTTTAAAATATTTCTAGTTTACTCCTAAAATATGGGATAGGCTTCATGACAGTAGGTGGGTGGTATAAACATTTACTGACCTGGCCCAAGTTATCCAGCTTCTATCTTTTAAAGGGCAGATTGACACCCAGCTGGGTGGCTCTGTTGGTTGGAGCACTGTCCTGTACACAAAAGGTTGCGGGTTTGATTCCCAGTTGGGGCATGTATAAAAGGCAACTGATTGATGTTTCTTTTTCTTTCTCCCCCTCCCTTAAAATTGATAGACATATCCTCGAGTGTGGATTAACAAAATAATAATACAAAATAATAAAAGGGCAGATGTTGCTGATCATGATTCCTGGATTGGATTTTAATCATTCTACCACACCTTCTTAACACAGAGCAAGAGCTCCCATGTACGCCAGAAAATTCCTCAACTCACCTCCCCTTAACTTACAAACTGATTAACAGAATCTTTATTCCCTTTGATTGGTGCCCACAGCTCACCTAATGCTCACAGCTACTTCTGCCTCCACCGTTATGAGTCACTTGCTTTTTAAGGTTCATAAACCAGCAGTATCTGTTTTTGAAATTATCGAACTTAAATAGTATATCAACCAATTAAATGTGAGCCCTAAAGAGATAAGTAAAGCTAAGCTGAATGTTTAAAAAAGTATAGATACATATGAGTTGCCAAACATTGACGTGAGCAAGATGACTATAAGAGATTAGGGATAATCATTAAAATCTAAAAGGATTCTGCACTTAAAATTGCTTTGCAGATACCTAAGTTTGACTTTATTTTAAATAATCATAAACTAATTACAAACTGGTAATCTATTTATGGATATTGGCAACTTGCCCATGAAGTACAGCTTTATCTGTAAAACCGGGAGGGTGTCTACAAAAAGGGGTTGCCAAGGGTTTGGGGGTGGGGGAAAGATAAGAAAAAAAGGGGACAGGGAGGAAATAATGTCAAAGGACAGGGAAGATATTTTTGAATTGATATCCTGGAGGATGAGGAGGCTTTGATGAATCAGGCAACAGGGTTGAGGGGCATGGACCTTGACAGAAGTGATTTTCATGGGAATAAATAGGGTTAGCAGATAAAAATACAGCACACACCCAGTTAGTTACATTTGAATTTCAAACAAACAAACAAATAATTTTTTAGTATAAATATATACAAATTTAGTATAAATTTGTCCTGTATACTTATATATGCTAAGTCTAGCAACCCTAAAATAACTACCTTAAAAAAAAAGGCATCCTGATTTCTGAGAAGGAATCTGTACCTGCCCTGTTCAAATTAGGAAATGCATCTTCCCTCTGCTGCTTACCGGGCCTGGAGAAGTCTTTCCGCTCTGTCTCCTGGAATTGGAAGTCTGGGATGATGGACTTCGTGGTGACGAATTTTCAGCCTTCCGTTTGGCTGCCATGGCCAATAACCAGTTTTTATTCTCTGGGGAGCTATTCTCTTTGCCCACCAATTCAGACCCTTCTCCACAAGATCCCAAAGGAAGAGGCAGTGTCCCACAGCCTTCTGAAGCATAAGGACTGGCAGGAGAAGGAGGCTCTGAGACACTCATACTGGCTCCTTCAATCTTGCTTGATTTGGTAGGACCTAGAGAGTCTTTACCAAGGTCTTCCTGGTTACCAGTAAGGCAGCACAGATCCAAATGAAGCTTTTCAACTGGGTCATCAAGCTCAGTTACACAGCTGCAACTCTTCACACACTTTTGCTTCACATTCTCCAGACAACTTGAGTCTAGTCTCCTCTTTACCCTATTTCTAGACTCAGAGCAAGCCACTGCTTGGGATGATTTCAGGCTCACAGGAATGAGGGCTTTTCTTGGAGATGTGATCTTCGTCTCAGAAGCAGGTGGAGTGATGGGTGGTGATGAGGAAGGTGTTTGGGTGATCCAATGTCTAATGGACATCTTGAAAGATGAAGGTGGCTTGGGAGAGATGGAGGAGATGGAGCCTCTTCTGCTAATTGGAGACCGGGCCTTGCCAGGAGAGGTTTTAATAGAAAATGTGGGAGTATTTGAAGGAAGAGGGAGGTCTCCAGCACAGCTTGGAGCACAAGATGCTGAGGAAGGGGAGGAACTAGATGGACTGCTCTTTACTCTGGGGGCTTTGGCAGGAGTACTCTGGCTATTTGTCACTGTTACTGAAAAAGAAAAGAGGGTCACAAAAATCAGAAGTGAAAGCCAAAGAAAATCCCTGAATTAGCATCAAAGAAAATTACAGCTAACTTAATCATCCAGGGGTTGATTTCCCAGTGAGTTGATCACATAAATCATTTGATTCTTACCACATCCTCTTAGCATTTTCCTTCCCCTTTCCTAACTGCCAACCTCCCAACCACCCCATGGTAAAACATATATTTGTAAAAATCTAGAAAATTCAGAAATTAGATTAAAAGCATCTAGGTGAACCATTTTTAGTGTTTTTTTCCTTTACTTGTTCATGTAATATATATTATACACTTTAAATTTTTCTCTCTAGAAAATGGGACTAATGTATATACTGTTTAGTAACCTGCTTCTTAACATAGTATGAACATTTCCCACATTAATACAGACTTATATAACTTTTAGAAGCTACAACGTATTCTTAGGTAACAGTAAAACATTTCGGTTGCTAATGATATTTTGTCTTCATAAGGAAAGTTGCCATTAGCATTTCTATATATACTTCTGAGCAATGTTAGGGCAGAGGGGAACTGTCAAATAAGAGCGCACAGGTCTAAAATCAGGCACAATCGCCCGAACCGGATTGGCTCAGTGGATAGAGCGTCGGCCTGCGGATGCAGGGGTCCCAGGTTCGATTCTGGTCAAGGGCATGTACCTTGGTTGCAGGCACATACCCAGTGGGGAGTGTGCAGGAGGCAGCTGATCAATGTTTCCCTATCATCAATGTTTCTAACTCTCTATCCCTCTCCCTTCCTCTCTGTAAAGAATCAATAAAATATATTTAAAAAAATAAAATCAGGCACAATCATTTACTATGTGACTTGAGAAACAACCCCTTACTCCGCTGCCTCAGTGTCCTTATGTTAAAACATAGTTTTAAAAAAATAATTAAAATTTTTTTTATTGATTTTTAAAGAGAGGAAGGGAGGGAGGCGGAGGGAGATTGACAGACATCGATGTATTGTTCTTCGTATTTATGCATTCATTGACTGACTCTTGTATGTGCTATAACCAGGGATTGAACCTTCTGCCTTGGCATATGGGAACTGTGCTCTAACCAACTGAGCTATCCAGCCAGGGCTAGAGATGTTTTTAGTTTCCACAAGAATTCCATCAATTACTTAAGGTTATCAGGCCTCATGTGGTTTTCCATCTTAATTTACACATGGCTACTCTACTCCACAAGCCAAAATATGCCAAAGAACATTTCAGAAACTCAATGTTTGCTCTCTTAAAGTACATGAAGCAGTGAAGAGAACTCTTTTCTATATGTCCTGACACTTGTTTACAGGCAACGGCAAGTATTTCAGGCAAATTCTTATAAACTTCACATTTCTTCCCCCTAGGCCTCACCACAGACAACACTATATTTTCTCAAATTTCCCCTGAACTTTCTAGATTTCTAGTGTAGTGTTTTTGTCTTCAAATAATAAGGTCACCTATTTCTCAGTCACTAAGTCTTTGAATTATAACTCTGATATTTAACTTAGTTTAATTATTGAATTGCATTTATATGCAACTGAATTTAGAATGGGCTGACATAAAAATACAATCTTTTATTTGGAATAAAAATTTACTAATTTCAGTCATTTAGTTACTCTGTGCATTTTACGTGTGCTTTTCACTTCTCAATATGCCTTGCCTTAACACACTGCAGACCAGTAGTTTTATTGCTAGCTTTACCCAGTGGCCACATAGTTCAAGTTTCTATTGAACGAGTACAGAAAACATTTTACATTAATGTTAAAGGCACGCTTTAAAATTAAATATCCAGTGCATTTTGAAGATATTTATTACATATTCTTACAAACTAATATCTTTTTAAAGTATGATGCTTTGTAAAACACTGTAATATGAAGCGAGAATTCTCGTGATCTGTCTGCAATGTCTTAAGGTAGAGAAATTCTAAATTGAATTTTGTCTAAACTTTTCTCATCAACTATGTGTTTAGAAATGGCCAAAATGATACTGCACCTTCAATAAAGATCATTACTAGAAAACCCCATTTTGTTATAATGTACTATACAAGGAGAACTAGAGATAGGGACCTGTCCATGGAGCTACTGGTGATAGGTCTCACATTCCTGCTCTAGAGCTTGATTACAGTCATTATTTCAAAAGGAAAGAATTTTTCATTTGCTTCACTCCTTAGTGCAAGTCAACAGTCACTGCACAACCCCGGCAGTCATTAGTGTCATTAAAATGGGATGAAGTGTACATTTAGGGCAGAAAGTCCTAAAATAGTATGAGTCTTACAACACGAAGATTCATAGGCAGGATTAGGGGAGAAGGAAAAGCTGGGCCAGGGACAAAGCAGGTGTGTAAGTTTCTGTTACTTAAGTGGCAGACACCGGAAGTGTTTATTAAAGGTCAGCGGGAAACGTGATGTGGTGGAAAACTGGAGCATTACTTTTTCTTCAAGATGTTATAATGAAGAAAGGAGTAAGCCATGGGGGTCAAAGGTAAGTTTTTGTTAACTTTGAAGCTTAACAGAGCTTAAACTTTGGGTCAAATTCAAATCCTTTATTTTTAACTATAATGAGATTATAAAAGTCTTCTCTTCAACCTTCTCATTTCTCTCTTATGTGCATTCCTTAATTTATGTGCTTATTACTAGCACAAATAAAGGAATATGTATATACCTTAAAAAGACCACAATGGATTATTAAACACACATGCTCTGCAGTGTGCTCTTTTCTCTGAACAGTATATCTTTTTCTCTTTATATTGTTTCATGAAAGTACACTTAGAAATACTACTCTTTTTTATTTTTTACAGCTGGATAGTATGTCACCTTATTGGCATATAGATTCAAATAAAATTTAGTACTTCATCTACTTAAGTGAATCAACCCCTATTAACCTTAAACACTACAAGAGGTCTGATGACACAGTATAGACTGGGTTATTGCTCTAAAGGATTCCTAAAAGTTAGTTCCTTCGAGAAATTATGGAAAAGCTTACAACAATCAGTTAATTTGCAGCTTCTTTCTACATAAGGGTGTGCCATCTGGCCTGACTTTACCTTTTCAACCTTATCACGAACTATGCTACTTTAGGATCCTGTTACAGGAGACTGACTACTCACTGCTTCCTGAACAAGCTGTGTACTGTCACACTTCTGTCTTTATTTATGTGATTTTCTTGCCAACTCTGCCCCGTTTTTTGCCAGGCAAAAATTCTCCTCACATTTCCAGGCTCTGATGACAACTGCATAGAATTCACAAACTTCTTTCCTTCTCTCCCATAGGAAATGAGTTTCAGAGCCTTTTGTTTATACAGCTAGGAGTGATGTTTAAAATGTACTATATAGCTTTTTTTTTCCTTTTAAATCTACCTCCTGGACTAAATTGCAAGCACCAAGAGGGCAGGTGATGATGCTTTAGTCTAAATTTTTAGGTCCAGTGCCTAAAATGTAGCTAGTCAGGAATTATTAAACAATGTTTTTTAAATCTCAGGACTGCTGAGACGGATGAGGGTGAGGTTCCAGGCATTAAGAAAAAAAAGTCTTTGTAAGTATTCTGCTGACTTTTGAGACTGCAGCAAGCACTTAAGATAGAACAGGTAAGGTTTCCTTCTCTTCAAGATAAGGGTAATCATTTTTGTACTCAATAATGCCTAGACCAGAGGTTCTCAATCCTGGCTGCATACCAGACTTGGAGTTTTATAAAAATACAGGTACTTGGCCTCCACCCCAGACCTACTGAACAATCTCTGGGACGCTCAAACATTTAAAAAAACTCCACAAGTGGTTCTGATGCACAGCCAGGGTTGAGAACCATTGGCCTTGTCAGATCTCTGGCTGAAATGGTGAAATAATAGCCACAGAGAAGGTATTGGCTAGGAAAAGTAGGGCAGAGGGTCTTGGGATTTAAAGCCTTTCAGCTGGTGTGTTAAAAGGGCCAGAGAGAAGATATGCAGTCCAGGACAAGAAGAGAAGTTGGGGTGGCCATTAGAAGCTTGGGAAAGCAGAGAAACATAATTCTCAAAATGGCAGTGTGATTAGCAGCAGCCAGTCTGCTGCTGGACAGTGGCTTACAGGATTTAATGGCCAGTGTGCCAGCCTTTGGCACTCATGTCAGGTTGTTACCCTATAGTGCTCTTCAGAATAACTCTGGCATCACCCAGAAATAAGAGAAATCTAGGTATAAGTCCTGGTCTTAACTTGAACTTAGCTTTGCTGTGTGGGTTTCTAAAGAAGGCAATACTGCAGTGTTTCCAAGTATATGCTCTAGAATCACACTGCAAGCTTTGAACTCTGGTTGTACTTCAACTTCACAGCTGTGTGATCTTAGACAAATCTAACTTCCTTGAGCTTCAGTTTCAGTTATTTTGGGAATTAAATAATCCAAGTAGGTCCTTAAAACAATGGTGATAATACTCAATAATGGCTATATGTTGTTGTTATTATGATGGTCCAAATTTGGTCCATATGAGGAACTTTTTGTGTGACTTGGCTTCCAAAAGTAAGAAGAATTAATGACACACTAAATATTAACATTAAAAGCAACATACTTTTCATCTGAAATCTTAAAATGGTTATAGCCATTGACATAAAATTCTACCATGGGGAATTCATTTTAATGGAAGGGGGGACCCTAAATTCAGAAAAAAATTTCACAGAATACTTGGAACAAAATGTCCAACTACAAGAGAAGAATGGACTATTTTACACGTTTTGTTAAAAAGATAACAGAAGGTGCTTAGAAGAGCATGTTCAGTGGAAAAAATCCCCAAGAAATGCAAATGAATATATGATATTACTATGAGTCTGTTAAGAATCTCTGTGGATAAAGGAAAAAAATTGGAAAAACCCTCAAATTGTTAAAATTATATATGAATGGTAGAAATACTAATAGCTCTTACTCATATGATTCTTCTATGTTTTCTAAAATTAGGGAGAGAAAAGTCCATATAAAGACAAGGCAGCAGCCAGACATCCCATATACATGGATTAGAAGACAACATTATTAACATGACAATACAAGTAAAACTGATCTACACATTCAACGCAATCCCTATCAAAATCCCAGAGAGCTATATTTTTGTTGTTGTTGTTTTAATTTTATTTTTTTTATTGTTTTATTGCTTAAAGTATTGCAAAGAATATTACATATGTCTCCTTTTTCCCCGCCCTTGACATGTTGGGTTTTTTTTGTTACTCCAAACCCAAGGATATTTTTCCATTGATTTTTAGAGTGTGGAAGAGAGAGGGAAACACAGAGAGAAATATCAATGTGAGAGAAACACATTGATTGGTTGCCTCCTGCACGAGTCCTGACTAGGGCCTGGGCCAGAGAGGAGCCTGCAATAAAATTACGTTCCCTTGACGGGAATCAAACCTGGGACCCTTTGGTCCACAGGCCCACGCTTTATCCACTGAGCCAAACTGGCTAGGGCCCAGAGCGCTATTTTGCAGAAATTGACAAAATGGTCCTAAAATTTGTATAGAAATAAGAGAGACCCATAATAGTAAAAAAAATCTTGAAAAAGAAGAAAATTGGAGACTCAGACTTTCCAATTTCAAAACCTACTACAAAGCTATAGTAATCAAGACAATGTGGTACTGGCATAAGAACAGACATATAGATCAATGAAATAGAATTGAGAGTCCAGAAACAAAGCCTTACATTTATAGTCATTTGATTTTTGGCAAGGATGGAAAAACAATTCAATGGGGTAATGAATAGTCTCTTTAAAATAA
Source organism: Myotis davidii (assembly GCF_000327345.1). Lineage (NCBI taxonomy): Eukaryota > Metazoa > Chordata > Mammalia > Chiroptera > Vespertilionidae > Myotis > Myotis davidii. The sequence continues at coordinate 1,172,844 of NW_006296279.1, read as the reverse complement.
ACGATACTGAGAAAAAACTAGATATCCACAAGAAAAGAATGAATTTGGATCCTTGCCTCACATTGTAGACAAAAATAATACAAAATGGACTAGTTTTAAAATAAAACAACTCTTAGCTAGAAGAAAAAATAGGAAGTAAATATTTGTGAACTTAGGATAGGCAATGGCTTCTTGAATACAGCATCAAAAACACAAATGACAAAAGAGAGATAAATTGTACTTCATCAAAGTTAGAAATTTTTGTGTGTCGAAGGACACCACCAATAAAGTGAAGGAAAAAACAACAACCTACAGAATAAGAAAAATGTATTTGAAAATTATTATATGACAAGGAATATACCCATAATATATAAAGAATGCTTACAACTCAACAATAAAAAGAGAAATAACCCAACTAAAATATGGGCAAAGGATCTACACAGGTTATTTCTCCAAAGAAAATATACAAAAGCACATGAAAGATGTTCATCATCATCAGCCATCAGGGAAATACAAATCAAAACTGCAATGGGATACCACTTCACTGAACTCACAAGGATAGTTAAAATCAAACAGATGAACAAAAACAAATGTTAGTAAAAATATGAAGAAATTGTAGCCCTCATTTCAGGTGTTGAAATACCGTGTTATTTTCTTGTTCCTTACTCAGTGGTTTAGAAAATAAAACTTAAGGAAGAACTAAACACTATAAGGAATTTATTGAGATAAATGGTTATCAAAATTAGCCAAAAAGTGATGTTATTAAATACAGGGTGGGAAAAAGTAGGTTTATAGCTGCCTGTATGGAAAACAATACAATTAATAAATAATAGAAGAATAAACTTTGTATTTTTCATACTCACAACTGTAAACCTACTTTTGCCCTAACCTGTATGCCAGGCCTGCTCCTGCTTCAGGGCCTTTGTATTTGCTGTTTTGCCTGACAAAATATCCACATGGCCCACTATTTTACTTCTTTTTTTAAAAAAAATGTTTTTATTGATTTTAGAGAGAGGTAGAGAGAAGGAGAAAGGGATAGAAACATCAATGATGAGAATCATTGACCTGTTGCCTCCTATATACCCTCTACTGGGGATTGAGCCCACAACCCAGGCAATGTGCCCTAACTGGGAATCAAACAGTGACCTCCTGGTTCAACCACTGAGCAACATGGGCGAGGTTACTTCCTTCACTTAAATACCATCTTTCACTGAGGTTTCCCTGGGCACCTAATTTAAAATTTTAATAGCACACTTTGCCAATCTCCCTTCCTTGCTTTCATTTTTCCTAAGCACTACTGTGATCTGACATAGTACATAATTTACTTCTTTAACTTGTTTATTGCCTTTCACACTAACATGTAACCTTCATTAGCATTTTTTATATTCACGACTCTTTTGTTCAACTTAGAACAGTGCCTAGCAAGTGTTCAATAGATATTTTATAAAGAAAACCACCACTGTATTGAAGTATCTTATATAGATGATAAACAGTAGTACTCAGAAAATATTTATTGAAAAGAATGTCAAGAAGATGCTTTTCTTTAAAAATATCTATCTCTCTCCCTTCCTCTCTGTACAAAATCAATAAAATATATATATAAAAACATATATATATATATACATACACACACACACACACACACACACACACACACACACACACCAAACATCAATTCTAGCTTAATACTCTGTACTGCAGAACTAAACCAATCAAACCATAAAACATGTAGAAAAAATGTACAGGATCCTTACCTGGGTCAGCTCTAGCCTCTCTTTTCTTCTGAGAGGCCCAACCCACTGTGGACAATTTATCTCCTGATTTCTCCTCTAAGCCCCTATTTAAGCGCCAGATTTTCAGTGTATTGTCATCAGAGCAGGTAGCAATCTAACAATCAGAAAGGGAGTTAAGACATTTTAATGAAAGATTCACAACAAAGTAAAAAGTGGGTATGTCTAAAGGCTCATCATGACTGGAAAATTATTTTGTTTGATATAACAGGATATAGAAAATGGCATCCGAAAGATCATATATTCCTCTTCCTTGCTTTGAGGAATCATTGCAGATTTCCAAAGTCAATTCTCTAGTTTCATTTTAATATACATTCTGCTGGTATGTCTTTTGTTACCAGTCCTTTCTTATTAACCTAAAGCTCTACTATAAACCAGGTGCATTTTATTCTCAAGAAGTTGGGCAAGTCATTATCTTTATCACCTCCATGCTACTATGAAATATTTAATTAAGATATTCTTTTTGCTTTCTCTTTCTCTTAAATGATCAATCAGTGTATGCCCCCAACATTCAATTTCAATGACTTTCCTCTGAAATCTGCATGTTCTGGCTTATTGCCAAAGTAATGGGATAATTTCCAAGATCAGACTTAGTACATGACTCTAGTAGGCTGTGATAAGCTGAATGAAATGAAAAATCTTTTGATTTTTCTTCAGATAGGTAAAGGAGCAATCTGGGAAAACAAGTTCACTGTGCTGAAAGAAGTTAAAAATAACCTTTGCCCCTTTAAAAATATCTGACCATTCCTGATCTTGGTCCCAAGCCTTTTATGGCAGAGAAAGTCCAACTAGAAGAGCTTGTGGCAAATGGCCACTGGTACCAGAGCATTTGTTTATATAATTTCTCTATTTCAGTCACTAAAGAGATAGAAAAAAAAAGAACACACGTTCTCTTAAGTCTTGGCCCCAAGAGACTGGCAGCTTTTTCCTTTCCTTAATGGGAGGCCAAAAGAAGACACACATATTTAACTGCTCAACAAAAAATGCCTGGAATCTCCAGTTACTCTACAGTCTGTCAACAAGAGTTATTATTTATAGGGCACCTACCGTGTGTTTGACAATTTGCATTCTTTATCTTATTTAATTTTCACAATATAAAAATACTTGTACTTAATCTCATCTACAAAATAGGAATAAAATTATTTGCCAAAGATCACCACAATTGAGTGGCAGATCTAGATACAAATTTTTCCAATTTCAAGGCAAGACCTTTTTATTTTTAAAACCATATTTTACCTTTCTAACTCTATCCTAGGGACAAAATTATTTCAAACTTTTTAAAAAGGAGGTTATTAGATTAGTATTGGTAAACTACCCTGCCACTTTTTTGAATCCTTTCTGTGTGTAGAGATAAGGGCAACATATGATGGTTGCAAAGAGATGACATAACTGAATAATTTAAAAACCATCTAAGTAAGTTTTAAGATGACACAGAACTTCAGTTAAAAGGAGATATTTTACTGTAAGAATGGAATCTCAAAGGACAAATGTCACTAGTGTAATGTCAATGTAATTATTGGTAATTAAAGTAATGATTTTAAAAAAAAGGTCCATCATGAAGCTGACCACAGAAATGGTCATACAGGGCTACTAGGAGGGATGCCAGGAGTAAACTAGACCATGAAAAGTTCCCAGAAGATAAAAAACAGATGGTAAAATAGGCAAATGTCAAAATGAGAAAGTAGAGATCTCTACATGATTGAGATTTCCTATAAACCTAGAATAACCCAAAGACTAGAGGCAGTAGAGGGTAGAAGAGTGAGTGGAACTGAGGCTAGTATTATATAAAATCGCTACATATACTCATAGGGATTTGTTTGTTTCTGGCCTTTCTATATTTCAGGGTTTTAAAATTTGTTTTCACTATTAAAAAAATTTAAGTGAGAGTATTTTCTTTTTTCCAGTGTCTGAACATTTTGGAACTACTACTTGTGTAGTTTAATCACAGATAACCTAACATTATAGAACTTCACACTAAGCATTTTTTAGGCATGTGGAAAATCTAAGCTGGACTGTGAAGAATAGTGAAGATGTTACCACATTTATATGTAGAAAAGTTGAAAACAAACAAGTTCTCACCTTAGATTTTTTTACCTTATAAAATTTAATTTTAATTATGTTAAAAACGTAATTCTATGTTTAGGAAAGGAATAACTCTGATGCTGATATAAACACTGGTTGGCCTCTAGATCTTTTAAATATTTAAGCATGAAAATCTATGTAACTCAAACTAAACCTTGAGAAAACATACAAATCTATGATCTATTTTTTAATCCAACTATGGAGATTTGTTTACAAACCTTTGTGAAATCTGATGGACACCAGCACACAGATGTGACCTCTTGAGAATGACCCAGGAGCAGAGTTGGAGGATGCCAGGGTGTGGACACCTAGCAGACCATCAAAAAGAAATGTCAGCAGAACAGTGTTAGGACTCCCACATAAAGGCTTTGAATCTTTTCATATTTGTGCCATAGAGATCTTTAGGGTTGCTACCAAAGGCCCCTAGGCATGCTTTAGTTATAGCTTAGAAAAAGAGTCCCAATGGGCAATCGAAGTATTTTTATTATTGATCTAATAAAACAGCCAAATAGGTAAATAATGAGTTTAGACACTAGTACAGGTCTTATTTCTAATCAGGATTATCTATATTTTATATATATATCTATATATTTTGACTAAAACTCAAAATGGTATTGTCCCTTACCTCTAAGCTGGTAAACTTTATGGAAGGATGAGGTTCATCTGCTAGGTAGTGCACTTCAAGTAGAATCCTGCTTTTACATACCCTAGACATTTTTAGATCTTCTTTAGCCAGCTACTTCCAGGAATACTATATGAACTATATATTTCCTTAAGGTACCCGAGACAAGCTATTATCATTCTTGGGATAAGAGGATAGTCTTTCTTCCAAAAGAAGACTGACAGACTTTTACCAAAGTCTAAAGTTATGTCCCTTCATTTTGAAGGATATAAACTCTATTTTACATGGTCCTTTGATATCATTTTTGAAAGAAAAACTCCTCCAAAATTTTATTTCAGTTAATTTGCTTAAAGAAACCTTGAATTTTCAAGTAAGTATTGCCACAATTTAATGTATAAAAAAGGTCACACTGTGAAGTATTACACATGTGATTAAGAATCCTACTTCCCCCCTCATTGGATACCAATAGTAATATCTATTTGACAGCTGTCTGATTCAAGAGCTATTAATCTCTTTCAGAGGCCACAGGAATTGATCAGCACAATATGAAGAACAAACTCACATAATTATTATTAGCACGTTTGTTTGAAAAAGAGAAATTATTCTCGTCATTTTCCTGAGGCTCTGAATCATTGCTCACTTTTATAGAAAAAGTGGAAGCAACTTTGGAAAGAGTATTTGTGAATATGGCTAAGAAAACTTAATAGATTCCTCAGATTGTAGTGAAAAGACTTGACACACCGAATCCTAAGGTTACCCAACTTATTACTACTCCTCTCTTGGGTTAAATGGCACATATATAATGATTCAGAGAGCAAAAGAAGACAAAGAACAGAGTCTACTTTGCCTTGCTGTGTCAATAAAAGTTTAACAGAAAGGAAGCTTTTTCTGAGTACTATCTGAAAGGATTTCACTTACTGCCTACTCCTACAATGTCACAGACAACAATAACTTATTCTCCTACGAGTTAGCATATTTCAAGATACTCTTTAACTATCTGAATAGCCACAGAAATTCTCCTTCCTCCTCTACTAATGGGTCCCAGCCCATTAAGTTTCTAATCACCCAAGACCCAAGCAGGTCTGATAGCAGCAAATTTAAAGGAAAAGGAAATCCGCATGCCCTCTTGACCCTCCCTGGTAGAAACATATTATTCTCCATTGGTTTACTCTGCTTGTTGCCTCTAGCTTTTCATTTCATGATACAACCCCCTTCCTCAGTTTCCAGGTATTATAATACCTAGAAGAACCTAAACGTGTACTCAAAGATCAAAATAAATTTCCAAAAGAAAATCAAACATCTACCAGTAGAATGTATGTACATTCCTGCATTTATCTATAGGATCTTAGAGAAAAAACAAAAGCTAGATCCCCTAGAAAAACTTTTTACAATTTCGTAATAAGGTAGGAATAATGATAATAAAAGCCAGCATTTGTTGAATAATTACCATAGGCACTTTACACAGCATTAAAAATGAAAACATCAAAAAGCCAAACATAGAATTACCATGACCCAACAATTCTACTCTTAGGTATATTTTCCCAGGAGAATTGAAGACATCTACACTAATAAAAGGGAAAGATGCAAATTGACCATACCTTCATGACGCCCACCAATCAGGAGTGAGCATGCAAATTATCCCAACAAAGATGGCAGGTTAATTTGCATACACAGGAGCTAAGCGGTGGGGATGGGGTGGGGCGGGATGCCTGCATCGTCACCATGGCGTTCCGCACCACCCCAACCACTCCAGGCCTCTGGGCAGCTCCGGGCCAGAATGAAGGCAGAAAGGAGGCTCCGGGCCAGAGTGAAGGTGGTGCCGGCAGCCAGGGGAAGGAAGGCCCATTCTTTGCACGAATCTTCGTGCACCGGGCCTCTAGTGTTCAAATAAAAAACCTGTACATGAATATTCATAGTTTTACTCAGAAAGCCAGAATAGAATAAGTCCAATGTAGACCAATAGATGAATGGATATTCAAAATGTTTACTAAGCTATACAATGAAATATTCAGCCATAAAAAGGAATGAAGTACTGATACATGCAATAATAATAATAAATCTAAAAAAAAGGTTAAATGAACCCCGTTGGTTTGGCTCAGTGGCTAGAGCATTGGTCTGAGGACCAAAAGGTCCTGGGTTTAATTTGGGGTTGCAGGCTCAATCCCCAGTGGGGGGTGTGCAGGAGGCAGCCAATGATTCTCTTTTATCATTGATGTTTCTATTTCTCTCTCCCTCTCCCTTCTTCCCTGAAATCAATAAAAATATATTTAGAAAAAGAACATGTTAAGTGAAAGAACTCAGATATAAAAGATCACATATTGTATGATTCCATTTATATGAAATGTCCAGAATAGGTAAATCCATAGACAGAACATAGGTTAGTGGTTGCCAGGGGCAGGTGAGTATTAAAGGGTACGGACTTTCTTTCTGGAGCGATAAAAACGTTTGGAAATGAGATGGTGTTGATAGTTGCATAGTATTGTGATTATACTCAAAATCACTGAAATGTACACAATAAAATGACTAACATAGGTTATTTTATATGAAGTCTATTTAAATAAGAAAAGTGGAGGGAAGGGCATGTTGTAAATTGAAATAAGAACCAATGTCCAGTAAGTATTTATGAATGCAGGTTAAGACTATCCTAGTATGGTATGCTTCAAGGAAGATTAGTTTCCTCGAATGAAACTCAGGTGGCTTTTAAATCTTTCATTTTTATTCAAATAAATTTTTATTTATTGTCATTTCATTATTATAAAAACATTACCATAATTACATGCTATTTTTTTTAAGCCTTCCTCTACTTTTAAAAAGAGGAGACCATTAAGTCCAAGAGACATTTACATCTATGCATTCTGGGATGGTCAAAACACAGAAAATTGTCCTCTTACGTATTCCACTTGTTGTAAAGACTTTAATTCAAAACATAAGAATCCCAAAGTTAAACTCCCAGAACTACGAAGGTACTTCTAGTAGTAACTGGCTCTAACCTACAGACCTCATAAAACATTTATATACTTAAACATGCAAAAAGATCAGCACCCTTCCTCAAAAAATCTCCTTACTCTGCCCAGTGAGAAACCAAATATAATCTTTATTTCTGCCATGAGATCATTTACACTTCCTAAAGTGTCAGGCTCAATGTTTCACCAGTCAGCGGTACAATGACTGTGCCAAATCAGTTTATTTATAACCACTTCAATACTATTCAGTCGCTACATCAGAAATGAACCAGGGAAGGAGGGAGTAAGGGTGACAGTGGGACAAGGGGTAGGAAATTACAAAGAAAAAATATAGTATTAAATCTTTTTAAGTCTTGGATGTTAGAATCAAAGAGTTTATATTACATCTCCCATTTGCTGAGCAGTAGTGAGAATGAAAAGGCCATTCTCCTACCTCTCAAGATCTAAAACTTCCTTGTTTCACTGTCTTCTTATGCCCATGGAATTTTTAGTGTAAAAAAATACCAACACTTGAGAGAATTAGGACTTTTGGAAATGTAGCAGAGTTATAGACTACCTAATAGGCTGGATACTTGGCTTGTGTGAAATTTTCTTTTAAAATCTCAACCGCTTTGTTTTATCATGGAAAAGAAAAGCTGAGCCACCCCACTAGGCTAATTCAATTTTAGGTGCAGTAAGCTTGCCAGGATCTCAAATATCAGAGCCTGCACACTGAGTTATGTGTGGACAGGCAGGAGAACATCATGTCTGACCCACGTCATTCAGTACTAACATGTGACCCAGCCTAGGAATTCAGAGTCACCCATACATATGATAGCCATTAATTAGATATCTGAAAATGGGTTATTAACACCAGCCAAATAATTTTATTGCATGTCTTTAAAGAGGGGGAGCATCCCTCAACCCTCATTCTCTGAAACAGCCACCACCATCAAAAAGGCCTTTGTACTAGTGAAAAGGGCTACGGAGTAACTTTGTGAGAATTGCCAATAAAACTGTATTTGTATCTTAATTACATATGTAATTAAGAAACTTATTTTTAAAAATGATCAGGGCATAAGCATTTTTTGGATAATCTTTTATTACGCCTTTTGGTGTGTTGGAAATTTTTTTTTTAAGAAATAAGAAACTTAAAAAGGTTTTGGTAGGAATAAAATCTTACTGCTAAGTTGGGAGCCACAGTTAGAGGAAAAAATGTAGGTAAGGAGGGAAGGAAAAAGGAAAACCCCAAAGATAGTACAATAAGACACATAAGACCTAATCTGAAACTCAAAATTTAAAATATAAGACAGAAATATTAGTGCTAGTGACACATATTGTTGAAGTTTAAAGCTCGTCTGAAAAGTTTTATAGATAAGAAGCTAGATGAAAACTTTTATCACAAGATGGGGGTCTCAAATATATGTTTCATAAACATATTTTCACTTAAAAATACAACAAATAGCCCTAACCAGTTTGGCTTAGTGGATAGAGCGTCGGCCTGTGGACTCAAGGGTCCCAGGTTCGATTCCGGTCAAGGGTATGTACCTTGGTTGTGGGCACATCCCTAGTAGGGAGTGTGCAGGAGGCAGCTGATCGATGTTTCTCTCTCATCGATGTTTCTAACTCTCTATCCCTCTCCCTTCCTCTCTGTAAAAAATCAATAAAATATATTTTTTAAAAAATACAACAAATAAAAGAAATATATTATAGAAAGACACAAGCCAAATACAAAAGCATCTTGGACAGAACAATATCTCCACCATGTGACCATCTAGGATATTGTTACTGAAAGCTTTTGATAAGGTAGTGTTTGCATCTTTGCAACTCTACATATATAGAAAAATCATTTTTAGTACCCCCCCAATATCATATGAAATTTAGCTGAAGATTTATGCTTCATACCTGAAAGATTCTAGCACTGTATTAAAAGAAAAAAGATAATGACTTCCTAGAGGTTGGCAGGACTAAAAATGATATAATTTCTCTTGAGAAAAGATTTGATAATATTGAACTTATGGACCTATAAAGTTTTAGACATTATGACTCTAAAACCCAAAATGTATGAACTCTGATCATTCAATTCACCAATGTCAAGGACATTTATGAAATTACAGGGCAACCTAGAAGATAATTAATTTCTAGCCCTAGGAAAACAATGCCTCAATGCTCTTCTCTCTTGAATTCCCAGACATTTCTATAATTAACTGTTACCACAAGAGCCACTTTTCAGTGGTCAGCAAGTGCTATTTGAGTGTAACAATTCAATTTTCTCCATTGGACTTCAAATGAATAGCTTTAAATTTCCTAGCTTACAGTAGTCATTTTAGAACCACATATTCTAAAAGTAATATACTAGTTTATATGTATATGTTTGTGTAGCAGAAATGAGAAATCTGTAAAACCAAAAAAATTTAAATAATGTTATTAAGCCACATTTATTTTAGTAGCCTGAAGATTAAATCACTTTTAGGAAGAGAGTAAGGAACACAATTACTATACAAATATTTTTGAGTATTTTGTGCAAGGTTCTATGGCTGATTTGGGTATAGACTGAATCCTAAAATACTCCATGTATTTTGAATGAGAGTTTGAAAACAAAGGGCAGAAAAGCAGCCAAGTATGTTTTTCCAGGAAGCAGGACGAAGTAATTAAAAGTTCTTTCCAATTTTCTGAATTCTCAATTTCTGGATAATCTGAAACTATAGGATACAGATTGTCAATTTCTGAGAAGCTCTTTCTCAATTTCTGGATAATCTGAAACTATAGGAGGATACAGATTGTCAATTTCTGAGAAGCTGTGGCCATGAAAGTGTGATGTATTTTGTGACAACAGAGTGAAGTTTTGGCTATATTAAAAGGCAAGAAGCAACTTTTACTAAACATCTGAAGTAGAAAAGGTTAATCATTTATGTTTACAATAAACTTACCTCATCTTGGAAAAAAAGAAGTATTTGCAAGAATACTTTATTTTCACGTTTGTGGGGGAAATTTAGCAACTTACCTTCCAGATATAGGCAGCTTCATCACTTGAGCCACTGATTAAAAATTGGTCATCTGGACTAAGACTGGATTTAATATAAAAGGTAGAGTTCTGATGTCCATTGAAGACAGCCACTGCCAAATGGGAAAAAAAATCAGTGTTTTGACTACTGAAGCAGATGGTCAAGCTACATTCACCAAAACTGGACAATGTCAGAAAATAAAGGAAATTACATTATTATATTAGATCCAATCTCATGATTTGAACCCAAATACTCGGTATGGAGCTGACTAAAGGGAAGTAGTGAAAAACATTCTTAAAGGACAAAAATAGAGCCAATGTCCAATCTTTCAGTTAAGTGCCTTTATAGACCCTCTCTACCTACCTCAAGGCATGGCCTTCCCCATTATGTAACACACTGATCTTTCTTTCTCTTAGACTTTTGATCTATTGAGGATAAATTTCATATCTTATTCTTTCCTCACTATCCTTACAGTGCTTTGAATAGAGTAGACCTTCAAACATTTGTTGCACGAATAGGTAAAAATCAGTAAAAGGAGTTAAGATTTATGGGTAGCTTATCTGGGATGAGGGAATCTTTTTAACCTAGCACTTGAAATAGGCTGAAGAATAAAAGTTGCTATTGTGGCAAACTATATGTTCATATGTAAGATACTCCAACTAGGTTAGGTTAAGCCTTTAGTTTTAGACTTCTCACTGTACATGATACAAATACAAGGGCAAGTAATCCAGTCTAGCATAATGTGCTTGATAGGTTCATGTATCCTATGGAGACCAAAATTTGAAGTCTGCAGCATCAGAACATTAGCAAATAAAAGAAAAAAAATGTTTTGGAGAATTTAAGAAAACATTTAGGCAGGAAACAAATTCCCACTCCAATCTTCTAACAGAAGGAAATAAATAATTAAGAAACTTATACAGCTGTCATTCAAGAGGATAGTATATCATTTATTGATTACACAGGATAATGGATGACACATAAGCTCCATATCCATCTATAACTTTATCTGGTACCATAATTTAATTTAGGTATATTGCATAGGATGTGCCAACAATTATTAATAACCAAATAAACTCCATGACTCTGCTTGAGTGACCCTTTTAATGGTAAACTCCAGGTCACAGCACAGTAAAACAGCCTCCCTTAGTGCTCACAGAAATCCCTTCCTTTTGCTAGAATAAAACTAGAAAAATACTTTTCTACTTATACCTTTTCAAGAAAAAGCCTACATATCAAATACTCTCTACATTAAGCACTTTCACTGTGAAGTTAAGCAGGATATGAATCATTTCAGCTACACATATTATAGATCTACTATGTTTGGGTCTGTTAGTGAACTGTGTTTTTGTGCTTTAGTAAAAGACTGCTATGAACAAATACGTTTCTAGAAATTATGGAATGGGTTCACAGTTTGCTAACAAAAAACAGTTATAACAGTCCACAGTTGCTTACTTCTTATTTTTCACTAGAAATTAAGGCTTCTAAGGGTTGAAAATTCTAATTAACATATGTAGTTAAAGTTACTAAAATAAGGGAAACATCCTAGTATGCAAGGAAAATAAGATTTATGTTTTCAGTTGAAAAAGAAAAATGGTATAAGAAATGAAAATATATTTTTTTAAGGGAAAAGAAAGTAATTTTATCTTAAAGCCTGGTTAAAAAAAGAGAGGAAAAAGCATAGGGCAAAATTTCAATGTAAAAAAAGAAAATTATAGAAGGTTTGTGAAAAAGGAATCTTAAGAAAATAATCTGCCCTAGTTGGTTTGGTTCACTGGACAGAGCGTTGGTCTGTGGACTGAAAGGTCCCGGGTTGTTGGTTTGATCCCCACTAGGGGGCATGCAGGAGGAAGCCGATCAATGATTCTCTTTCATCATTGATATTTCTATCTCTCCCTCTCTGAAATAAATAAAAAAAGTAAAGAGTTTTATGCATGGTCAAGCTGGCTAACATATAGATAAAGTAAGCTGATGCAAAATTAGAATTCGATTTTCCCTGTTAAAAGAACAAGTGTTATTGGACTTTTGGTCTGCTCTTGATAAAGAGATTACGAATGGCTTTTTTTTTTTTTTTTACCTTTGAGTAATCTACCTAAAAAGTAGGAATTTTATGTTTTATCTAAATAATCTCCTATGATGTTTTATCAGATTTTTTATTATAAGAGCTAAGTTTTACTTACAAGTATTTAACTTTCCGAATTTGCCTGCAAAATCTTTGTCATTATGGTTAAATTAATAGCTAAGTATTGTTTCACAGTGACCTATGATCCTATTTGATTATTTTAAAAACTTTTAAGTTTTGACAAACTTCCCGTAATTCTAAATGAAATCTTTTTATTTCAACTAACTAATTTTTCAGAGGGTCTCTAAAACATTTCAAAAGATTTGTTCTTTTTTTATAAAAAGGAAGATATTAAACTAATTAGGCTTATTTGGCATGTTAAATTATATAGGAAACATTGCCAAGTAAGTTATGCTAAGTAAGCCTTTTAAGTTATATTGCATAAGTGAATGTTATTAATATAAAAAATGTTCTAAAAATTACATGTAATTTCTAAAACAATGTCCTGGTTTTATCAGTCATAATTCTACTTGGGAAAAGTGCAGCTCTAGTTGCACTTTAAAATGTGTGCTACAGAAATAAGCAAATTTCCCTGTCAACTGCATTGTAATCAGATCTTTAACCATGATATTTTAAGTCTTTTGTCACTTACAGTCATTGTTTCACTCTGATGCTTTTGCAAAATGCATTTTATCTTCAAAGAGATTCATGAAAGTACTTCGGAATACAAGGTTCTAATAACTTTCAGATCATGCTATTGAATTAGTAAGAATATATAGATTTCTAATGGAGAAATTGATGGCTTCATAAAACTGCTAACAAAAGATCGAGATCAACAAGAACTACATGAGACTAAATGAACTAATGAAGATGATAATATTCATGATTTTTTATTTGAAATATTATTGGTTCTTTAATCTTTGTTTTTCAGATATAAGGACGTGTTTTTTCTCTCCTGACCTACCTATGACCCATAGCAATTTGGTAAACTATACCTTTCTAAGCAAAACTGAAAGTTGTCTTTTTCTTCCTACCTGATCCCTACAAAATCTGGAAAATCTTAGTGAGTATTCTTATTTTCATGCAATATAGTTATTAATATACATTCTCTAAGAATCTGTTCTCTTTGCAACAGGACACAATTGGAAACATTGGCTATGTTACCAAGGATTTGACTAAAATGTCATATTGGAGAGAGACATGCATAGATTCAGATATGACCAGACAGTTTTAAGGAACTAAGATCGACTTTACGGAAGCCAATAAAATCCCCTTGGGGGGAAAAAAATCAGTCTAATAACTTCCCTAACAAGAAATAAATTCCCACAAAATAAACGGCCTCCTTTATTCAGAATACAACTTTAAAACTGTAACTGTTCATCTTTTTCAGCTCTAAACTATGAATGGAACACTACAGACCAGCGGTTCTCAACCTGTGGGTCGCCAACCTGTGGGTCGTGATCCCTTTGCGGGTTGAACAACCCTTTCACAGGGGTCGCCTAAGACCATTGGAAAACACATATATAATTACATATTGTTTTTGTGATTAATCACTATGCTTTAATTATGTTCAATTTGTAACAGTGAAATTGGGGGTCACCACAACATGAGGAACTGTATTAAAGGGTCGTGCATTAGTAGGTTGAGAACCACTGCTACAGACCCAATTTCCCACTAAACCTGTAAGTATTTATTGCCCTCTGCTGGTGTAAGAAAGGCTAGGACAAAGTACACTATTAATGTTTCAAACCATGCAAAAAATCCTTCTAAAACCTATATTGGGGTCAATTTAATTTTTCTTTGATGATTTGGGCTCTTAAAATGCCTCACTAAAGTACTTCAGAGTCATCCTTATGAATATCACTTAATATAATAAAATATTGTAAATTAAAAGTATGGGAGAGTAGCCCGGCCAGTGTTGCTAAGTGATTGAGCTTCGACCTATGAACCAAGAGGTCACTGGTTCGATTCCCAACTGGGGCACATGCCCAGGTTGTGGGCTCAATCCCCAGTAGAGGGTGTACAGGTGACAGTCGATCATGGATGTTTCTTTCCCATTGATGTTTCTATTTCTCTATCCCTCTCCCTTCCTCTCCCTCTAAAATCAATAAAAAATATATTTAAAATAATAATAACTTTTTAAAAAGTATGGGAGAACAAGTATTGAGCCCAAGACCCTTTCTGAAGTTTTGAAAAAAGCAAGCAATTACCATATGTGCCATGCATACACACATCTGTCACTCAATTTTAAAGAAACATAATATCGCCCTAACCGGTTTGGCTCCGTGGATAGAGCGTTGGCCTGCGGACTGAAGGCTCCCAGGTTCGATTCCGGTCAAGGGCATGTACCTTGGTTGCCGGCACATCCCCAGGGGGAGGTGTGCAGGAGGCAGCTGATCGATGTTTCTCTCTCATCGATGTTTCTAGCTCTCTGTCCCTCTCCCTTCCTCTCTGTAAAAAATCAATAAAATATATTTTTTAAAAAAGAAAGAAACATAATATCTATATCTGATTCATTCTATTTGTGACAGCCAATTAAGTTATTTTAGGAACACAGTAAAAAAGGTTGCTAAAGTGGCCTTGGACATTATCTGTTTGATTGCAGAAGGATAATCTGAACTCAAGGTTCCTTCTCATGCCACAGTATAACAAAATGATAACTAAATTAGAAGTTGTCTAAATTCGAATTCCATTCAGGAAAATAGCAAAATTAGTTACAAAAACTCTTTCCTTTCCAAATATTCTTGTCCTTGTTTAGACCTATTTCAGAGCATTGGAAATACCAACTGTAAGGCTGTTACAGATATGAAATCCTAACAACGGCTTTGGGGGCAGTCTTTGGAAACTTCCGTTAAGAGCCCTGCATAGTGTATACTATTTTGAGATTTATTTATCAGCACATCTTACTTTAGTGGGCACTGGGTAGATATGGGGATTGGTTATAGCATTCAAAGTCTGTAAGAAAAAGCAGGTTACTAATATGTAGCTTGCTTAAGCAATTAATAATGTTCTAGAAATTATGTAACCCAAATAACCCTCTTAGTGTATGCTTGAGAAACTGGTTTCTTTTTTAAAATGTTATTTATCAGCTTTAAATATCAGATTTTACTTTTAATTCTCTTGAAGTATAAAACAGGTGAGGATAAGGAAAACATAAAAGAGGCAATTGTCCAATATTGAGAAGGCTGGTAAGAATTATTGCGGGGGATTAAAAAATTCAGCCCCCTAACTTAATGAACAACCCCCAAACAGAACAAAACCTGAGCAGAACATCCTTCTCTGTCCCACAAGATAATTCATCAGTAGAACTAATCAAAGATTCTAAAATTCTCATGTCTTAATAATAAATTTGGCTTGGAAAAGAACCAACATCAAATTATCATTAACAAAAAAGACTATTAGTTTTCTGGGTAAGAACTTGAATGACTAAGATCTTACCAGGAGAAGTCTTTAATCCAGTCATATTAAACATGTAGATGTTGTCATCTGTGCAGTTAGCAAATAAAGTAGAGCCAGTGGAATCCAAAATCAGACTGGAGTAGCCTGGAAAAAGGAAACTCTAGTTAGTATGACTGGTGACAATGAGTAAAAATGAGATAAAAATGCTGAGGCCAAATGATCATTTTACAAAAAGAATCACTAAAATTCATTTTCTCCAAAATATATGCAAACCAAAAAATATTCTTGTTCTTATTTTTTGAACTTCAAAAAGACAGAACCACATATATTAGAGTTTTCCAAGTCTATGTTGCTGAAAACTAGCATATTTATTTTAAAATTTTAACAAAAACTTACACTCCCCGAAAAGTCCTTCCAAAAAGTCCTACAGTCTATAAAAAGGCTTACCTAATTTTCGAGTGCTGCTACCTGGGTACGGGAAATACTTGGATGCTATAGGTTCTTGTCGATAAGCAGTATAATTCTTACGTAAATCCCATATTTTAATTACCCTAAAAATCAATGTAAAGAGATAGTTATTTGGTAGTCCTTCTCCAACCCCAACCAGTTTCAACTATATTGAACGTAAAATGACTTTTAATCTAACACCTCTGGCACATGAACCAGGTACAATTAGGTTATCTCATTGGGAAACAGAATGAAATGTCTCATACTGTTTTTTCTACTATCAGGCTTACAATTCTGGCATAACGGAAACAGATGTGATCTGACCCAGTGATGGGTTACCTTGAGTTTACATCAAGGGAGCGGAAAAGGAAGATGAGGGTAGCTGCTGATAGTCATTGTTTCATTGTTTGCAGAAAAAAAAAACCATTTCCTAAGCTTTTAACACTCTGCATGTAACCTTTGACAGCATAAGTAACAAACTTTGTCCATAAGGTTATATCTCTATATGTAACTCCTTAAGTAATCTAAACAAATTTTCCTGTGAAATAAAGTATTTTTTCATTTCATCAATTGTGATTATTGTCTTAAACACAAGCTTGTAGCAGGGAAGAATCCTTGGAAACAAACAGAGCAAGCTCTCACATCCATTCACAAGCACAACTGATAACCTTTAGATAATGCTTCATTTGTGCCTCAGACTTTGGTCCACAAAATAAAAAGTTTTAGTGTCCGGAGGACAACAAACACAATGGAAATCCTAAAAGTCATGATCTCCTTAAATTGTTTTTCAAAAAATATATTTTCATTGATTTCAGAGAGGAAGGGAGCGGGAGAGAGAAATAGAAACATAAATGATGCAAGAGAATCATCGATCGGCTGCCTCCTGCATGCCTGCTACTGGGGATCAAGCTTGAAATCCTGGCATGCGCCCTGACCAGGAATCGAACCATGACCTCCTGGTTCATAGGTTGACACTCAACCACTGAGCCACACCAGCCAGGCTAAATTGTTTTTTGAAGGGAGGATGTCTTGGGAGATATAATGAGTAAATAAGGGGACAAAGACAGGGGCTTACAAAAGAAAGAGTCCTGCCCTGACTGGTTTGGCTCAGTGGATAGAGCGTCGGCCTGCGGACTGAAGGGTCCCAGGTTTGATTCCAATCAAGGGCATGTACCTTGGTTGCGGGCACATCCCCAGTAGGGGGTGTACAGGAGGCAGCTGATCGATGTTTCTTTCTCATCGATGTTTCTCTCTATTCCTCTCCCTTCCTCTCTGTAAAAAATCAATAAAATATATTAAAAAATAATAAGTATTAGGCACTATGCTACATGCTTTAAAAAAAAGAATGAAAGAGTCCCTATACTCAAATAAGTTATATTTGAACAAAGCAACCAATCAAGAAGTACCACAAAATTATCTGAAGCTAAAAATTCAGACCAATCATGGATGGCAGGTATGTGAATTGAAAGTCATCAGGACTTACTATTATTCTAGTTAGAGCACTCCCAGAAATGCCCCAAATCAGGTTTTTTCTTTTAGGTTATTACTAAACCATGGGAAGATAAAATCTAAGATACTAGCAATTTTACTTCTTAAATAAGAATTACTGACTAAATTATACTGCATAGATAAACAAGCTACCTATCCAGCTTCTCTATAGTAGGAGCAGCCAATATTGCTCATATGTGCTAGAAAATGTGCTAAGTGTGACACATGTATTATCTCACTTAATTATTTGAGCAAGAGTCCTAACTAGATATTTTCAGTGTGATCTGCAGGTCCTCTTCTCAGCTGGGTATTCACTATGTTGGAAAGTTAAAAGCACACATATTCAATTATAATGGGACTAGGTGACATCCCCATCACAGTTCATGAAAGAGACCTTATCAAAAGAACCAAGAAATAAAGCTCTTACCCATCCACAGCTCCTGCTGAGACTAACGTATTCTCATCTTGAAAGAGGACCACAGTAACACTCTGCTGGGAATCCTAATAACACAAAGAAGAAAAAGAAAAGGAGTAAATCCTATTTTGGACAGCACAATCTTCACCATCAAGAGACCTGGTACTAAAATGGCTTTTTTTCCTCCCAAACTCTGAGTTAGACTAAATCTTCTTGCTGACCAAGAAGTAATTTTAGCTAGGAATCACTTTGACTTACACTTAAGAAACATATTGGTTATTAAAAGAAACATATTGGTTATTAACATATTGGTTTGACTTGTTTAAGCCTATTGACTCTACTTAGACTCAGACCTACTAATAAGCTGTGTATCCTTAGGAAATTCACTTAACTTTCCCATGCCTGTTTCATCTATGAAATATCACCGTCTATCTAGATTTTTACCTAGACTATCATATAAGAGTATCTAAAGAACTACTGATCAAAGATGATTATTACGTGCTCTGAAAAATTTAAAGGTGCTCAACGGAGTTTTTTACCTAATTGCTGTTAACAGGTTTTCTTGGCTCAGAATCTGATTAAATGTCTGAAATATATTACTCATTTTAACTTCATCTAACCTCCAAAGACCTCATGCTAACCCTGCCAGTTCCCATTCTTGCTTGTGTCCTGTTCATGGTATGCAATTTTAAGTTCTGTTTTAACAACCATACCTCCCCCCAAAATATTAAGTTGGATCCTACAGACCAGGAGTACTAGAAAAGTAAACACATTAAGAGCAATGGTGAGAAAAAAGATGTATTCTGGGCATTGTCTGAGCTTTGACTATCAGATACTAGAAAGGTACTATATGAAAACAGGGATTCCTTCCCAACAGAAACTATCATAGTACCG
>NW_006296279.1:1139236-1153182 GCF_000327345.1 Myotis davidii | reverse complement strand
CTATTTGTTATCTTACTTCTATCATTGACAGTCCCTCTAGGTTGTGGGCTGCTTGCCTGTGTTCCTGAGAAGCATCTACGGTACCAGTCTATAGAGTGTTTTTTCTTTAGTGAATTACCGGTATGTTTACCGGTAATAAACTTGCACTGTTTTATGTATATGTTTGATTACATACAGCCTTGTGACAGTTTTCCTGCATGTCATAAGCATTTGAATATAAATTAAAATGTTAAAATCAAATCTGATATTGTTTTACCTTTTATTTGGTGTGTGGAAGGTGTGCGGAAGAGGGGGTAGTCTTATACGGCGAGTATATAACAAACTCTGTATTTTGAGTGGAAATGTTAGGGGGTCGTCTTATACGCCCAGTCGTCTTATACGCCGGCAAATACGGTACTTAATATACTTCTTCAAACTACTGCCCCTTTTCTAGTGAATCACATTATGCTGTAGGTAAGTGTGTGCATGGAAACCCTAAGGATGAGGCTTAGGAAGCTGAATTTTTAATATGCTTCCCAGGTTCCTCTGTTGCAAACTAGGTTTTGAAAACCATAAATTAGCATTAACAAAAAACCCACTGATATCAAGAGGAAATGAAGATTCTCACTCAATCTATAGCTCCTATTTTTATGCCCAACAAATTCCTTAACATGAGATTCTATCCCATGGTTAAGAACTGCACACGTGTATATAGCTATAAAACCTTACCACAGAAGGAGCAAGTCCTTTTGAATTCTGTTTCTTCTTAGGTTTTGAAGGGGTTTGCTTGTCTAAGGTATTGTGAGCACCACTGATTTGATTCACTTGCCTATAAAATCCATCTGAAAGATATTCAGAGGAAATTTATTTAGTTTTCAGAACTTATTCTTATGCTGAATGTAACGTCCTATATAATAAAAGCATAATATGCTAAGTGTCCAACAGATAGATTGACTGAATCACTCAACCAGTTGCTATGACTCACACTGACCACCAGGGAGCAGATGCTCCAACCAGTAGGTTAGCTTGCTGCTGGGGTCTGGCCAATAGGGACTGGGTGAGAGGGCCGGACATGCCCTGGAGCTCTCCCACAGTCCTTCCCCAGCTAGCTGGCCCCCATCGTCCCTGACTGGGACTGGGCAAGATGGCACTGATCAGGCCAATCTGGCCGACCAGGCCAAGGGACCCCACCGTGCACAAATTTGTGCACCGGGCCTCTAGTTTATATATAAGATTTCAAGATTAATTACATTCTTTATTAGATTATTGAAATTCAAAGCCAGCAGTGCTACCACATTACATCTTTTGTGTTGAGATTATAATGGATAAAAAGGAATAAGCACACAGATGTTTATAGCAGCTTTATTCATAATTGCCAGAATTTGGAAACAACCAAGAGGTGCTTCATTATTTGAATGTATGAATAAACTGTGGTACATCCAGACAATGACATATTATCCAGTGCTACAAAGTGAGCTTCCACGCCATAAAAAGACACAGAAGAACCTTAAATGCATATTACTAATTAAGAAAAGCCAATGTGAAAAGGCTACATACTATAATTATGACATTCTGGGAAAGGCAAAACCATGAAAGAAAAAAAAAGCAAAGCCATGAAGACAATAAAAAAATCAGTGGTTGGCCGAAACCGGTTTGGCTCAGTGGATAGAGCGTCGACCTGTGGACTGAAAGGTCCCAGGTTCGATTCCGGTCAAGGGCATGTACATGGGTTGCGGGCACATCCCCAGTGGGAGATGTGCAAGAGGCAGCTGATCGATGTCTCTCTCTCATCGATGTTTCTAACTCTCTATCTCTCTCCCTTCCTCTCTGTAAAAAATCAATAAAATATATTTAAAAAAAAAATCAGTGGTTGCCAGGATTGGGGGAACGGTAGGATTAATAGGTGGAGTAGAGAGTATTTTTAGAGCAGTGAACTATCCTGTATGATACTATAATAGTAGATACATGTCATTTTATACTTGTCAAAACCAATAGAATATAAAATACTAAGAGTGAACCCTAATGTAAAGTACAGATAGACCTTGGGTGATAGTGATATATCCATGTAGGTTCATCAGTTGTAATAAATTTTTAACTCTCGTGTGGATGTTGATAGTGGAAGAGGCTGTGTGAGATGGGGTATATCAGTACACAGAGAATGCTCTATACTTTCTGCTCAATTTTGCTATATAACTAAAACTGCTCTATAAAATAGTCTGTTAAAAATAATTTTAAAAAATATACGTTTTATTGATTTTTTACAGAGAGGAAGGGAGAAGGATAGAGAGTTAGAAACATCGATAAGAGAGAAACATCGATCAGCTGCCTCCCGCACACCCCCTACTGGGGATGTACGCGCAACCAAGGTACATGCCCTTGACCAGAATCAAACCTGGGACCCTTCAGTCTGCAGGCCGATGCTCTATCCACTGAGCCAAACCAGTTAGGGCTAAAAATAACTTTTTTTTTAAAAGGGAAGATGATCATTAGTTTCTGCTTAATGGCATCAATGGGCAAGGTGAGCATAATTACATTTAATCTAACCTAATTCTTTAAAGCCAAAAAAATTATAAAAGATCATTTACCAATGAGCAATGAATTAATAATTTCAATTCCATCAATCATTTAGATAAATAATATAGTTCAGAAGACAATATGATTTAAATACAGAGGGTAATACTTGCAACAATCGCTAAGATCATGAGCATTAGAACAGTAAGCAGAAATAAAGGATTATGAACTTGTGCCCCCTAGTGGTTATCAGATGAATTCAATAAACCTTTCATTCAAAACAATGAAGTATGGGACAGGCCACATTTATCAAAATTAAAATGGAACTAGACTACCTTTTTTGTTACACCTGGTGTCCCAGACCATAATGTTGCCATCTCTTCCACCTGTACAGAAGACAGCTGTGGGGAAATAGTTTATCAAGAAATTAAAAAACTGATCAATGACATGTACATTACAACTTAAGTTTCCTAGAGTATCTATTATATGCTAGCTTCTATAATTGGCGCTAGAGATTAAAAATTAAAAATATATGGTTCAACAACAAGAGAAAACAAAGTTGTGACGGTAAAGAATTACAAAAAACTCAAAACACATGTCAAATATTAAACAAAAACTCAACAGAATAATCCCTGTGTAAATTCTCTTAAAACCACATAAAACACTATATATATGGTAAAGTTATAGTAAGAATGATAAACAAGCAATAACCAAATATATTGAGTGCTTACTAAGTGCTATACACTGCCCTAAGTGCTTTATATAAATTATCTCAATCCTTGTTATTAATCCTATTAGTCAGTATAATTATTCCCATTTTACTGGGAAAATGAGAAAACTAAGGCACAGAGAGAACGAGTAATTTGTAAAGGTATTCTTGACAGTCGGAATCCAGAGCCCATACTCCAAACCTCCAAGTTGTACTGTCTCAGTAGAAAACCATGGAACAGATCCAAACAAAATTTGTGAAAGGGGTTGCCTCTAGAGGTGGAAGGGGGCAATGGGATTGGAGAAGAAAACATAGAAGAACTTCAATTTATCTGCAATGTATTATTCTTTAAAAATAAGCCAAAACAACTCTGCTTCTGTATGGAAGAGTGTACACTTACCAAACCAATCCACTTGCATTAGCTTTTAAACTCTGGAAAAAAAATATAAAAAATGACCTGAGGGCTCTATCGAGACTGAACAAAAACATGCAATTTTTGGAGGAGAGTCAATAACTGAAGCAAGTGATTGGCTTGGGCTAAGTTACTGGTCTTTTGTGGTTTTACCTTGAGGGCAGCCAGTGGGCAAGCAACTAAAATGCCAATAGAAAAACCTGCCATCTTCCAAGCCAGAGAAACTGGAAAAGGAGACGTTGGGCAACAAGAGCTGTCAGAGAGAAAGGGAAACCCTAGAGAAAGACAGAGCAAGGGAAGGCCTGATTCTGTGTTTAACTCAGGATAAGTTTCTGGCTGACCCCTGAACCATCTAAGAAGGGGAAAACTTAAAGCAGCTTGCAACTAAGACTTAAATTAACAAACAGAATTGAGATAGAACCCACTGCCCTGTTGCAGGTTTGAGTCTGTAACTTGAGTCTTAATCAATTGCCCATTAGAACAAAAACATCAACTCCTCCCTAAGCAATATAACAGAACCCAGAGTCCAACATACCATTCACAATGCCCAGGATATAACTAAATTATTTGACATATAAAGAGTTTGGAAAAACGAGTCATCCTCAAGGGAAAAGAAATCAACAGAGGCCAACCTTGAAATAACTCACATGTTGCTTTATCAGATAAGATTGTAAAGCAAATATAACTATGTCAAATGAGGTAAAGTAGACATTTACATTGAAAAGATGAAAAATCTCAGCAGAGAGAGCTTATAAAAAAGGAAAATTTAGAATACAAAACAATTTCTGAAATGACAAAATTCACTGGATAACTTTAAGAGCAAAATGATGAGAACAGAGGAAAAGTCAGTGAACTTGAAGATACAGCAACAGAAATCATTCAACTTGAGGTAAAAAAAAATAAGATTAAACATTACACCAACTGAAAGAAGCCAGTCACAAAAGACCACATATTATATAGTTCCTATTTATATGAATGTGCAGAATAGGCAAATCAGTGGCAGGTACAGGGTTTAGACTTTAAAGGACACCCAGAATTGAACAGAGGTATAGTAGCTATTAACAAATCTTTACCTTATTGGCAAGGTTATAGAAAAAAATTACTTGACAATGTTTGATTTTCAGGGACAAGCTGGAGATAATGTCCATAAGAATAAGGCTAAAACCCAAGTTAATTTCATTTAAGTTTTCAGTCATATTAGAATCTCAATCATCTACATACATAAAATAGCAACTTTGATAGCCGAAAATGAGGAAACAATTATAATTTCTTATTACCCCATTGTAAAGGAGGCTGAGGAGATGAAAGAAGACAGGTACAAACCTACCTTTCTCAAACTTAGAAAAGGCAACTGACTTGAGGCTGCACTGATGACCTTTGCAAGTTCCAAGCAGCTCACCAGCTTTTACATCCCAAAATTTGGCCGATTGATCACCTGCTGCTGTAACCTTTAAAAAATATTATCACAACTGAATAAAGCAACCCTTAACCATTATCTACTCAGACCCAAATAAAATGAAAGCCACTTACAAGTTTAAATTCACCTGGGACCCAGGCAAGGTCAAAGACAGCATTCCAGTGAGCCATCCATTCTAAATTAAGAAAATGATAAATGTGAAATGTCTAGACTATGTTCTGGGGTAGTCATATCAATAGCAGTTTAAATACTTTGAAAACTGTAATGAAAAAGTCAATGGTCAGCACCCTAAGGTCCATTGGCCAAAGAGCATTACAATGGAGAAGGAAGATTTAAAGAGTGATATAATACAAAACATCCCCACCATTACTACATAGAACTAACATTTGATATCAAATTCCTTTCCAGGAGGTGACTAGTAATATATTCTCTAAAATGAAATCTTTCTGAAACATTTTCCAGTTCAAAAATCTTCATCCTGCTCTCTGAAGAGTCTAAAGTACTTTAGTTTGACACCTCAAGGTTTTGTAGGCTTTGTCCTTTATCACAAGATTTATCTTTCACTGTTCTCTACATACCACATTCAAATGAAACCGAATTACACCCTATTTCCTTATTATATCCTATTCTTTCATATTTCTAGGTCTTTGCTAATGCTTTTCCCTCCACCGGGAGTATCCTATTCTATTGCCATTGGTCTAAATACCAGTCCAACTCAAATGTCCTATCCTTCAAAAAAATTTTCCTCCCCTTCTTTATCACATGAGGACTTGCTCTTTGACTTCTATAGCATTTTCTTTCTATGTCTATATCATTTACAGTCTTTGTTTTATTTTAGTTATTTCAACAGTTGACTTATTAGTTCCAAATTATCAGCTTTTTAAGGTCAATAGAACTTTGTCTTATATATGAAAGATGCTTGGTCAATATAAGTATTTTAAAACAATGTTTTTCCCAATGATATTAAGTGTAAAAGATTGAATCTTTTTAAAAGAACTGTTTTTAATCCTAAAATGTACTTTTCTTAATTTTCAGTAAAGTCATGCCATAATTAAATCTATTGAAAGAAATAGCCTGGTCCTTAAACAGACTTAATCAGAAATGAATATAATTGGGAATGTAGTCAAATAATAATTTACTTGAGGCTATATGAATTTAAAACGGTAAAACAAAAACCTTAGACCTAGACTTACCTTTAACACACTTCTTTCTATACGTTTGTGATTCTGTGTTATATAATCTAACGAAGCCTTCTTCATTGGCAACTGCTAGTATATGCTTCATATTTGGAGCTAAATAAAAAATAAAGAATAGAATGTATGAAGGGTAACATAATTTTAGAGCTTATTATAAAGTTATATACATATGTATAAGTATATAAGTATATATAACCTATATATAATATAGATTAATTGAAAGCTACTGGGTAAACACAAAGAATCTGTTAGAAAAGAGGGAAGATGATTCTACCCAAATGGCATCTCATATGGTCCAGAGGTAATTTGAATTAAAAATTACTTAAAATTTGCCATATTTTCTAATTCAGTAAATGACTTAAAACCACCAAAGTTATCTTCAGATAACCTCTCATTTAAGAGAGAGATGAATAAAGAATGGTACTCAAACAAAACAAGAGTGGTACTGGCCAATGGCTAATAAAGGTATATGATGTAGGCCACCAGCAGGCTGAGTCTATTAGTTTAAAATCCCCTTTTCACAACCTTTTACTTTTCCTGTTTTAGAATATTAACAGTGGTAAAAAGTATTTCTATTTCTGTTCTTTTGTTCCCCAAGGCATTCCAGAAAGATAGATTCAATCAGATCAAAACAGTTTTCATGATGGCTGAACCTTTGCAACCTTTTCCCTATATTAGTTTTTTAAAAAGTGCTATAAGGTCCTATGCTTTAGAGCAGTGGTTCTCAACCTTCCTAATGCCACGACCTTTTAGTACAGTTCCTCATGTTGTGGTGAGCCCCAACCATAAAATTATTTTCGTTGCTACTTTATAACTGTAATTTTGCTACTGTTATGAATCGTAATGTAAATATCTGATATGCAGAATGTATTTTCATTATTACAAACTGAACATAATTAAAGCATAGTGATTAATCACAAAAACAATATGTAATTATATATGTGTTTTCCGATGGTCTTAGGTGACCCCTGTGAAAGGGTTGTTAGACCCCCAAAGGGTTTGCGACCCACAGGTTGAGAACCGCTACTTTAGAGGCTATATATAATTACGCACAGAGATTAAGAAAAGTCTATTTCATGAATCAGAAAGAACGGTCTTAGAAAAACTCTATCACCTATCTTACTTATTTTTGAAAGGGAGATATCTCTGTATATTTTTCCTCTAAGTGTGAAATAGATTATTTTTTTTTACCAAGCCTAGCTAGACAGTAATTTTCTTACCAGTAGAGAAAGTGCATCCAAAAGGAGGAACTGGGACTCCTGTTTCTCCATAAGAAGTGTGCTCATCATTAGAGTTGCACTGATAACCAGTTAGAAGGGACTGTAGAGGGTATTGTGAAGACCATCCTAAAATAAGATACAATTCCTCATAGAAATCCAATATATCGTCACATCTTAGTAATTTTAACAAATACAGAAATAATTATTTGTTTTAAAAAACCTTAGCTGGCTCAGTGGCTAGAACATCAGCCCATGGACTGAAGGGTCCCGGATTTGATTCCAGGCAAGGGCACCTGCCTTGGTTGCAGGTTCCCCGGCCTTGGTCGGGGTACGTGCAGGAGGCAACCAATCGATGCCTCTCTCACATCAATGCTTCTCTCTATCTCTGTCTCTCTCTCTAAAAATCAATGGAAAAATATCCTCAGGTGAGGATCAACCAAAAATAAATAATTAAAAATAAATAAAAAAATAAAAAAGCGTTCTATATCTAATATAGACCCAGTCACTATCTATAATCCTCTATAACACAGTTTTTGGTATTTTCCTAAGAAAGAATGAATGAGCACTCCCAAATCCTGGTAAGGTATAGCCTTTGGGCTTTTCATCTAAATAGAGACTCTTGCTAGTACATTTAAGATTTCAAAAAAACAAAAACAAAAAAACAAATGGCCTTTACACATTAAAAAAGATCTTCTCCAACCCTTTGGAGACTGTTTTTAGAGGTTCTAATGCAACATTACTGTAAACTCATAAGTCACTAGCAGCATCATACATAATCCAATGGTCATAGAATTAAAGGAAATAATTTATGTCAAATATGCCTACTGTAGCCACTAACATATTCACAAGTTGATTATTAATTTCACTTCCTTTTTCCTTTCCAGTGCTGAAATTCAAGTCATAGTATCTTGAAGTATATTAAAGTAATTTTAAAGTAAAGCATTATGTACCTACCCCTAGAGTACAAGCAGTTAGTCCTGGCATAGTAGGAGGGTCAGGGAAGTCTTTAGAGGAGGTGAAATCAAACACTAATCTTGAAAGATGAATATGTTTTCATTGAATATACAAGACGGGGGAAGAATTTCAGGGCGGAAGAAGAGTTTACTCTGCTTGGGTCAGAAACCTAATTTGCACTATAAACATCTTCAAAGATCTACCATTTTTTATGTGGGTCAAAACATTTTAAATAAATATAAAAGGAACACTGATTCAATAAATAGTTATTAAAATCAGACTTTATTAAATATAGGAAACAATGAAATTATACTTTATATTGAGAGCTGTCTAAATAATTAACAAACTCTCACATTTTAAGGTACTTTCGATGCTCACTTTTCATTAAAAAACAAAACTGGAGAAGACAGCTAAGCCTGACATAACCTCATGTTCATAGAGATAACCTAAGGGAACCAGAACAAAGGAGGCAAATAAATTCAATCCAGATTTAGTAATTATTCCTGAGGATTTTATCTCAAGGTCAGAAATCATTATAAATTAGCCATTAAAGGATTAGAAAACTGTGGTACATCTACACGATGGAATACTATGCTGCTTACCATTTGCAATGGCATGGATAGAACTGGAGAGCATTATGCTAAGTGAAATAAGCCAGTCAATGAAGGAAAAATACCACATGATCTCACTCATTCATGGATAACAAAGACCATTATAAACTTTTGAACAATAATAGATACAGAGGCAGAGCTGCCTCAAACAGATTGTCAAACTGCAGCGGGAAGGCCAGGGAGGGTTGGGGGGCAGGAGGGAGGGGGTAAGAGATCAACCGAAGGACTTGTATGCATACATATAAGCATAACCAATGGACATAAGACACTGGGGGGTAGGGGAGGACAGGGGATTGTCAAGGGCGGGGAGGGGCGGAAGGACACATATGTAATACCCTTTGTAATACTTTAAGCAATAAAAAAAAAATAAATTAGCCATTAAAGACCACCAAAAGAATACAGTAATTAGTTATGTTGTAGAGCTAAAAAAATATCCACCCACAGAAAGAATTTAAAAACAAAAGCTTCTGTTCTAAAGTTATATAAATGTCCCTAGCTGGTTTGGCTCACTGGATAGAGCATCAATCAGCCTGTGGATGGAAAGGTCCCCAGTTTGATTCTGGTCAAGGGCACATGCCCGGGATGTGGGCTCAATCCCCAGTAGAGGGCGTGCAGGAGGCAGCTGATCAATGATTCTCATCATTGATGTCTCTCTCTCCCTCTCCCTTCCTCTCTGAAATCAACAAAAATATATACTATACAATGGGGGTGGGAGAGGACACTGGTGGGAAAAGGACACATTTGTAATATCTTAATTAATAAAGGGGAAAATTATAAATAAAATAGGCAAAAAAAGAAAGAAAAAGAAAGTAACATGGCATGAGGAATTCGGGGGGGAGGGGGGGAGAATGTGTGTGGAAGAGATTAACCAAAATGCATGTATGCATAACCCGTGGACACAGACAAAAGATGCTGAAGGTCTGGGGTGGGAGGGGTGGGCTGGAGGGGGTCAACTGGGGGGGAAAGTGGACATACATAGTACTTTCAACAATAAAGAATTATTAGAACAGAGTGCGGAATCTCAGAGGGAAGGCAGGGAAGGGAGAGTGGGTGGGAGGTAATAAACCAAGGACCTTATATGCATGTATGCATAACCCGTGGACACAGACAAAAGATGCTGAAGGTCTGGGGTGGGAGGGGTGGGCTGGAGGGGGTCAACTGGGGGGGAAAGTGGACATACATAGTACTTTCAACAATAAAGAATTATTATTTTAAAATCAATAAAAATATATTTTTTAAAAAGTTATAGAAATGCACACTTGTGGTTTAGGATTTTTCAAAAAAATTTAATGACTTCACACTAATTCAAAAGAACTGAATCTTAAATAATTTAGGTGGAATTGAAGATAATATGTATGCTATGGAGATCTAATTCTTTACAATTAAACATTGACTCCTGTCAACTTTGCCTCATAACCTACAGACTAATATCCAAATATTAATAAATGGCCTAACACGACTTAGTAACTAATCCCCTCCATTTTTGGTCCAGACCCTTAAACTACTTTTAGATTAGTGTGTTATGCTGTTCCCAACATGAACTTGTAATGCTTTCCCCCACAACACTCATTTGAAAAGCCTATTACTTACCCAATGTACAATTTAAAATTACACGCAGGTTTTTCAAGGAGTATCTGAGGACATGAGAGTTTTCAGAGAATCAATTTCCTGATACTCAAATTCCATGTATAAACATTTCTAAAAGTGATTGTCTGAAAAGGTTGAGGCTTTTTTCTCCTCTCCCTTTATCACTGTCTTCCACTTTCAAAAGAAAGGTATTTCCATGCCCCAATTTTACACCTTGCGGTACCCCACGGTGTAAAAACTTCTGGGGCCCCAAATGAGAGACAACCAGATACTCCCTTTAGTAAAGGCATAATGAACACACAAATCCATTGCTTGAAAAAATACACTTCCAATAAAATTTTAACTTTTTGCTTAGTAATTCCTTATCAAAATTAAAAATACATATTGTAAAAAATATGTATATATTGTTTTGATTAATTGCATACTAATAATTGCAATGGTAAGTCAATCCAGATGAACTTTTAACACACAGAGCCTTACAATCACAGATAATATCAATTCAAATGTATTTTTTTTTACAAAAAAAAGGGTGATCAATCCAATTTTCAAGCTTAAAATAAGTCAATATTTATAATATGGTCAGAAATTAAATCCTTTTTATTTATTTAAACATATGATAAAAACTTTTAGGTACCAATTTTAAAATACACAGAAGAGTAATCAGATTTCTATTTTAGAAATATCATTGGCAACATTATGGAGAATAAACTAGAGAGAGGCCACTTAGGAGACCTGGTATCGTCCAGACCAGAAGGTATCAGGGCCCAAACTAAGGAAATGGAATGGTAAACATAGAACAGATCCAAGATATGGTGAAGATGCAAAATCAGTGGGGAAAGAGAGGTTAGAGTCAAGATATTATAAGGAAACTTTCTGGATGTGTAACTTGAGGAAAATGGAGAAATTGTGATTAGCTCAGGTTTCTGGCTGGGCAGACTAGTTTAACATAATGGAACCACTGCCAAAATAGGTAATATAGCAGGGTTAGGGAAAAAGTCAGTTCAGTTTAGGTATTTGAGTTTGAGATATCTGCCTATGGCACTGACCATCTGAGTAAAGATACTCATACAACTTTTATGACTGGATGTAACAGTCTTGGGAAAGGAAGGTTGCAGGTGGCAGTGGAAGAAGCCCTGGTGAAGACTCTGATCATCAACGGGAGTGGATAGAGGAGAAAGGGGGCCTAGGATGGAACACTGACAGGAAGGGGAAAAGAGAAAATGGTCCTATCATGTTCAGTGCATAATATACAAGGATGAATGAATTTCAAAGCCTAACACATAACAATGAATGAGAATTTATGAGAGAGAAAGGAAGATGTAGAGGATAAATTGGAGAATTAGGAGAAAATGTGTTACAAAATCAAGGCTAGAGTTTGCCTCGGGTCACACAGATAAGAGTAGAACTGGATTTAAAACTCAGGCATTAAAAAACAACAAAGAATGCAGGCATTTTATCTCCAAAGCCAAAGCTCTAAACCACTGACAGATAGAGAAGTTACTCAAGCAAGGTCCCTGGATAGACAATAAGAGGGGGTATTTAAAGTATGATTTAAGATATTATGCAAGAGGGCAGTAGGTAAGGATGATAGAAAGTTTTAGGTTGGTGGCAGGAAGTTGAGGGACTACTCAGTCTCCTTCTCAATATCCTTTTCCTAAAAGACCAGCGATTTTCAACCTTTTTCATCTCATGGCACACATAAACTAATTACTAAAATTCCGCAGCACACCAAAATACATATATTTTTGCCAATCCGACAAAAAATAAAAAGGTGTAATTTTGATTCGTTCACACCGGACGGCTACTGTTGTCATTTTCTTACTTGACAATCTAAGGGAAAAGAAGTCAGTGCCCTGACTAAATAGGTATTGCATGTTTTAAATTTTATTTTTTTTGCAGCACACCGGTTGAAAATCGTTATCCTAGACCTATGCCTTAAATGTAAAAAGTTCCCTTCTCAGATTCTTTTCTTTTTGTTTTCCACGTGATTTCCCCCCCACGTGGTTTTAAGGAGAAAGAAGACCCATCCTTCTTTAAAGAAATGAAATTTCATTTCTATCCAAGCTTAGTCTAGATAGTAACATCCTTATCAGAAAGTTTCTGAAGCACACCAAAATATGTATTTTTTTGCCAACCTGACAAAAAATAAAAAGGTATAATTTTGATTCGTTCACACCGGACGGCTATTGTTGTGTTAGCTGTTGTCATTTCCTTATTTGACAATCTAAGGGAAAAGAGGTCTGTGCCCCGACTAAATAGTCAGGTATTGCATGTTTTAAATTTCATTTTATTTTTTTTTTGCAGCACACCGGTTGAAAATCATTGTCCTAGACCTATGCCTTAAATATAAAAAGCTCCCCTCTCAAATTCTTTTCTTTTTTTCCCCCGCACGTGGTTTTAAAGAGAAAGACCTATCCTGCATTTCTATCCAAGCTGAGTCCCAGCAGTAACGTCCTTATCAGAAAGTTTCAGGTCGATGACACTGAAACCCAGGCTCAAAATTCTTACTGCCAAGGTTTTAACTTAAGGAACCTCAAGAACTATAGAGACTAAGTGAGACTTCTGCATACCAATAGGGAAATATTCCCAAGTTACACCGTTAGAGTGAAAAACAAAACAAAACACTTTGATATCACCTCTGTAAATACCAATACATACTACCCCTGGCATTGAAAAAACACGTTGGAAAAATATAGTTCAATCTATTTAATAGTGAAGTATTCTCTGGGGTCTGTGGTTATGGGCACTTTTCACTCTATAATTTCAAATGTTTATGCATATGAAGTAATCAGGGAGAAAAAAAGCCTTCTTGGCCATGCTAGAAGCAGATGTTCTGTCTTCTCCGCTCGACGGAGTTCCTGAACAGCGGGTCAGATTCGCTGAAGTGCTATAATAATAAATATTAGGGCTCACTAGGATTCCACAACAAATTAATCAATGCATTCGAGCCTCCTCGATCTCACACAGCTGACGAGAAACACACAGACACGCTCACACGCACGCACATGCACGCGTTTTCCACTAAAAGTGTACTATAGGCACAAGCCGTAAAGGAGGCCATTTAAGTTAACTTCGCTCCCTCCGCCCGCCTACATTTTAGTTTTAAAAATGGAGACTCCGATTAAAAGTGTCCGAGGGCATGAAAGCGCAGCTCTCTTCAGTCGTCCGGCCGAAGGAGAACTCGGGGCTGGAGCTGGGAAACAACTGGATTCGGCCTTGGTCCGAGGTGTGGTTTCGGGGGAGGCGAATCCCGCCAGCAACAGGCAGCGGTTAGGGCCGTTACTCACCATGTCTCGGGACGCCAAACTGGGGCTGTCGGAGCACCGAATTGAAGAGCATCTGGGCCGGGG
>NW_006296279.1:1117994-1139136 GCF_000327345.1 Myotis davidii | reverse complement strand
AAGAGGACTAGTTATAGCCTCCAACTCCCGCCACTGTAAGCCCCGGCCACCAAACTCCCCGCCAAACTGACGTCACGCCCTCTGATTGGCTCTCACCGCGGCGTCCGGGCGCCGTCGATTCACTTCCCTCTACGAATCCCCGCCTCCTTTTCTCCCAGCCGCGGGAACCTGGGGTTCTGGAGCTCCCAGGGCGCCTGCGCGGGGCGGTGCTGAGATGCTGGCGAACGGCGTGGTGACCAGGGCGCATGCGTACCACAATTTGACAGAGCGCGGAGGAAAAATCCGCGAGAAGGTGGTGGAAGAAGATGGCGGTGATGGGGCCGCGTTTGCAATATTTCTGAATAGGATAGTCCAGTAACTATTGGGGCCATGGCGTCAAACTCAACTAAGTCTTTCTTGGCAGATGCCGGCTATGGTGAACAGGAGCTGGATGCTAACTCTGCCCTTATGGAATTAGACAAAGGTATTCAAAAGAGCGGGCTGAGCGGGTGTGATGGATGTGGGGGAAGTGGCGCCACCAGGCGGTGGTAGCCTCGGGCATGCGCGTTGCTTCCCTAGGCGGGGGGGCGGGCGCCTGTGCTTTTGGTGAATTGCAGGGAAATTGCCGCTTTGCTCCATTGGCCTTGCACAAATCGAGCTCGTAGCGAGCTCTGGTGATGGGCCCGTTTTTGACCACTTGGGGGCACAGTACCCCGATTTTCCAAGCAGGTTTTGTTTTTTTTAATTGAAAAATTATTTTTCAGAACGTTCAATTGAGAACAGGTTTTCACCAAAAGATGATTAATAATCGTGCACCGAATTTATAGCGATTTTTTTTTGAGTTCTGTAACTGTTACTTGCAGGTTACTGGACAGGTTAAATACAGTTGAGACCATCCGAAAACCATCCCCTGCTCCTCTGCAGACAAGTCCTAGAGTCCTATTTCCTTACAAGGACGGGGAGTGAGCATTTGGTGTGGTAGAATGAGCTTTGAAGTTAGATTGAATTGAATTGCAATTGCACAGATTTATTATCATGGACAAGTCACCTAACCACCACACCTCGGTTTTTTGTCTGCAAAGTGGGTACAGAAACCATTGAGCTGACAAGATTGTTGTAAATATTAAGTGATATAAAATAAAATTTATGGAACAAAACTATAATAAGTGATATAATGGCAGGCAAAAGAAGCCTTTATTAAGTGCTAAAAAGAGATGTCTACTTCTTAGGTATGAATATGGAAGACAAAGCCAGATATTTGTCAGTATAGAACTCAAGTATTAAAATGAAATTTTTGTTTCAATGTACTTCAAGGATTTTTATTGAATGAGGAAAGTATTTTGTCACTTGCTATATATATATATATATATTTCAGAGAGAGGAAGGGAGAGGAAGAGAGGGATGGAAACATCAGTGATGAGAGAGAAACATCGATTGGCTGCCTCCTGAACGCCCCACAACCCAAGCATGTGCCCTGACCAGGAATCTAGCAAATTCGACCTCCTGTCTCACAAGTCAACTGAGCCACATCTGCCTGTCACAGATAATTCTTTATTAACTGTAGTCAATGTATAGTGTATTCCGAACTGGACTAAAGGTTAGAAGAATCTCAGTCCACTATGAACCATTTCCCAGATCTCTGACGTGGATACTCTGTTAACTTTGGGAGGACTTTTTTTTTTGTCAGTGTGTGTTACTTTTTTAAACTGTAAACATTTTTAGTAGGGTGGATAGATAAGAGTTCCTCAGCCTTTAAAAAAAATTTTTTGTTGTTGTTGGTAATCCTCACCCGAGAATAGTTTTCCAATGACCTTTAGAGAGAGTGAAAGGGCAGGGGAGAGACAGAGAGAAACATTGATGATGTGAGAGAGCTACATCGATTGGTTGCCTCCTACATGGGCCCGGATTGAGCCTACAACTTAAGTATGTGCCCTCGATGGGAATCCAACCCAGGGCCCTTCAGTCTACCTGCTGCTCTATCCACTGAGCTAAACCAACTAGGGCAGTTTCGCAGACTTTTAAAAAAGAATTTCTCAGACATTTAAGCCTTTAACTCCTTTTATCAACAAAAAAAATGTCACAGCACTGCAATTCAGTATTCTTTTGGCTGAGTCCCAGAATCTTTAGTGCATCCCCACCAGTCAAAAAATAATGTGAGCCCTAGCTGATGTGTCTCACATCGATGTTTCTCTCTCTCTGTCTCCCCCTTCCTTCCACTCTCTCTAAAAATCAACGGAAAAAATATCCTCAGGTGAGGATTGATAACAACAAAAAAGAAAATAATGTGAGCTCTGCTTTCTCTTTCCAAAGCTATAGGGCTTTTCCCCTTCTGAAGTATAAAATCATAACACTAAGTGTTTTTTAAAAACTGTACAATCTTGGCTCTCCCTCCAGGAAGCATTCCTTTCCCTTTCCCTTGCCCATCCCTGTCCCAGGCATGTTACTGTTTGCTTTCGCACTCCCAACCTCCAAGGGCCCTTCCTTCACCTCTATAGCTTGTTTCCTAAGCCCACTTTTTCTACAAATTATTTCTTCTGCCTCCGTGATTTTATTGATAAATGTTTTCTTACTAAAAAAATAAATAAATAAAAGCTACATAATCTTTTCCTCCCCGTTCTGATAATTCCTTGCTTATTCCCCAGGGAGAGTTGCAGGTCCGGATATATAATATTTTTACCAATTCTAAAGACATTGGCTATTTTTGCCTTATTGTAGCCACAAGTGTGTAAGCTGTTGTCTTTTTATGTTTTTCATAGGTCTAAGATCTGGCAAACTTGGTGAACAATGTGAAGCAGTTGTTCGCTTTCCCAGGCTCTTTCAGAAGTATCCATTCCCTATTCTCATCAATTCTGCATTCCTAAAGTTAGCTGATGTTTTCAGAGTTGGGTAAGTCTTTTGAAAGCCTTGGTGTCCTAAAGCACTTTGTTCATATCTCTGTTTTATATTGTGGTCTTTATTCTTTTTGACTTTTAGAACTTCCATATGGTTGGTTTCCATTTTAATGGACACAGAGTATCTAATACCTTTTTGTGGGAGATTTAGTGGTGTTTTAAGCAAAAATGAAGAGTATAAATTAGAGAGTACTTATTTCTTTGTGTAATAGGATAAATCAAATTAAGGCAACCTTGATATATTAGTACTAAAGGCCCGGTGCATGAAAATTCATGCACTGGAGGGGGGGTCCCTCAGCCCGACCTGCCCCCTCTCACAGTCTTGAGCCCTCAAGGGCGGGAGATGACCCGGCGATCCAGGGGAAGGCAACGCCCCATCACACCTCTGCCGCTGCCACTCAAGCAGCGCAAGTTTCTGCCGGCCCTGGTTACCTGAGCCTCGGGAGGTCCTGGGCGGCTGGGCAGCTAGCATCGAGGCTTCCCTGCACCTCAGGCCAGCCCTGGGCGGCTGGTGGGCTGAGGGGACTGGGGGACTCTAAAGGCAGGTGCCCTGGCAGGGCTGAGGAGACTGGGCGCCACTATCTCTGAGGGCGTGGCAGTCAATTAGCATATTCCCTCCTTATTTTCTGTGGGTGCTGCCATCTTTGAGGGCGGGGTAGTCAATTAGCATATTCCCTCCTTATTGGCTGTGGGTGCTGCCATCTTTGCGATGGCGAGAGGGTCAATTAGCATATTCCCTCTTTATTAGATAGGGTATGTTTTGGAAACACCTGTGGCTTTGTACTGATTGTTCTGAGCAGTTTTGGATTTAATAGCTTATTTTATAACATGAGCTAACATGTTATTGCGAAGTGCCTGAAACATGTAAGCACTGACTTAAAAAACCCATTTATTTTTTTCCCCCCACCGGCCTTTCTCCCATTTCTTTCTACCATTCTCCAAGCTCTCATGTGCTTATGCACACACCAAATCAGACTTGAAGGGGAAAAGATGTTGTAGAACTAGCTCTAGAGGGGAGGACATCTGACCTCTTGGCCTTGGTTATAATATGATGAGATTCAGTTCTGCCTCAGGGCTTCTCCTTGTGTCACTGCCATTTTGGTGTCTGGCGGCAGGACTGCAGGCATTGCTAACTGCTTATGCTGAACGCCCACCTAAAGTACTATAGATTTTAACTCCTAACGAGGACACAAATAATAAGATTGAAAAACATTTCCCTGTTGCTACAATTTAATATTAATAGTGTAATTTTGATTCCTAATTAAATATTACTTTTCTAAAGTGGCCTAATTTATTCTATCCCTGGTTTTTCGTAGAAACAATTTCCTGAGGCTCTGTGTTCTTAAAGTAACTCAACAAAGTGAGAAGCATTTGGAGAAGATTCTAAATGTGGATGAATTTGTGAAGAGAATTTTCTCTGTGATTCATAGTAATGATCCTGTAGCAAGAGCCATCACACTCCGGTATACTGCATTGCTGTAATGATTCACCACAAGATTGTTTGAGGTGTAATTATGTAACCAGAAAAGGCAATATACTTACTTTTTCATTTTGATTATTAAAAATTAAAAATTTACTTTTGTTTTTTCAACTGAGACTCAGTGCAAAAATATGGTAACTGTACTTACCAGTAAATACTTTTGTTTTTCATCTATGATACTGTTTTGGTTGTATATTGTCACCTAACTTGTTTTTGGAACATTCCTTTCTGTAGGTAAATGTTCTGATCAAATAACTAGGATCTGAATGTAGCTTAGCTTCAGCTCATTTTGAACTTCCTGACCTTCTTCTTACTGTTTTGTGTTAATTTTCTTTATTCATCCTTAGTTATGTACTCATTTTTGCATGCAATAATTTGTATTTGAACTCCTTGGAGAATGCCAGATATAACCACTGAAGTTTCATCACCCTTTTGTTTCTTGCCACTAAAAACATTTTTTAAAAATTTTATTAGTCTATAAAGAAAATTTATAAGCCTTATCTCCAGCTTGAACCATGTTCTTTTTTTTTTAAATATTTTATTGGTTTTTTACAGAGAGGAAGGGAGAGGGATAGAGAGTTAGAAACATTGATGGGAGAGAAACATCAATCAGCTGCCTCCTGCACACCCCCTACTGGGAATGTGCCTGCAACCAATGTACATGCCCTTGACTGGAATCGAACCTGGGACCCTTCAGTCCGCAGGCCGACGCTCCATCCACTGAGCCAAACCAGCTAGGGCGAACCATGTTCTTTTTTTAGCGCTGCTGTCTATGGAATCACTTGTATAATTTTGGGATTTTTTAAAAAATTCACTTTTCTAAATTATAGGATTCATTTCTGACTTGCTCTTTTTAACCAGGAAGTCTAGGATATCACTTCTTCCCTATGTTTCCATATTTTCACACCTGGAACTGGTTCTTCCCTCTTATTCATAATTAAGTGCTTTTGTCATTCATATTTTGAAGATTTTTTTTTTTACCCATTACTTTAGACTTATAAATTACAACAACAAATGGTGGAAGAAGCTGGGAGATACTCACTGCATTTGAAATGTAGTGCTACAAATTATAATATTACCAGAAATATTTCAGAAAGTAGAATCATGGGATTATGCACTTTTTGCCCTTTTATATTACATAGTAACAAACTGCTAATCAAGATATGTCAATATTAACCTAGTCTAATCTTTTCTTGTATAAAATATTAGATTAATGGTTATTTTTTATTTACATATTTTGGAAAAAATTTAAATAATTTTAGAACTTTTTTTTCTAATTGAAATTAAATTACCTATTTAGTCCATTTTAATATTTTGTTTCTAAGAACTCTACTACTTGTGTCCAATCGATTATATCTCCATAAGATAATTGGGAGATGATATGTCAAGTAGCAAGGTAGCTTAGGACATTGACTTTGAGGAAGGTTATTGTAGGAACTCTGTTTTGTTTATTGAAATGTTTTACAGCCTTCTAAAATTCATGCCTTTCTGCTGAAAAGATTTTTCAAGCTTTACTTTCTGTAGTTTATGTTACAAATAATAGGGGTTTTTTTTCCTTTTCTGAATTTATAATTTTATTATAGAGTGGACTGTGTTTTTTCAAATTATACGTTCCTCACCCTTGCAGATTCCGATATGACTATCAGGGGGCATTCTCTGCATCTGTTCTTTTGATTTTTGAGGATGAATTTGAAAATCATGGTACCAATATTTACTGATGTGTCTATACTTAATACCAAAAATGTTAAACTCTTAATGCTTTGCTAAATTGGACTTCTCTATGCAACATTGGAAAATTGATATTTTAATGCTTTAATAATTCAAAAATTTCTTTGCTGGGCTGTGTTTGGTACCTGGGATGTACTTCAAGATTATTTTTTAAAATTTTGCTTTGTATTAGATAATCCATTTAATTTTTCTGACATGCTAAAATAGGGAAAAGTAGTTAGATTGTCGGTCACTGCTTGTTTCCTAAAGTTAGTGCTTTATTAAACTGAGATTATGGAATTACCTACAAATTTCAGTTTTGATTAACTAGCTTTGCCTTGCTTCTGACCTCGAGTGTATTGTTTTTGCGTTTCTCCTGGTTTCTGTTTCTGTAGGATGTTGGGGAGTCTGGCATCAATAATTCCTGAGAGGAAGAATGCTCACCATAGCATTCGTCAGAGTCTGGATTCACATGATAATGTAGAAGTTGAAGCTGCTGTGTTTGCTGCTGCCAACTTTTCTGCACAGTCAAAGTAAGCATAGGCCTTTTAAACGAATCATTTGGATTCCCAAAAAGAGGTTTTGAAGGAATAACTCAGCAATATCTATAAATACTGAGCAATACAGAAAAATGTAAATGGCAAGGGATGGTTTCCAAATGGGTTGATATCACATTGAGAAGCAAAACTTAAATACATCGAACAGAGGGGTTAAGTACAAATGTTGGCATTTGCTATAAATGAAATACTAAGGGTTTCCAGAAGGACAGGATCAGCACAGTAGTGGGGGAAGGCTTCACTGAGAGCAGAGCTTTGTCTCTTGGGGAGCCTCCCCGAGACCAGTGATGGCGAACCTATGACTCGCGTGTCAGAGGTGACACGCGAACTCATTTTTTTGGTTGATTTTTCTTTGTTAAATGGCATTTAAATATGTAAAATAAACATCAAAAATATAAATCTTTGTTTTACTATGGTTGCAAATATCAAAAAATTTCTATACGTGACATGACACCAGAGTTTGCCCTAGATACACACAGCCCTAATATGAAATTGCTGCTTTCTTACTGTCTTCTCAAATCACGGCATTAGAGTTGTACATGATTTGACAAAGATAGTAATAACTTGAGTTAAAACCAATTTTCACCTATTTGGGAAGTCATGTTCTTACAGAACAGTTTTTTTTTGAGGGGGACGTGGGGGTTGAAATGTTGATCATGGTTTTATTACTGTGTTTGACTTGTTTACTTATTACTCTTTGCAAAAAGTACTAGTATATTATCCCCTCTAGTGACGGATAACAAAAGTAACATTGCTTTCTGGAGGGCATTTGATAATAAGTATTTTGCCAGATATCCCTTTGACCTAGAAAATCCACTTAGAACTAATCTTAAGAAATCAGCAATGTGAATTGATATTTATTTGCAAGGATACTAGCTATAGTGTTATAATAACAAAAAATAATGTAGTAGCAACCTAAATTCCAACCAGTGTGTTTGGTAAATATGGTTGTGCTATGGAATAGTGCATCAACTTTTAACAACTATATTTTAGAATTGTATTTGGAAACAGACTATATAATAACTTATGTGATATTAAATTTATTTAATAAAACACAACATATATATGGAATAGAAAAGAACTAGAAGGATATAGTATATCAAAACATTGTCTCTGGATTGGTAAGATTCTATCTAAATTTTTATTTTCCTTTTTATAAATTTCTGTCTCCTGCTATGAGCAAGTTTTGGTTTTATAATCAAGTGAATAATAAATGTTATTTTTTAAAATAAAAATTAGCATTTCCATTAAGAGCTTGTGCTATTTTTGGGTAACTGAAATAATCAATTTTCTTTCTTCAGCTTTTAAGTATGTGCATATTCTCTTCAGCTACTTTTTCAAACCTTTAGAAGTTCGAGATTACTCATTGGAAAAGGAAAATAGAGAATAGAAAGCATATAATTTTTAATTTACTGCTGTAAATTAGTAGGAATGGCAGTAATGGAAGAAGAGAAATATCTGAATAAATACAGTTCCTAATGGTGCTTTTGAAAATTGGCAAATGTTTTTATTATTGAGAAAATCATTGATATGGAGAGCTTTTTAAAAATTGCTTTTAAGATCGGAGATATTATCTAGTGAGTTGTTAACACCTGATTAGCACTATCAAGGTCTCAATACTTTATAATGTCAGATTAAATATAAACTTCCAGTGACTCCAAAAGTAGTTTTTTAAATGTAGTTTCTAAATGATAAGTTTATAATTTAGGGATTAGATTTTATTTTTGAGAATCATTTTTGATTCACTTTTTTCCTTCTGTTATCAGAAGGTAATTTTTTCAGCTGTGGAATTTCTGATCTGTGTTGTGAAATGATTAAGACTAACATAGAAACAGCAAGATTCTTCATTTAAAGAATTGATGACATTTAAATTAACAGTTATGTAGAAGCAGTTTTTAACATACCAGGCTTCGGTATACACTTATAGTTTGTAATACTAAAAATACCAAATTAGTTCAATAGAAAGCCTAAATTAACAAAATGTATCTTTTTAAGATTATAGTTTACCTCTTTCTCCAGAGAAAGATGACCTGGCGGAAGATCAGATATCTCAACTAATATGATGTATTTTTATCTTAGTATTTCAATTTTCCAATTTTGGATCTTAAATAAATAAGAGTAACTGGCCAAATAAGACCTTGAGAATTTAATTCTATTCTCCCCCTGTCTACTACCATAACCACATCTGACTTGTTCTCAAAAAGGTTAAGATTTATACTTTAAAAGAGCTAGCCCAATCATAAATCAGGAGTTGCATGCAAGCCCAATCGCTTTCAGGGGTCCGGGGAGCATTGTCAATGAGAGAAGTGCCCTCTAGTGGCGACTGTGATGAACTTAGTTGCACTCAGTTGAGAAAATGTCTTCTAATCTCTCAAGCCAACTCTTAAGTATAAGAAAAATAATTTGCAAATGAATTTCATTTTAGAATTAAACATTCTAAATTCTAAAACAAAAGCAATTTTGTTTTTTAAAAATAATATTGTTATTGACAAAAAATTTTATAAAAACCTTTCAAAATTTTACTGGAAAGCACAACAAAGTATAATTCTTGATATGTTTCTGTATAGACATAAGGAAAACTTCAAGATTTCAGAATTATGATATACTGAATGATAATACAGTTACAGAGATAATGCATGTAGTTAAAGAGAGTAAGAGCACAATAGAATAATTGAGAACAAACTGAATTAATCTCAGAAAACACAATTATACACTAAACTACCAGAGAAAATTCTAGAAAACAAATGAATATACAATCATGCAGTCCATTACTTGTCAATAGATGGTATCATATATTATGTAGCCACTGAAAAACTCTACTGTTCACTTGTGAGAATGAAATTAAAAATGACAAATCATATCTTAATAGCAGGAAATATTTTATTTAGACATCCATTGAATTAGTTTAGAGAAGTAGTTTATGTCTTATGTATCATTTATTATGGCTAAATAAGCCAGGTTTGAATCTATTACTCTATCATGTTTCTTTATATATTATATTTTATCTTATATTCATGTTACTAATACTTTTGCAACATTCTGTGAATCAAAAGCAGCACCTTATAAAATACTTAACACATATATAATGCTAAAAATACATGGCTAACTTTAGTTTGGCTTTTATAGTAAGAGTCTATTCATATTTCCTACGGTATTTCTATTTGTTTTTCTAAAATTCAGAATATTAGAAATAGTTTTTATTGCTTATGTAATCAGCTTGTGTATTAAGAGCTTTTCTTAATTTAAAATATATCCTGAAACATAATAGACTGAGCTAGTGGCCTGGAATCTTTCAGACGGTATCACTCGGTGATGCGAATTGCAACAGCGCCCGTAAATCAGAGCATCTTTCCTTGAACACCAAGTGAGAACAGTGTTGGCAGGACCCCCTTTGCTGGTTGGAGTTTTGGTTTCAGTTTCATTTCTTACCCTACCCCCAGCACCTGACCTTAGGAATATTAGTTATGTTTTGGAG
Organism: Myotis davidii; assembly: GCF_000327345.1. NCBI lineage: Eukaryota > Metazoa > Chordata > Mammalia > Chiroptera > Vespertilionidae > Myotis > Myotis davidii. The sequence goes on along the minus strand of NW_006296279.1, from coordinate 1,129,047 downwards.
TACGTGTTGGCATTTCTCCTGTGTTGATTGCGTTGTGTTCCTTTCAAGTCCTTAGAAAAGCTTAATTTAATTACTCGGTTTTAAATTTTTTTCTGTTCTCTCTTTCCAAAGGGATTTTGCTGTGGGAATCTGTAACAAAATCAGTGAAATGATTCAAGGTGTGTATGTTTTCTTTAGTATTATGAAGTGACTTGACTTAATGGGATTTACTAGTATATTAAAAAGAGCTGCTAACATTTATTAAGTACTTATTATGTGCTAGTCACTAGTCATTCATTTATTCATTCAAATAATACTTATTAAGTATCTTCTAAATGCCAGGACTGTCCTAGGTGCTTAGGATACCATAGTGAATAAAACAAAGTCCATGCCCTCACATAAACCTGCATTCTAGTGGTGGAAGGAGGAGGGTTGGCAATAGACAAATAAAAATATGACATACTCAGTGCTCCGGAAAAAAGGAGCACTGAGTATGTGTGTGTATATATAGATGCTTTTTATTATGCTATGAGAAAAAGTAGGCAGCAAAATGACTGCTTTCCACTGTGCCTTTTAAAAGCATTTTCTATTGGATGTAGTTTTATAGTCACTGAAAAATTAATGTTAAGATAAATACTTTTGGGAAAAGCTATTGCACTGATGATTATCTCATAATTATCTTTAATGTTATAAACATAACATTAGTACATTATTTGTTTTTAAATGGATATTGTGCCGATTCAGACCTTTTAAATGTGAACTATTATCAAGGATGATGGTTAGAAATCTTAAGAATCCTTTTTGCATCTAGGCTTAGCCACACCAGTCGACCTGAAGCTGAAGTTAATCCCAATCCTGCAGCACATGCACCATGATGCCATCCTGGCCTCCAGCGCTCGTCAGCTTCTACAGCAGCTAGTCACATCCTATCCTTCCACCAAAATGGTGATTGTTTCTCTGCACACTTTTACTCTGCTGGCAGCTTCATCTTTGGTGGATACACCTAAGCAGGTGATTTCAGTTTTCTTTAAACTGTCTTTTCTTCACTAAATTTGCGTATTAAATATATGATTAAAAAAATAAGTAACCCATACATTTTAATGTTATTAAGATTCTCTTTCTCTAATAAAGATCTGTTTAATTACCTTTTGCTTATTTTTTCCTTCTCTGTATTCACAATACTAATTTTGGGGATCTCTTGAGGAAGTGAGGTAGAGGTGGGTACATGGCAGAGCATGGAGCATAAAGAAAAGAAAGGATTGAGTGTTAAAGGCCAGGTGCTGTGCTGGAACTGTACAAGTTAAATGATAGTATCATTTTATATACAAACAGAAAGAGGCCTAAACTGCCGGGGTTTTTGTTCCAGCATTAAGAAGGGTTCAGCAATTGAAAAGGGGCTGGTGTAACTTAAGTAAGAGTCCAGAGAGGAAGCATAATTTTGAAGGGCATTTGGGAGTCAGAGGAGCCTAGTTAAAGAAACTAAGATCCCTTCCTCTCAGGATCCCATGCTTTTTATTAACACAAATTGTCCTGAGATGAGGTGGAGGTACACACTTCAAAGGGTCAGGGTATACAGAGTTCATTGTTGGAATGGGGGGAATTAGCCTACGGCTATTCAGGTGTTTGGCAAGGAGGAGTCAATAACATGTAGATTAAGATGCCCTGAACTGTCTGGCAGCAAACAATCATCCCTTTTCAGGTTTGGGGAAATGCCCTCAGCCATTCCCAACAGGTGACAACATAATGTGACTCAGCCCTTGTTGAGTCCCCAAGTTCCATCAACCTTTTGATGAAACTCTTGTAATTATGACATGCTGGAATTGGCTTCTGGCACTAAACATGGGCACATAGCTGGTAAATGACAGAGCTGCAATTTGAAATGAGTCCTGTCTCAAATCTAAAAGTTTTGCTAAACTACATTGCATCCATAAAGATAGTTTCAGTGACAGTATTGTTAACTGAGTGACTTTCTTTTATAGATCCAGCTTCTCTTACAATATTTGAAGAATGACCCCAGAAAAGCAGTAAAGAGACTTGCTATTCAAGATCTGAAATTACTTGCCAATAAAACACCACACACTTGGAGTAGGGAAAACATTCAGGTATGTTTGAACATTAGTAACTTTGAACATTAGTAATTTATATAGAAAAATAATATAATACCATAAACATTGTTTTGCTTTACATTTTTATATCATCTCTGTCATTGTTCTAAGTGTTTGAATATGAAAAATTCCTAAGAGCATTGTTGAATTTACAGAAGTTATTTTATAAGTGGCAGAGTAAATACATAAAACTTCTGTTATTTAAAGTTTGTTTTAGTGGATTAAACTTGCCTCTCAGTTTCTTATTAATTTTTCCATAAGCAGCACTAAGGCTAGTTGAGAAACCCAATTAAATTGTTTATTGTATTCTTGTCTTCTTCAGTCAATTTAGGAGAAGAATTTTGGTGGGCATCACTCATGGCTCACTAGGCCAGAGCCAACTCAACGGTACATAATACACATCAGTTTATAGGTGGTATATAAAGGCATGAGACTGAATGAGTCACTTTGGGAGAGAGTATAGATTGAGAAGACTTAGGAAGTGATAAAAAATAACCAGCAAAGGAGCCTGATCAGAAACAAGATTGTTTTACAGGAAGAGTGCTGTGATCATCCATGTGAGACACTGCACTGTATTCTCCAAGATGAGGACTGATAATTCACGTGTGCACTTAGCAATAGGAAATCTTTAATGTCCTTTACGAGAGCAATTTTATTGGAGCATTGTGGATAAAAGACTGATTAGAATGGAGAAAAAGAAGAAAGATATTAGAGACAGTGAGCATGGACATGCTTTTAAATGAGTTCTGCTCTAAACTGAGATGGTCATTGGTTGCTAATTGTGAACTATAAGTCTGTTCCAAGTCTTCCCTCAAGTCCACTCTGCAGGGTGATCACCATTGCTAGTTTCTTATGTGTTCTTACTGAATTTTTCACCCAGATGCGAGGATGTGTATTTTTCTTTTTTCTATACATATGAAAATACACAATATGCATGTTCTGAACCTCTTATCACTTAACAGTGCACCTGTGGGGGAACTTTTCATATAAGCAGGTAGTTCTGCATTCTTTTACCAGCTGTGTGATGCTCCCGTTGTATTCCCAGTTCTCCCCTGAGGACATTAGTTTCCAGTACTTTTACTGTTATTGTTTACGTTGCTACATTGACTAGTTTGTAAAAAAACAAACAAAAAAGTCACCTTTATGAACATATATTTCTAAAAGAAGAATTTGGAGGTCTAATGATACACACATTTAAATTTTTGAGATTTATTCCCACAATGAAGTTTACACCATGTTATGCATCTGTCAATAGGGTATAACTATGCCCAATTCCCCACACTGTTTTCAGTGCTGTGTACCATTAAATTTAATCTTGGCCAATCTGGCCGGTGTAAAGCAACTTTTATTTTAATTTACATTTTCAGATTATAAGTGAGGTTTAACATCTTATATTTAAAAGTGATTTGTTTAATATCTATGAAGTACTGACTTCTCTATTGGATTTTTTGCCTACTTATTACTAATAACTTTTTATGTATTAAGTTATTGGGCCTTAATGATATAAATGATATAAATACTTTTTCCAGTTTTATCAATTGTCTTTTTATTTTTTATTTTCCCATGTCAGCTTTTCGTGCTTTTTATAGTTTTTAACTTTAAAAATGTATGTGATTTAAGACAGGAAGGGAGATGGAGAAAGAGATAGAAACATCAATGATAAGAGAGCATCATTGATCAGCTGCCTCCTGCACGCGCACCTCACTGGGAATTGAGCTCACAACCCAGGCATGTACCCTGACCGGGAATTGAACTGTGACCTCCTGTTTATAGGTCAACGCTCAACCACTGAGCCACACCAGCTGGGCTTTTTTCTTTTTTTTAATTTGCCATAAAAAAGAAATAAGGATCTACTTTGATTACTGAGACGACTGAGCATTTCTACTTTGTTTATTTTATTGAATAGTCCCTTTGATTTGAAATGCCATTATTGTGTATTAAATTCTAGTGTGTATTTGAATCTGTTTCTGGGAAAGTCTCTTTAATTGATTTCTGTGTTCATGAGTAGGAAAAAAACTTTTTATTTCTCTGGATTTATTATATATTTTAATATTTAATAGGGCTTGTTTTTTAGGTCCCTCATTATACTTTGTCAGAATTTCTCTGGATCTTTAGAAGCAGATTATCCACCTCCCCTCCCCAATTTTGTCAGTTTTATATTTGGGTCATATTACATTTATTGTTTAATTTAACTTTCCTGAAATTTTATTTTTAATTTTCCCCCTAGTCTTTAAGTTTTATTCACTTTCTGAAACTTTGTGAGAGAATGGCAATTAGTTCAGTTTAATAGGTAATTAGCTATTTGACCATTTATATCACGTGCAGTCTTGTCAGAGTTCTGAGAGTAAATATACAGAATGAGGCTGAACATATGTTTATAGCTCACTGCATTGAAAGAAAACTAGCATCTTGTTTTTGGTAACACTTCAGACCACCTGAATTAGGAGCAGAGTAGAGGAAATGTCCTGAAATGGGAGGAGGGTAGAGAGCTCACTCATAAACTAGATAGGATGTCACACTCTCTACTATTTTAAAAAATACATACATATATGAACTGTTCATATCTCTTAGGTAAACAAAATATGGTGGATGTTCTGCTTGTGAAGACTAAACAGTAAACATTACTTTCTAAGAAATAGTCTTTATGTTTTAGAACAGGTATGGATTTACAGAAAAATGGAGACGGTAGTACAGAGGATTTCTACACACCCCATACCCACTTTCCTGTTATTGATATTTTATATGAATGTGGTACATTTGTTAGAATTTACCAGTATTGATACATTATCATTATTAACCAAGCTTCATACTTTATTCCGGTTTCTTTAATTTTTACCTTTTGCCCTTTTTCTGTTCCACGATCCCACCCAAGATAACGCATTATGTTTAGTTAACATACCTCCTTAGGCTCCTCTTGGCTATGGCAGTTTGACTTAAGTTTTTTATAATGGAAAAAAGACATTAATACATAATTTTTCAAAAAGCTAGAAAATTTAAAATAAGTAGACAGTTGTAAAGTATATTGAAACTAGCATCTTGTGTTTTGTGTTCCTTTTCTTCTGCGTTTCAGGCCCTCTGTGAATGTGCCCTCCAGACCCCTTACGACAGCTTGAAGCTGGGGATGTTGTCTGTCCTGTCCACACTCTCAGGGACCATTGCTGTCAAGCACTATTTCAGCATAGCTTCAGGTAAGGAGAAGATATATGGGTGGTGTGCTAGTCCCTTGATTCATGTTGATGTTTCAGGTGGTTTCCTTTATCAAGCTTTCGATTCGGGAAAGGTTTCAGTCTCCTGCCTTGTTATATGGTAGTAATTTATTTGAAAATTATTTCTCAACTACTGCCTCTGGTAATAAAATCTTGCATCCTTGATCTTAACTCAAGGATATTATTTTTCTATATTTGTTCGTTTTTGAATTATATGTGGGTGCAACAATATTTATGAGGATGCTTAATATAGCTCGTTTGCTTTTGTATGTCTGTGACTCCACGTGCCCTTTGAATTTAAGTACATTTCAAAGGCCAAGTGATGGTGAATTTTAAAAGCAAATGTCATGCTACCTTTTAGGTGTATGTTATCACTGTGGAAAATGATTAAAATAAAACTTTACCCCAATTCAGTAATGCTTTCCTGGTTGCCTCATTCAAGAAGAATTAACTCCACAACACCTTTAATAATGCCCAGTGAGGAGTTTACTTACCTAACAGACTTCAGGCTAAAGTGTTTCGTTGTTTTGTTTTAATGCAAATTTTGTGGAATCTTTATTGCTTCCTTTTGTAGTCAATTAATTTGAATTGAATTAATCAAAGAACTATAATGTACATTGTTCCTTTTTATGGTTTCACTGCATATGGACTTTGTGGGTAAAGAGAATTCCCTGACACATAAGTCCTGATAGGAAGCTGAAAAGACCTGATAGTGTATTGCCAAGCCTTCCTGCCACTAGGGTGCACATATGTGCCCTGGATTTACTAGTCATTTGCATACCAAGGAGTTGTGATGTGGAAGAATCCATTCTGCTGTTATAGCACTGACCACAGCAACATCTGGTTTCCAGGGTCCACTGTTGCAGTGTTGTTTGCTATGTCTTGTACCTTTGACAGCAGTGTAAGCTGTGACATCAAGATGTCAGTAACAGTGGCATTAATGTCTTCACTGGAACTAATTCCATGGATAGTTTGGGCTGTGATCTTGATTGGTCTCTCGCCTCCCCTTTTTTCCAAGCTTAGTTTTTCAGTCTTTCCAGTAATTTTGTGAGGTGCTCTGTATCAGTTATCTGTTGCTACAGATCACCTCAAAACATAGTGGCCTAAAGCCATGACCATCTCATTTGCTCTGTGTCTGCAAGTCAGTAATTTTGACTGGTCTCAGCTGGGCAGTTCTGCCGGTCTCACTTTAGCTCACTCATATGGCTGCAGTCATCTGGAACCTTGATCAGACTGGACGGTCTACGATGACCTCATTCACCTGCAAGAGGTTGAATGGCTTTTAGCTGAGGCACCTTGGCTCTCTCCACCTTGTGACTCTCAGCAGGCTTGCTTGGGCTATATCGTGCTCTCAGGATTATAGCAGCAGCCGAAAGAAGGCAAAACAACACACGAGCACTTTTTAGCTTTTTGCTTACACATATTTTTTTAATATCTCATTGGCCAAAACAAATCACATGGCCAAGCCCAAATAGGTGGAGAAATAAACACCTCTTGATGTGGGGAATTGGAAGATTATATTGCAGTGGTGCACACCTACAAGGGCTAGGAGAGATTGTCACAGTCTCTTTATCAACAATCTGCACAAGTCAACCAATCTCAATTTCTTAGCTTGCAGCTATTTAATATTTTTGATTGACATCACACTTTGAAAGAGCTGCAAGACAATATTAATCGCATCTTATAATTTGTAAGAGCCTTTCCTTACAAGGTCTCGTTGCTTCTGTAGTGAGGCACATGCAAGGGAGTTTGTATGTTTTGAAACTGTGGCTTAAAATGTTTTGATATGTTCACAGTCACATACTTATGAAGTGCTTAAGCCTAGGCTTGAGCCTAGGGATTCTCACTTAGGATTCTTTTTTATAGTAAACTGATCTGATGCAAGATGACTTTCTTTTTCTTTATTTTTTAATTCCAAAGACATTTTGTAAGCATTGTGTCAAGTTATAATAATCAAGCATTTTTCGTTCTAGATGTTTTGTCTTTATTGAATTTTATTAAATTGCAGGTTATATGTGCAATTAAACAAAAGGCGTAAGTAACTAGACTAGGTAATGTTCACATGAAATAAAAGTCTGTACTGCTTTTCTCTGCTTGTTTAGGAAATGTGGGTTCTTCCCCCAGATCCTCTGATTTAGTCAGATTAGCCCAAGAGTGCTGTTACCATAATAACAGAGGCATCGCAGCTCATGGGGTCAGAGTCCTGACCAATATAACCGTCTCTTGTCAAGAAAAAGGTAAGCTTGATCAGAACCGATATGTACACATTTTTGGATTGAAGCTTGGGCAGATTTCTGTATGTGTTTGGTTTTTTAATCCCTTATTATTTTTAACCAGTGTGCTTAGATCTACTAGTTGCCTCCTTCTGAAGGATTCTTAGAGCAAGTTTTCTCAAAGCTACCTAATCCTTCAAAATAGTTTTTAAGATATGAGGACCTTGGAATTGGGATTGTGGAATTGAAAGGTTGTGTGGACTATTTCCTATTTCCTTCCACTGTTTACCTTTACACATATGGGTCTGTGGATAGGGACTGCTTATGACTGACTACCCTTGGTATAAAGCAATTTGTTGAGCTGTACAAAAATCTGGAAAATTTAGTAAAAAATATCTTAAGTTATCAAGAGGCTTAATTAACAAATAGTTTCATCTAGAGGCAAGTGAATTAACAGAGCAATGTGAATTAAATTTTCATAGAATTTATTTCTAGGTATCTAGAGCATTAAACTGATTTGTATAATTAAGAAAGGCATGCATAGAAAATAATGCATATATTTTATTGTATTCCTAATATCTTTTGACCAAAAGGCTTGGAGAAGTTTAGATTGGTGTTCAAAAACAGGAAATGCATTTTGGACATTCCACCTGTTTCAGTGTTTGTTTTAATCTTTAGTAAGGATCATAAGCTTAGTGCCTTCACAGCTTGTTCCTGGTACTGACTTTTTTTATAATACCCTAACCTTCACCAGCCTTTACACTCTTTGCCAAGCCCTATACTAACTCAGGAGACATTTCTTTAAGTTATTTATATTGATTCCGATTTGAATACTTAAACCTGTTTTATTTTTGGCATAGTAATGATTATTTTCTAACATGTAACATAGAAAACTGCAATATGTTCTTAAAGCTGACATATATTAACCTAGATATAGTTAGCTAATGTATTTAGAACTTTCTAGAACCTCTGGGAAAATTTTAGCTCTAAGGTAGTGAAAATTGCTGAAAAACTGCTATTACGTTAGACATATAAGGGATTTGTTCTTTATGGTCCAACTTAAAACATTAATATGATTATATGGGGTCCTCATTACTTTCTAAAAGTGGCTCAATGCCCTGGCCGGGTGCTCAGTGGTTAGAACGCTGGCCTACAGGTTGCAGGTTTGATTCCCAGTCAAGGTCATGTACATAGGATGCAGAAAAATAATAAATAAATAAATAAGTGGTTCAGCTTTCATTAGGAACTGAAAATTGTAACAGTCTATATGAAAATGTATCTGCATAATTTATATCTGATTAGAAAGTTTAACACATACTACATGGTTTGCTTTCCCTAGTATTTTCCTCAGCTAATCTGGTGACAGTATTTCAGTTATGAGTTATTTAAACCTTTGTGTCTTTAGCTTTTCATTTAATGTGCATATTTTTATAACCTTCTATAAAGTAGTAAAAATACAGAAGTCTGAAAATAACCTTTACATTTCAGAAATATTGCCAGATTACTTTTTCAGGAAGGTTAGCTTTGCTTATTGAGGTATTTCCTGTATCTTAGCTTCCTTGATGTTTTTCATGGGTGTGTGTGTGTATTTAATCTTTGCTACTTGACTGCTATAAAACTTAGTGTTTTTCCTCTAGACCTATTAGCACTGGAGCAAGATGCTGTTTTTGGCCTGGAATCCCTTCTGGTACTTTGTAGTCAAGATGATAGTCCAGGTGCTCAAGCCACTTTAAAGGTGAAAACATCGCTTATTTTAATATAATGCTATTTTCATTGCCTAAGCTAGGTATTGACAATCTCTCTATAAAAGGTCAGATAGTAAATACATTTTGCAGGTTATACACTCTATACACTATTTCTTCCAACTACTCATTTCTACCTTTGTAGAACAGAGAGCCATGGACATTATGTACAAAAAAGGGGTGTGTGTTATTTCTAAAAAAAACAGACCAGGAGTTGGCCCCAGGACAGTAGTTCAGTGATTTTCAACCTTTTTAATCTAATGACACATACAGACTAATTACTAAAATTCTGCAGCACACCAAAGAATATATTTTTTGCCAGTCTGACACAAAAAAGGTATAATATTGATTCATTCATAGTGTACAGCTATTTTTCTGTTGGCTGTTATCATTTTTTTTTATTTGACAATCTAAGGAAAAGAGATCAGTGTTCCTAACTAAATAGTCAGGTATTGCATGTTTTAAAAATTCCACACCATACTGGTTGAAAATCGCTGCAATAGTTTATTAACTCCTGGCTAAAAGGAACATTTTCCTTGGTCTTCACCCTCAAAATAGACATTTTTACCATTGATGTTTCAAAAGATAGAGAAAATAAAAACCTGAGCTTTGACCTGGTTTGCCATTGTTGACAGTATTTATTAAGTTGTAGTAGATGCATATACTAGTAATGGTGCCAGACAGTGTAAAACAAAGTTAAATAGAGCTCCTGCACTCTTCGAAATTTATAATCTGAGGTAACACTGAGAAGATCACAAAAAGCTGATTAACTGCAGCCAAACTCTTTATACATAGGTTTGTATTAATTTCCCAAGTATAGACACCCTAGCTTTTAAGCAAAGTAAAGAACTATGAAAAATTTCACTTTCACTTATAGAAATTATATTAGATATATTTAAGATTTTTTAAAATGTGAAATGAGACTCCTCTTTTTGGAATAAAACATGAAATGTAATTTATGATGGTACAAAATACGAAAAGCAGGGTTAATAGCAGCAAATGCTATTAAGTAGACATTGAAGAATATAAGATTTATAGCTTGTCTGAGTTATGGTTTGAGGGTATAAAGATATTAGTACAATGAAGTAAAAGCTGATAATCAAGAAGTGTTCATGTAAAGGAAGTAAGCAACCCGTGTTCTGCAAGTGATTTATCCCAAGTCCCTTTGAAACAACAGTATGTAAAAGTTTGTGTGTGTGTTTTTAAAGAAGAAAACCAAATTATTTTTCCTCTAAGTGTGGATGTCAGTAAAACATTAGCCTCATAGATGGTCAAGAACAGTTCCCATGTTAAAGGAGCGTCCCATCTAGAGGATACTGACATTTATATGGTTGCCGGTTAGATTCTCAGTCAGGGCACATGCCCGACTTGCATACTTGATCCCCAGTAGGGAGCATGCAGGAGGCAGCTAATCAGTGTTTCGCTCTCACATCGATGTTTCTCTTTCTCTCTCCCTCTCTCTTTAAAAAATCAATTTAAAAACATTTTTTTTTTAAAAAAAAAGCGGTAGGTGTTAGAGACTTGACAAAAGTGGAAATTATTGGATTTAGTGATTAGTTGGCTCTGTAACAGTGAGAGGACTTCTGGGCTTCTAATTTTGATTACTGAATGTTAGTGATGCCGCTAACTGCCCTGAGTAGAAGCTCCACAGCCAGTTGGTTTTTGTTTCACCTCAGAAATAAGAGAAAATTAGAAGCCTCTTCTCCCTTCGTTGTGCTTAAGAGTCACCTAGGGCAGTGGTCAGCAAACTGCGGCTCGCGAGCCACATGTGGCTCTTTGGCCCCTTGAGTGTGGCTCTTCCACAAAAT
>NW_006296279.1:1074623-1117928 GCF_000327345.1 Myotis davidii | reverse complement strand
TCGCGAGCCGCAGTTTGCCGACCACTGACTAGGATATATGCACACACAGTTAATCCACTAAGTTTGGGATGGGTAGGACCCAGGAATCTATATGTTTAGCAGCATAGGAAGATGATGGCATTGATAAATTTTCAAACCACATTTTAGAGGCATTTCTTATAAGTAATGAAAGTATAGAAATGATGACTTTCAGTTTGGCGTATATTTTGCCTCCTCAGCATTGTTTTTTATGATTTTCATCTCATTTTTTAATAGTCTTAGATTGCAATAAGTGATTAATGTGCAGTCCTGACTTGTTATTTGGTATTAAACATGGTACATTTTGCATATCCTAACATGGGATCCATTATGTCATGTGTTTCTTATGAAGAAAAATGTTATGCCTACAAAAAAACACCTTTTCCTTGATTTTTCCCAGTAACCTAAACAAAGCTCTTTTTTTTAAAGCTTTACTTAATACCTTCAAAATGTAAGTGGCCTATTTTGTTTTCAATGTGCAGATTGCTCTGAAGTGTATGGTGAAGTTGGCCAAGGGCAGACCCCATCTTAGCCAGTCCGTGGTTGAGACCCTGTTGACTCAGTTGCATAGTGCTCAGGACGCTGCCCGGATCCTCATGTGCCATTGCCTGGCCGCCATTGCCATGCAGCTGCCAGTGCTGGGCGACGGAATGCTGGGCGACCTCATGGAGCTCTACAAGGTTATCGGGCGATCAGCCACGGACAAGCAGCAGGAACTTCTGGTAAAGAGTCACCTTTTGATGGTGAATAAGATCTGGTCTAGTGAGAATTACTTTAAGTAGTTAACTTTACTTACAAAGCAAAACAAACAACAGGTTAAACTAATTATCTAAGACCAAGGGAATGCTGAAGTCAAAATAGAATTGGAACCATGAGCTTTTTACGATTTCTACTTTTGATTTAGTTCAGATCTAAAAGTTCTTTCTTCCTACGCCCTGTCAAGTCAGCTTAGTGTAGCCAAAGCCTTCAATTTGATGTGTTTGTTCTATTACAAAGGACAAAATGATAATGGATTTTTCTTTTTTATACGAAGCAAATAATGAACTAAACCCTGTTTTGTACTTCCAAAAATGTAAGTTAAAGACCTGATGATAATAGCAACCATAGATTAGCACAGATTCCTCTTTTCCAACCCAGGATTTCTGTAGCTGTTTAGGATCCAATTTAGGTTTCAGTGTAATCCTGGAGTTGGGAAAGGTGTGTGCTTGTTAAAAAACAGAAGCCATGGAAGTGATCATATTGTCTAGCTGAAAGTTCTACCAGACTGAGAGTAGGCTACATGCTGAATAGGCATACATTAGATGTAAGCCTTAAGTTGGCCACTCCATAATGTTTCTGGTCATCTGAATTTAGGGAGTGGGAAAAGCTTAATGAAATTGCTTACTCAAACCTATTTTATATTTAATCTTCCAGGTCAGCGGTCGCCAACCCTTCGGACCTCACGGACAACCAGTGGTCCGCGGACCACCGGTTGGCGATTGCTGCTCCAAAGGTTTTCTTAAAGCAGCGTTTGCCAACCTTTCGGACCTCATGGTCTGCAGACCACTGGTTGGCGACTGCTGCTCCAGGGCATATTCTGTAAAAGATTACCCCAGTTCATTATTTGCTATCAGGAAAGGGGTTACCCTGAGGTCCAAGTGGCAGTGGTCATGGGAATGACATCATGCAGTTACCACAATATATATGGTCCTTTGTTTATATCAGCTTTGGAATACTAAGAAGCAATTGGCCAAGTTTGTTTTTTATTGAAGCAGCATTTCAACCAATGTTCTTTATCCCTTTTTTGTTAGTATTACTTTAAAGCCATTTTAAATTATGAAACATAATATTCAAAAAATGTAAAGAATGATATGTTGAAAACCCTTGCATCCATCGCCTAGCTTAAGAAAAAAAATTACCAATACAGTTGATTTGTACTTCCCTGTACACCTCCCTTCTGGAGGTAACCACTATCCTGAATTTGGTGTTTATCACTCCCGTGTATTTGTTACATATTCACTACCTTAGTATATATACAAAGTAGCATGCACTATTATTTTGCATATTTTTAACTTTATATAAATGCTACCATACTGCATGTAATCTTTTGTATTTTTCCTATTTTGTTTAAATCATCTATATTGAAAAGTGTATCTCTAGTTTAGTCATTTCACTGCTGCATAGCATTTCATTGTGATTTTATAATTTATCCATATTTATGGGAATTATAAACAATTGTCTGAACAAATTGCTCTATAACTTCAAAGTGAAAAATTAGTAAATGTTAAAAGGAGAACAAGTTTTGTGCTTATTTGATGGACTGTCATTAGTTTTCCTCCCTTTTGGGTAAAGCTATCTGTGACATTGAGTAGAATTACATGATTTTTTTCATTGTCGTCTTCTTGCTCAATGTTAGGTGAGTTTGGCCACTGTGATTTTTGTCGCCAGTCAGAAAGCACTATCTGCTGAAATAAAGGCAGTCATTAAGCAGCAGCTTGAAAGCGTCTCTAATGGATGGACTGTGTACCGAATTGCCAGACAGGCATCCAGAATGGTATGTGTGATCCATATATGTTATGGGAAAGTCCCATGTGAATTCCAAAAACCTGAGCTCTTTCTGGCTGCAGGTTCTTAGTACCAGTTTCATTTCGCCTGATACTTTCATAACCACAGTCACCTCCCACCCACGATTTCTGTCCCCCTTTGTCAATACACCATTGTTTATTCCCTTTCTCTCTCAGAACTTATCATTCTTGTGTAGAAACAAGAAAGTTTTAGTATGCTGTTCTCTTCTCAGCCACATGCAAAGCCCAACAATTTTCATTAATTTTGTTTGAGAGGAAAGAAATACAGAGCTTTGGACAGTATAGAAACCTTAAGTCCAGAAAGCAAATTTGGAAAAGCATTATTCTAGGGGATTGAAGCACATGTTCTCATTGTTTCTCAAATGGGAGGACCACTACTGGCAGAACAGGATTCGTTATTATACCCGACTGTCCCAAGCATCCAAGCACGGCAGGGCACTGAGCATCCCTGGCCCCAGCAGTTAAATGACATTCACATTCCCCCCAACAACCACCCTTCCCCCCAGTCATTTCCAGAGGCAAGCACAATACTTTTCTTGATAGTCACGTAATAGAGCTTACTGGAGTTTCCCCCCACCCCCACTACATAGCTCATACCGAATGACATGTGAAAAGTATTTATACTTTCCATATTTGGAACTAAAATTCTAGACTCAGGTTATAGTTAATTCCTTTATTTTCTTTTTGGAACTGTCTTAGTAAAGAACTGTGGGCATTAGGTTACATAAAAGCAACTCAGCATATGTTGTCTGAGAAAATACTGAATCTCAAAGAATTATATAATACAAAGAATGATTGTTATGGTTATCCAAGATTTCAGTTTGCCTTTTAACTGCTAATTCAATTGTAAGAACTTCATCATGTGCCATGATTTTTTTTAGGGTAACCATGACATGGCCAGAGAGCTCTATCAGAGTTTGCTGACTCAGGTTGCTTCAGAACACTTCTACTTCTGGCTAAATAGTTTGAAGGAGTTTTCACATGCAGAACAGTGTCTCACTGGGTTGCAAGAAGAGAATTACAGTTCAGCACTTTCTTGCATTGCTGAGTCTTTAAAATTCTACCACAAAGGGATTGCATCCTTAACAGTAAGTCCTCTTAATTCTCCTTTGGTGATGATGACATGTGCGAGAATGGCCCCCCTTTCTTTTTATTATCCTATTTTAACTACCTTGAAACATCTGACATTATATATGTATATATATATATTTAATAGTCTTTTAATGACTTTTGTGGTATGTGTATTTAATGAGGTTCGGCAGTAATTAAAAAAGTATTTGGTTGACAGACAGAAGGCCTTGTCTTTACTTTTCTTAGTCTTTACTCTGCCATTAACAAATTGTGACCTAAGCAGGTTTTTGAACCTCAGATCATCTCCTTTTGAAATGGAGTTCTTTTCTTTAATTATTACGATTTTAAAAATTTTTTCAATATATTTTTATTGATTTTAGAGAGGAAGAGGGAGAGGGAGAAAGAGAGAGAAACACCAATGATGAGAGAAAATCATTGAGCAGCTGCTTTCTGCATGCCCTCTACGAGGGATTGAGCCTGCAACCGGGCATGTTGTGCCCTTGACCAGAATTGAACCCAGGACCCTTCATTCCACAGGCTGATGCTCTAACCATTGAGCAACTGGTTAGGGTGAAATGGAGTTCTTTTATTCAACAGACTATAAGCACTTGCTCCGTTTTAAAAAGATTTATTTGTAGTCTATTCATTTGGCAAGTGTGGATCTGACACTAGCTGTCTGTCTTTGTAACTGAGAGAACATGAACATGAGCTGCCCTTTATACTTCCTGACACATGAGTGGTCTAACCTGAGATAGTACAGCTATGAGGATTATGCTTTTTACCTGCTTCAACCAAACTAAACAGGAGAAGCTCAAAATTCCCTGCTTATGGGCCTCCGATAGCAATGTTGGATTTCTAATTTCCCAACACAGTGATTAATGAGAGACTCACCTTGTTTCTCAGGAATAAAAATTGTAAAAAGTGTATTTATTTTCTGTGGTATATAACAAGTTACCACAAATTTAGTGGCTTAAAGCAGCACCTGTTTAGTGTTTCAGTTTCCATGAGTCAGAAGTCTAGGTATGGCTTAATTCATGTTGTCACAAAGTTCCAACTACGGTGTCAGCCAGGGCCAGTCTTAATGAGGCTCACAGAGGCTTAGGGTCCTCTTCTGAACTCATGTAGTTGTTGGTAGAGTTTATTTCCTCACAGCTCTAGAACCTGTGGAAGCTTTGAGGCCAACAGGAGAATTGCTCACCTCCAACACCCTTTTCATGGGCTCACCAGATTAGGGAAAATCCATCCAGAACGATCTCCCTTTTCAGTAATATGAACTTACTTCATTAGGGACCTAAATTACATCCTCAAAATTCATTCATTATCTTTGCCATATTTCATTAGTAAGAAGCAAGTTACAGGTTCCACCCGCACTCAGAGAGGGGAGATTACACATGGTGTGGATACCAGGGTACCAGGGGGTGTGATTCATGAGCCATTTTAGTATTCCGCCTGCAATGGTGGAATTTTAATTTATTTTGATTTTTCTCTTTATTAATTACTGAATAGGTATAACATCTACATGTTTTTATGTGGGGTATATAAAAAAAAATAGAACATATCCCAGTTTAGGAAATAGGGCATTATCATTGCCTTTAAAATTTGTGTATTGCACCATTTTGCTGCCATATTTATTTTGTCTTAAATATATCTTTTTTTCCCCCCAGGCTGCCAGTACACCACTGAATCCTTTAAGTTTTCAGTGTGAATTTGTAAAACTCAGGATTGACCTTCTGCAAGCCTTCTCTCAACTTATCTGTACTTGTAACAGTCTAAAGACAAGCCCCCCTCCTGCAATTGCCACAACAATCGCCATGACTTTAGGAAATGAACTTCAGAGGTGTGGTCGCATCTCTAATCAGGCATGTGTCAGCCTATTTTCAGTGTAGTTTTTGTTTACACTTTAGAAGTTTTTGAGGTTAGTTGTGAGATGAAGAATCCTGAAATTTATAAATCAGTGGTCTGACTCATGGACATTCAATATGAAATGCTTATTAACTCATCTGTCTTACCAAAAATAGACTGATGTCTTATTAGAATGACAAAGTGATTAATGACATCTCACTTAATGCTACATATTTATATAAAGAAAAAGAACAAATTTTAAAGAAACTTTGGGGTGTCAATAACTATATTAATTTTTTTAGTAGAATTTAAAAGAAGCTAAAAATGCAAAACTTTTTGTTTCCATACATCAGATATACATTACCATAATCTTGTGCACATTTGTATTTTTATTTGCCTTCTGTTAATTTTATTTAACAAGATTTATAAAAATGAATGGAATGAAAATGAGTTAAAGTATTTTTTACATATTTTTGTTTGACTGTTTTGACTTTTGTGTTTATACAATAATGATAGCATGTTTATCATAATTAATATTTTTCCTTCTTTGTAGATGAAACAATCTATGGAAGAATTCCGAAGCCTTGCTTCCCGATATGGGGATCTTTATCAGGCATCTTTTGATGCTGATTCGGCAACTTTGAGGAATGTAGAGCTGTATCCTAAACTTGTCCCAATATATCTTGTTCTTTTGAAGTATTCTTTTAAACATAAATACTTCAGATATGCTTGACTAATGTATTAGATAAGCCTGTAAATTTATTACAATTAATAATTTCTACTTTGAAATCTAGTATAAGCAATATAATTTTACTTTTTGACTTAAACCAGGCTTTTTAAATAAGTGGTGGCTCAATGGTGGCCTTTCTCCACCTCTAGGAAAACAGGTTGCCAACATAACACAGATTGAATCACAGAGCCTGTTGCTTGGTCCCCCTCCTCAACCCCCTTTGAAGTATTCTTCCTGATAAAGAATTTGAGAATCACTATTTCAGACACCATATATTCCTTAAAAGAAAAAAGATAAAGCCCCAGACTATTTGAGTCGGTAACATACAGTTACCTTCACTAAAAATACGATCCTCACCTTGACTTATTTAATATTCAAATAATATAAAGTCCGTAGTAGATTTCTTTATTTTTCAGTGTAACCTTAGCATTCATCCAGACAGCAGCAGAGCTGCTTACTGATGTCTCACGCAATAGAAGCTCTGATTTTAGATCCAGAATCTGCAAGGTATTTCTAATAATACTTTACATTAAATAATGCTTTCAGCTATGCTATCTAACCTAATCATCACAACTGTTTTAGAAGAGGAATTGTAGGAAAACACAAAACAAAATAGAGGAAGAATTTCTCCAGCATTTGTCTAAGATCACATAGCTAGTGATGAAACCTGGATTTTCTGACTGTTGTTTACTTACCTCCTGCCTCCTGTTTTCTCAACATTGACTTGGCAAATTAACTGGGAAGAAATTCATTGAATTTGAACATTTTCTTCTTACATATTGTAACTAAACTTTGGTATGAAAAATTAAGTTAGCCCTAGCTGGTTTGGCTCAATGGATAAAGCGTCAGCCTGCGGACTGAAAGGTCCCAGGTTTGATTCTGCTCAAGGGCACATGCTTAGGTTGTGGGCTTGATCTCTAGTGGGGGGCATGCAGGAGGCAGCCGATCAATGATTTTCTTTCATCATTGATGTTTCTGTCTCTCTCTCTCCCTTTCCCTTCCTCTTTGAAATCAATTAAAAAAATATTTTTTTAATTAAGTTAATAATATAATTAAACTTGTACTTGAAATTTTTTTCTTTGGGTTTCCCAAACAAAAGTATTCCTGTTTTTGCTTTGTTAGAAATTATTCTTCCCTCCCCCATTAACTAATTAATTTTTCAAAGTCTTATATAATAAAAGCCTAACATGCTAAGTGTCCGACTGTTCATTCACCTGTTTGACCAGTCGCTATGACGCGCACTGACCACCAGGGGGCAGATGCTCTGACTGATAGGTTAGCTGCTGCTGGGACCCAGCTGATTGGGACTGGGCGAGATGGGCTGGACACACCCTGGAGCCCTCCCAGCTGGCCCCAATAAGGAGTGGGCAAGATGGCCCAATCGGGACTGGGTGAGATGGGCCAGACATGCCCTGGAGCCCTCTGATGGTCCCTCCTTGGCTGGCCAACCTCCCATTGCCCCTCCCCGGCCAGCTGGCCTGATCACCCCAATCAGGACTGGGCGAGACAGGCCAGACACTCCATGGACGAATCCGTGCACCCGGCCAGTTTTGGCCCGATGCCCGCAAGCCAGGCTGAGAGACTCCACCAACCTCTAGTATTTTTATAAAAGAATGACCATTGGTTTTTCCTATGATATTATTCTATTTTGGAATATGAATTTTTAACTATAATTTTCAATCTAGTAAGACCTATGATTCCAAGATCAACTTCTTCCACAAAGAGAATATAATGGACAATGCATTTTTTTGTTTTGTTTCTTTTGTTAATCTTCACCCAAGGACATTTTCCCCATTGATTTTTAGAGAGAGTGGAAGGGAAGGAAGGAGGCGGGGGAGAGAGAGAGAGAAACATTGATTGGTTGCCTCTCACAGGGAATCAAACCTGTAACTCTTCAACGTAAGGGCTGATGCTCTAACCACTTGGCACACCGCTCCAGAGCTCAATAATGCATTTTAAATTTCTGTACCCTAAAGCAGTAGTTGCCAACCGGTGGTCTGCGGACCACTGGTGGTCTGTGAGGTCTGAAAGGTTGGCGACCACTGCCCTGAAGTGTTGACTCACATTTCTTTACAGGGCAATACCAAGTTCCTTGTCTTCTCTTTTAAAGTACTACCTACTCTCAGATTACTCTACTTGGTAAAATTTTCCCCACTCATCTGATCCATTTTAATATTTTGGTGACATGCTAACCTTTACTTATTTTTCTACTTATCCTTACCTTGTCTATGTTTATTTTCCCTAGTTTGCAATGTTTGACTTGCTTTTTTTAAAATTTTTATTTACTTACATATTTATTTTTAAAACAAGCTTCTCCCTTTAAAATTTGAAGATGTTCTTAAACTGCCATAATTTTCAGTTTTTGCCAACTAATTGATACTGCATGCTCACACCATTTCTCATTGTGCAATACTCATTTAACTGCTTACAACACATGTCATTGTACTGTTGGTCGACATAATAGAAATTAGTGTTTTTCTTGCTTAACTTTTAACAGAGAGATAGGCACATTGTCAGCAGGGATGGGGTGAAGGGAGTTATCTAGCCAGCTCGCACATGCTGCTCTCTAACCCTCCCCCCTTCCTATCACTTTTCTTCACTCTTCTCCATCACCTTTCATCCCTCAAACCCATTCCCCTAATCTTCATCCTTCATAATAATGAAAAACTGGAAAAGAAAGCATGTATCTTGAGGGAGAGTTCTTTGAGTTTTATTTGCAATAGTGTGTAATTGCAAGGAGTAGATTCCTTCTAAAACTTCTCTTCTTGATAGTATATATTTTGTGCCTTCCAAGTAAAGAGGAACCTATTGCTGAAAAGAACCTCAAGAGAGTGAGGCATGACATGGATATTTCACTGAATTTTTTACAGAAATCTGTGTATTTCTTTCACAGCCTAAAAGAGTTGGGGAGGTAAGGGGAGATCTTGTTTCATTCAACTCTGTATCTCTAGCAGCTAACATAATACCTATGCCAGTGTATCAGTAAATGTGGGATAGGATGGAGAGATGTTTGTAATCATGAATGTTATTATCTACCTCATACCAACTTTTCAGGATTACCAGGAAAAAATATTTTGAAGTGCTTGTGCATTACATTTTTCTATTCTAGCTTCTTATTCAGTCTGTCATGATTCCTTTACACTTAACCTTTACTTCTACAGCCTAGAAAATAAGGGAATGACTAGGGACAAGGTTTATACTACCTAACAACCAAAGTGATTGAGTGAAGTCAGATCTAGGTTTGAATTCCAGCTTGTCACTTACTGGTTATATGAGACTGAAGGCCAATTACTTAACTTCTCCAAGACTCAGTTTCCTCATCTATAAAATGGACATAACAGTGGGTACTTCATTATTTTAAAGATTAAATGAGAATGTGTGGAAAGTGCCTGATGTATTGAGACATTAAAATTGTTACTGTTGTGGTTTTAATCGATATTGATTTTTAACTTCAGTTCCCAGGAATATGGATCTATAGGAGCAGCCCATGCTGATAGTGAATATGAGAGAAGAATGATGTCTGTATATAATCATGTCTTGGAGGAGGTGGAATCACTCAATCGGAAATATACCCCTGTTTCTTATATGGCAAGTGGCATTTGTTTTATTGAGTTTTTATTATGTGCAAGTGGTTTTCACTCATCTCTGGCACTTACTGTGTGACTTCAACCTCTCTGTGCCTGTTTCCATGTGACTGTTTTGTAGCCGGGTTACTATAGTACGCGCCTCACAGCATTGTTATGAGGATGAAATGAGATGATTCATGAAAGCACATGGCACTTCTGTAGCTGCTGCATACCAGTAGTCACATTAACATGTCAAATCTGCTCTACCAGAATGCAGATAAAACTTTTTTTTTAACAAGTTAACTGAAGTTGCAGTTGTTCTCACCCCTGGCTATTACATTAGAATCACTTTGAAAACTTTTTTAAAAAATGCATCAGTATTCAGGCCCCACCCCAGAGCAGTTAACTTTATCTGTGCAGTCGAGGCCTGGGCATTCGTATTTTTAGAAGCTCCCAGGTGATTCTGTCATGCCACCAGGGTTGAGAACCACTGGCTACTTGAGACAGAAAGAACTGGGCTTGTTATCTGACTGGCACTAAATCAGTTCCTGCGAGGTGACGCCATTGATACTTTTTAGTATACTTGTCCAATTTCGTCTGCTGAATCTGCTGCCTTTGGCACCGTTGAGCACTCGCTCTTTTTTCAGTCTTGTCCCCTGACTTCCCAGCCACAGGACAGATGGAGACACTCTCACCCAAATTCTCTCCATGTCTGGCCAGTCTCCAATGTCTTAGTTAGCTCATGCTCCTGTAGCAGAATACTATAGACTTGGTGGCTTAAACGACATTTATTTCTCACAGTTTGGGAAGCTGGAAAGTCTAGGATCACTTTTTTTAAAAATATATTTTAATGATTTTTTACAGACAGGAAGGGAGAGGGATAGAGAGTTCGAAACATTGATGAGAGAGAAACATCGATCAGCTGCCTCCTGCACACTCCCTACTGGGGATGTGCCCGAAACCAAGGTACATTCCCTTGACCGGAATCGAACCTGGGACCTTTGAGTCCGCAGGCCGACGCTCTATCTACTGAGCCAAACCAGTCAGGGCTAGGATCACTTTTTTAACAAGTTAACTGGTAAGGGCCCTTTTGCTAGCTTGCAAATTGGCTCTTTCTTAATGTGTCCTCACATGTTCTGCAGAGCTATGGTCTCTCTCTTTTTATAAGGACACTAATTCCATTATAGGGGGCCCATCCTCATGACCTCCTCTAAACCTAGTCACCTTCAAGAGGCCCCATCTCCAGATACCAACACATTGAGAGTTACGGCTTTTCCATATGAAGCTGGAGAAGAGACACACATTCAGTCCATAACGCCCTGTCTTTGGACTTTACTCCTTGGAGAGCTTTTGTCCTGCCCACACATCAGATATTTCCTGTAGCTCTCTTCTGGTTCCTGCTCTTCCTGTTCTGTACTCTTACTGTTTATCAAGTATTTTAGAAGAAATTGGCAGGATGCATTGTTAAAGGGTTAGGTTAGATATTAAGGACAGATATACAGCTTTCCACATAAGGTCATCAGTACATATTTGCTGATTCGAACTGACATGGGTTTGACACTGAGATTGGTTGCTAAGGGAGATTGTAAAAATTATCTTTGAAGTAAACACACACATCTCTGAGACATTCATTATTTCATATTTCCTCTAAACTGCACCCTAAGAAGTGAAGTAGATACCAAACAGTACTTCAGTTTAATGGAATTGAACCCACTGAATATAATGGAAAGAAGGGGAAATTTCTGCTCAGTAGGCGACAGTACAGAGAAAAGTTCTAGGTTCAAATCCCTCCTCTGCCACTCAGCAGGTCTGTGATTTTAGACAAATTACTAAAATCCTTTCCTATGATATGGAAAAAAAATCTACCTCTTACTGTGAACATTACCTGTTACTGTGAACATTAAATGAAGTAATGTGTATTGCCTAGCACAGTACATGGCATAGTGCATAAGGAGTGTTAGTAAATGTTCATTTTCTTCTCTCCACATTGTATTTTATAGCTTTAATATTATCTGAACCCCAAATTCAGCTCCACGGGTGTTAATTGGGTCCTAGGAATAGAAAAATGACCAAGACACAGCATCGTCCTTCGAGTTGCCTGTAGTCTAATAAGAAATGAAGATTTTTATAAACAAACCTGTGTGTATGCAGAAATAGAGCTCTTCCCGAGGTACAGATGTAGCACCAAAGAGAAAGTAATGCATGTCACAGGATAGGTGAATGGGTTAAGGGTGTAGCTCAGAAGATGTGTTTGCATATGAGTTTTACAGGGAGATGAGGGTAGGGAATTTCAGGCAGAGAACAACACGTTTGAAAGCAGAGGCGTGAAATAGCATGTGTCTTCTGGGAACAGTTTGCTACTGTTGTTACAACAGAGTGTACAGGTGGGGGCTGGAGAGGTAGGCAGAGGCCAGGTGACAAAAGGCTTCGAACACAGTGTTAGGGAGTTTGGACTTTATCCTATAGGCACTGGGGTGTTTTTTAGGAATTTTTTTTTTTTTTAGGAATTTTTAATGGGTAGAGGAAAGAAGTGGTTAAGATTGTACTTTATTGTTCTGGAGGCACAGAACATGTAATGGCTGTTCTGTGGTTACAAGGCTTCCCTCATAATCCAAGGTAAGGGCCTAATGAATAGGAATTAGAATGAGAAAAACAGATACATAAGAAAGATACGTTGGGGCAGTATTTTCAAGGCTTGGGTTTTTGTGTTGTGTGTGTGTGTGTGTGTTTATTAAATGTGAGAGGATGGAGACATGACCTCCAGGTTTCCAAGTTACCAAGTGCACAAGTGGTTGATCCTTCACTAGACAGAGAATATAAAGGGATGGTGGAAGAAGGTGAAGGTTTCATTTTTAACGTGTGGCTGTTTTACAGGCAGTTGGAAAATAGGTCTAGTGTTGGAAGGGGTCGGGCTGAAATGCATGTAAGATGGTTTTGAACGTAGAGGTTCTTAAAGTCACAGGAGTAGAGAAAATTGCCTCTTAGGAACATATGGACTAATGAGAGTGTCAACATTTAAGGAAGAAACAAAGGAAGAGAATCTTAGGAAAGAAGATGGAGAGGGGAAGAATCAGAAAAAGTAAGGACAGAGGCCATAAGTGGAATTCCTTGGAAAAAGAGACTTATCAGGTGCCACAGTATTGTAAAAAGTACAAAGGCTGAAAAGTATTGGATTTGGCAATGAAGAGTGTTGGTTTAGGAACCATGGTATGTGACTTCACACCTCCAGACTGTTAACTTTGATAGTAAATTGCTACTAATGTACCTGGGGAAGTGTGTCCGGGAGCTGGTGGCCTCAAAGGCAGTCCTGCTTTCCCAGTGGGGGTTGTAAAATCGGAATTTCTTCTTATAAAAGGGAGAACGGGTGCCTTTTTGCCCGGGAACAGCCTGAGGTCACTTGGGGTCCTCTGAGTCCCTCCTTTAAAGATGTTTCTCTCCTTAAACACAATTATGACATCAAAGGTTCCACCACAAGTAGAATGTCCCTGCAAATGCTTCCCGGGTTCCTTGCAGGAAGATGGATAGTGATGTTTCAGCAGTTAAACCTGAAGAAATAGGCCCGATGTCTTTAAATCTGAGTTATTATTCTCTCAAGTAATAGACCTGGCATTTGTATTACTGCTAGTCTGTTGGGTACAAAATATTCAGTAGCCTGAACCCAGAGTAGTTTCTTCTGGCTTTCTGCCTTATTGCCCAACTCTTAAAAAATGTTTACAGGGCAGGCAACTAGGTGACAGTTAACTTGAAAGCAGGAGCTTAGACGGACAGATAGCATAGTGTATAGTGCAGTGGTTTTCAACCTGTGGTATTTTGGAGGGACCACTGAGAGGGAGTAGACTGAGGCAGGGATGGTAGACCAAATTGGAATGGCTCTGGGTGCCCCAAAGATTAAGTGTTCTGATAGTGCTGTAACTTTTTTTCTCCTCCTATTGTTTGCAAATCATTGGTGAAGTGGAACAAAAATCACTGAACTAAGTAAGGATTAGGCAATCTTGGTTCTAGCTCCAGCTTGTTCCATTAGCTGTCTAGATGACCCATGTCGTCATCAGAATTGAGATGATCTTAATCTGTGAAGCTTTTTGAAGGGTATCCTTTAAGAAGAAGGAAAAAAAAAGATTAAAAATATGAATAATAAAATGGCAATAAATACATAGGTATCAACACTTAAATCTAAAAATCAAAATAAAGAACAAGAAATCTGATGAACAGAATAAACTGATGAATAAAATAGAACCAGAAACATGGAACAGACTGACAAATCTCAGAGGGGGGAGGGGGTGCAGAAGAGATTAACCAAAGAACATAGGCATATGTGCATTACTTAGGACACAGACAATGGGGTGGTGAAGGACTGGGGCAGGGCGGGAACCGGATTGAGGGAGGAAATGGGGAGAAAGTAGGGGACATCTGTAATACTCTCAGCAATAAAGAATTTTTTTAAATTGGGATGATCTTTAAATAGTTTTGATGGTTTCATGGGTGTATGTTTACCTGCATGCCCATCAAGTGGTATATGTTAAATATGTACAGCTTTTTGTATGTCATTGTGTATCAATAGAGTGGCTTTAAATTAAATAAATAATCTTGGAACTCTTAAATTCTGGTTCTATGATCCTTTTCACTAAGACTCAAAGCATTTATTAAAGTTTCATAATTCCCTAGAGTTGGACTATATAGTCATTCTTAATCTGAATTCCAGTAAGCTTTCACCATTACTCTCTCCCTGAGGCCTCATGGCCATAGGGTCAGGGAAGCTGCCTAGTGGGAATGGGTTGACAGAATGAGGCAACTCTAAGCCGAAGTTCCACATGGGATTAGTGTCAGCCCCGGGATGTCAATATACTGCTCCAGCTTCTTTACCATGTACTCTTTATCATACTTTGCCAAACTTTATCAAACTAGCAGTTACTCTGTAGTTTAGTGTCATAATATGTCTGCTAGCTGGAAGCTCTTTAGAAATGCAGTTTACATATTGCTTGCCTTGAGCAATGTGGATTTTCTCTCTTCTCTCATTTGTTTTTTATGGAATGTACTCCTTTACAATAAAGCATAAATCTGTAATTGTATTCCTTAACATGAGTTACTTGGGAAATGTGCACAGTTCGTGGTTTGTTGTATTTTTTTTACTATTTCTTGATTGGTGGTGTTATTATTGTTGTTTTTGTAATAATTTATGTGAGCATTTATAGTTTTTAAACTTCTCCTGAAAGTACCATTTGTTGATGAAATTTTGAAATTCATTTTTATTTGATTCTATTTCTTTCCCCTCCAGCATACAGCATGCCTCTGCAATGCCATCATTGCTTTGCTGAAAGTTCCTCTTTCATTTCAGAGGTATTTTTTCCAGAAACTGCAATCCACCAGCATTAAGGTAATATCGGAAGAATGATAAGGTTAATATGGATTAAAAGTTCAGTTATCACCTACAGATGAAGCAGGACATAGCTCTGCTTCAGGAGCTTACCTTTGGTTTTGATAAAACTTATGCTCTTTAGTTATAAGCCTTTCCTGCCTTTACCAACTGGTTTGGTGAAGAAAATGGACACCTGTCAGTACCAAATGCAGTGAGACAGGTGTTTGGCTACCGGGAGCTCTGTACCTTGGCTCCCTACTCAAGAATAAGTCGAGTGGTTTTCATCGTAGTAACCTACAAGGATCTTGAGCTGAGTCCACCTCTGGTCAGCCTGTTCAGACCCAACTTCAAATGAAACAGGCCCAGGATGACATCACCAGTCCTACCTCAAAAGCACTTTTTCTTTGAATAACAAGCTTTGGGGAGCTGGCCAATTCATAGAATTAGTATTTTAAAATATTTAAACTACTCAAAATTCAAAAGCTGTTCTTGTTCAAGGAATGGAATTGTTGGGAATGGGGGAAATCGTCACTTCTGAGAGATTACTTGGATTATCCCTGTCAGTAAAAATGTCTAGTGTGTTTTGGCATCAGTCCAAATGCTTTTGCTTGCAAATAACAAAGTAGGCTATGACAAATGACCTGGTTAATAAGGAAAGTGTATTATATAGATAAGTCCTAAGGTAGTAGGTCTCCAGAGTTGATTAGTTCAGTGGTTCAACAGCATTATAAAAAACAATTTTTTCCATCTTTTCCATGTTTTTAAAGAAAAATTACTCTAATGAGAGGTTAAAAATGTCATTTGGTTCATTTGTGGAAGTTGACTTTTATACCATGGTGACTTGGTGATGTTTGTAATCCTAGAATTTTGAAGTCATTTGCATTTGAATTTAGTCCATTTAAAATTATCTAAAACCAAAGAGACAGCTGCTGGACGTGAAAATTTACATAGTGGATTTCCCTACTAGAATTGGTTCATTATCAAAGAAGTGCCTCCCCACAAAAATTGGGAGAGCAGTACCTCCACTATTCTCTCTAACCCTCAAACAGTGCTGGGGCTTGGGGTTAAAAAAACAAATGGGTATTTAAAAGGAGGCATTAGAAATAAGGAACTCTTGACTTTAAAGGTACATCTATCTGGTTGTCGCTGCATAGTCAGGTTGTATGTGTGTGGGTCAGGGGGAAGAAGGGGAAGAAACATTTTAACCCATAACCAGCAATTAGCAGACATGTTTGTTGGAAGGAGGCTTGCTCTTGGTTGTTGGTGTTTATTTGATGTTGTTGTTCCAGCTTGCTCTGTCGCCATCCCCCCGGAACCCTGCAGAGCCCATCGCTGTCCAGAATAACCAGCAGCTGGCGCTGAAGGTGGAGGGAGTGGTTCAGCACGGATCTAAACCAGGACTGTTTCGCAAAATTCAATCTGTCTGTCTGAATGTTTCTTCTACGCTACAAAGTAAATCTGGACAAGAGTACAAGGTAATTTACAAAAGAGGCAGAATTGTGATGCGATTTTAGGTGATGGAAGTTTTCCCATGTTTTTCATGGGTAAGTAGATTGCAGTTCTACCTCCCCAGCGATCAGATAGACATGAGTTAAAAGCACATATTGGGGTGTGAGAGGCTGATAACAACACTTCTCTTTTTCCTGCCTGAACATTTGATAGATGGAGATCAGACTATGAGTGTTATTACTGTTAAAGCCAGGGAGGAACCCCGCTCAGGTACCTGGCAGCAAGGACTTCTAGCCCTGTACCTCTGACATGAATTTTCCCATCTAACTTCAGCCAATACACACAAAGCCTGCCCCCATAAAACATGGCAGGAAGGAGCACCCAAAGCTCAAAAAAGAAGGGACAGAGAAGGTGCTTAGCTCCCCATGCCCAGCTCCTACCCCGAAACTTAGCCAGTGTGATGCACCTCCTCTGCAAACCAGTACTGTTCATCTGATGAAAGGTCCTTTCACGCGGAGGGAACATCAGAAGTGGGGGATAAGTGTCTCCCTATGCCCCCTACCCCCAAAAGAGCACATCTGTTTATTTTTCTCTATTTTAAGTAACTTTTCAAAAGGAAAGTATATAGCATTGACATAGCAATGGTTAAAGTAAAAATCTTTCCTTATGAGTATAACCCTAGGAATTTACTGCTTTGAGAATCATGAGACCAGTTAACCAAAACCATGCTTGCTTTGTTAACCAAAGCTAAGATTCTGAATTCATGCCCATGAAACGGCAATGTTCCAAAGGTAGAATGTTCCTTCCTTTAGACATCTCTTTCCAGTTCTGTGGCAGTTTATTCAAAGTAAATGGAGCAAGGGATCAGGTACACAGTTGTATGATAGAGTTGTTCAAATGCCCAGATTGCTGGTATCCAGGTTGATTGGGAGCATGCTTGAACTGTGGTTCATAGCAAGAAAAGGGGTATTAGTAAAGATAAAAAGAGCGTTTTAGTCTCTTTGGTGTTTGGCTATAAAAGCCAAGGGGAGTTCTGGTTTGAGCCATCATCACTTTCTTTGCTTTGATAGCTTACTCTCTCTCACACTCTTCACCCATCTGGTAAGGCTCAGACTTCATTCTCTTCTCTTCCTCTCTTTTTATTTTCATGACCCAAAGCATGGTGCCTTATGTAACCACTCACTAGCTATTTGGTGACTGATGGAAAAAAAATCAGTAGTTAGAGCACAACTATTATGTCAAAGAAGATCATAGTGAGAATTTACATAGTTAACTGTCTGCAGCTCTCTCCTCACTTAGAGTTTGAAAGAACCATAACCATGGTTCTCTTTGTTCCTTATATATAATGATTTCTACTATTAAGAAGAAAAACATTCAAACTGAGAAGTACTGGTCTCCTGCTTGCTGACTTGCCTCTTGGGAGACATTGACTGAAGTCAGGAACCTGCTATAATAAGCCACACTGTACATCAAGCATGTCAAACTCAAAGGCTAACACAGGCCAACTATATGAGGCATGCGGCCTGTGGGCTGCAAGTTTGACATGCTTGCTATACATGATCACTTCATCATGTTACTTGCAGGGAGTTTGCAACTTAAAATGCATCATCCATTTAGAGTCATCAGTCCCTTTTCTGATCTCTCTAAGGAAGTTCTTGTTTAATAGGCATATTCTTTAGGAATATAAAAACCCTACAAAAGTTGACTATGCAAACAAAAAAATACCTACAAGTAGTTCTAAGATCTTGAATTGGTGACTTCATTAATGTTACAGGTAAATGACTCTGGAAAATTGATCTCATGCTAACTGCTTATTGAGACAAGCTCAGGGCACATTTATATAATTAATTATACAGCAAAAACACACATAAATGTAGATCAATCTAGTCAAACGCTCATTAAGATTACCTGTATATGCATTGTCAGAAAAAGGGTCTCTCTGACATACTTCCTCATGAGTAGAGGTCGGGGTACATCAGTAGGTGTTACTCTGTTACTGAAGAACAATGGCCTGAGTGTTTGTCTAGCTAAATAAATGAATGAGCCCATAAATCTGTGTTTTGCAATATATCGTACTGCCAATCTGAACAAAACACTGATTAAGTGAGTGATGTACAAGTTCTGAAGTCAATTTAATGCTGAAGCTAATACTAAAGCAGGGAGGAATCATATTAAGGAATATAAAATCAGACTAGCTAGGAGGAAGAAAACTCACATATAAACATAGTTTTAGCTCCCTTTTCAGTGTTTTGTATTTTAAAACCACTGAAACAGGTGGTTGCACCCTATTTCTTCAGAATGTCTCTTCACAGATGGGAATTGGAGTTTTTTTAGGGAAGGAAAAATGTCTTTTCTGCTTTCTGTAGATCTCCGGTCAGGCCTAAGGGTAAACTGACATTAAGGCAGATTAATAGGAGAAAAACCTACCAGTGTTATTAGAATTTCACATGTAGGAATCTTCACAAGAGAATGACGATCCAAAGAAGTGGCCAGAACAGAAAGCTTATATACCTTTAGAAACAGAAATGATAAGTTCATGACGAAATGACAAGACACAGGGATTTGGACTTGGTGCAGTAAATTGTGGGGAAATGTTGGGGCAATGGGGGATACCATAGAAAATCGGGGATATTTTAGTAGGTTTGTCTGTATAGGTCCATTTCAGCATCGATGGCCAGTCTCTGGTGATAAGGATGTTTTTCTCTTCTTGGTATAGGGAGGCTACCTTTCTTATAGGAAATTTTATGGCCTGTTTTAGGTAAAAGGGGGCAGATCAGCGAGCCCCTCCTGCATCTGTTGTTTTTCTAGTGCCTTTAGCTCAAAATAGTCAGGATGCCAAAGCAGCGCGTAAGGGGTGGTGTGTCCTGAACTCCTTCGCCAGGAGGAGAGGCCAGCATATGAAGGGGCTGAGAAAGGCTTTAGGGGCTCATTCTTTAAGGATAGTAAGGAGTCAGATCAATCCATAACTAAGAGTATAGGCGCTGCAGTTAGCCTACCAAGGTTCAGAGGCTAGCTCCACCACTCATTAGCTGTGTGACCTTGGAGAAATTACTTAACCTCTCTGACTCAGTTTTCTCCTCTAAAGCAAGAATAATAATTGTACCTACCTCTTGGTTGTTTGCATGGATTAAATAAGCACGTGGGCAGGACCTAGCTCATAGTAAGCACTCAGTAAATGTTGGCTATTGTTATTACCTAACAATTTTTTTATTCCAGATACCCATTGACAATATGACCAATGAGATGGAGCAGAGGGTTGAACCTCATAACGACTACTTTAGTACACAATTTCTTTTGAACTTTGCTATCCTTGGAACACACAACATTACTGTGGAATCTTCAGTGAAAGACGCCAATGGTATCGTATGGAAGACTGGTCCCAGAACTACCATATTTGTAAAATCCTTGGAAGACCCATATTCCCAGCAAATTCGCCTGCAACAGCAGCAAGCCCAGCAGCCGTTACAGCAGCAGCAACAACGAAATGCCTACACGCGGTTTTAACCATGTGACGAATGCACTACAGACTTTACAGGGATTGATTAAATTAGCAGAAGTACTCTGCATTTTCATATGGGTTAAGATATGAAAGTTAAAATGTGGAGTCCATTTACTCCGTGGTTTCTGTAATGTAATATTCTAAAAAATATAGGGGTTTTTCCCCCCCCTTACAAATTTCTCATTTGAGAAAAATTGGATTCCTAACCAGAAAGACTTTTTTCTTGTTCTTTTGACCAGGTCCCGTATCTCATAATTACCATTTTCATTCTTTTATTATTCTTTTTAGTGTGGCTGAGCCTTTTCTTTTTCTTTTAAGTCACATATTGGGATCATTGAGTTAGTAAATTTGACTGCTTCTCTACCAAAATATATCACTAGCTGCCTGTGATTCTGAGCTACACCTTGGGAAGTTCTGACCAGTACTGACCCGTGGTGGTAGAACGGAGTCCTCCCATCGATGGACTTGGAAGTGTCTCCTGAACCATCAGTCTTCTGGAAAATGAGAGCAGGCAGACAAACAGTGTAGACACATCCTGCTATATTATTTCAACTCCTTATCTGTCCTGTGCTAAAGCAAACTTAATTTATTGTTGTAGTATTTAATTGAACCAAAGTGCAGCTAAAAATTACATAGACATATTGGAGATTAATAATTTGTTTTTTCTAATATGTGTGTGATTGTGTAGACTTTTTACATTGTTTCTAAGAGTGAAAAAATCACATTTAATATCTTAATGTTTTAAGGTAGGAGGGCAGATCTTTGGTTTAGTTTCTTGGCATATTATATAATGCTAGACTTGATTGCCTAGAAAGAACAGTCTCTTTTTAACACAACCCCAATTAGATGGGATGCTCAGGGAATAGAAGTTTTCTGGTTAGCCAGAAAACCCCTTTTTTTCTATTTCAATACTGGTTAAAAACATTATAAAATCTAATACTGATATACTTTCTTGTCTTAACAGTATACTAGATATAATTAACTGTTCTTTCTGGATTTGGGATCATTCAGTTCTTTGGGATCATGATTTCTGAACATTGGGGATCACAGCATTGCAGAGATTGATGATATGGGCAGTTGGGTTCGGAGTAGCTCCTAAGATGAAGCAGGCACATTCCTTGGAAATTTCTTTTTAAAATAAATATCTCCATTTCTTTGCTTGTGTTTGGCCTTTTCTCTTTGAAAGTTGACATTGGCTCAAAGGAGGGGTTGAGTTTAAAGGGAAAAACAAAGTGTGTGGTTTTTTTTCCTTGTCATCTGGCTTTTACAGGTGAGAAGTGATTGACAACTCAGGTCCCTTTAAGATCATAAGCTATATTTGCAGCACAACACATTTCACTGCCAACAGCCAGATCATTGTCATAAAAAGTAAATCTACAGTGGCCACTGTAGATTATATCTGTTTATAAGTGGCCCAGTTGTACCCATAATGTACATAATGTAATGTAATGTAGTTAGCCTCTGTCACCAACATTAAAAGTATGATGGGATATATTGAGAAGTCAGAAAGTCTGGTGAGTTGGCTTAGATCGCCTAACAGCAGCACTCCAGGCGGTTATGGTCTTTCCATTTCTTACCCAAGAACACAAAGACCTTTCAACCTCATGAGCTATGCGTTATGTTTTATTGGCTTGGCTGGAGCTAGTCCATTATCCTGTGGTATGCAGTCTAAAGTACTCATTCTATGAGCAATTTAATTTTTAATTGTAATTGGGATTTAAATAGAGTGAGTCATGTTTTTTCCTTAATGACATACCAAGACCTGGAGCCATTGATTTCCACATTCAATTGAAGAATGCTAAACTTTTTTCAAACCTATTACAGTTACAAAACATTTTTCAGTATGTACCTTTTCCCAGGGCATTTCTCTCCTGCACCGTCAAGTTTGTTGTGCAATTTGCCCTCTTTGCTTATTACTTAGGTCTGGTTAAAGATTGAAACCTGATGAAATATGTTTGGGCATTATCTTCCTTATAGATCATGTCTACAGGTGTAGCTTTTGTTTAGTGATACCTGACTAAAAAGTAGTTTTGTTGTTTCCAGATAATATTTTTAGTAAAATTATGAAGGTGAGATAATATCAAATGAATCAGAACAATCAGGAAAATGAGCCTCTTACCCAATCAGCATCCTCAAGAGTCAGGATGAGTTCAAGAAACACAGATTGTATGCAGAGAAGAAATAATTCATAGTTCATGTTTTGGTTTTCTTAGGAGATTTTATTTGTGTTTTTTTTAAAATATATATTTTTATTGATTTCAGAGAGTAGGGGTGAGGGAGAGAGATAGAAACATCAATGATGAGAGAGAATCACTGATCAGCTGCCTCCTGCACATCCCACACTGGGGATCGAGCCTGAAACCCGGACATATGCCCTTTAAAATGGAGGACTAGGACTGAATGAGACTGAGGAATTATGAGAAGATATTAATACCTAGCTCTGTTTCCCAACACCATGGAAGGTGAAAGTAGGCTGTGTTGCCTCAAGAGTTTCATCCCACCATTGGAAATAGAGAAGCTAATGATGCTTTTTGTTTATGTGTCCTCTCACCTTGAGGAGATGAGCAAAGTGATGGTAAATTGTTAACACTTGTACCCCCCACCGTGTTTTCCCTTCCCCACCCCCACCCACCATCAAAGGCAGACAGCATGTGATCAGGAGGGCCAGCCCTGAAGTTCTCCCCACATGGCAGGAGATGTAGATAAAATGCCTACTGAATAATGCAAGTAGGGGAGACGGCCTCTCCAGGGGCGAGCCCACACCATGCCAGGCCCTGAGCTGGCAGTGGGAAGTATAAATGAAATGGACAGAGCCCTCAATTGAGAATATAGGACCTCTGTCTTCAGAGAGTGTGAAGAGGGCTTTATCAAAGCTGTTAACAGCAAAAAAAAAAAAGGTGCCATCTCTGAAATTCCAGTAGTATTTCCCCTTGTACATAGCAGTCAGGACAGGCTCTAGGGTGATTAAAACTGGCCATCATTTGGCATTTTCTCCTTTTGCTGCTCTTGGAAGGCAAGTGTTCCTTCCTGCTCAGAGAACCTCCTGATATAATCAGAGACAAATGGTACCTACTACTTTTGAAGCCAGAGCTGAACAGAAAGAACATTTGGAAAAAAGGTTCACCCCTAAAGTATAAAGTCAATATTTAGCCTCAAGGAGATGAGCTGACATGCAAAATGAAGTAAATATTGTCTTGTGTTGCAGAAGCTACTGCTGCTTCTGGCCAGGCTGTTGGATGACATGAACCCATCAATGTCACATTTCAAGTTACCAGGTCATTAGGGAGAAATGACTAATCACAGAATCACTTAAGCAACATCAGATCTGTCCTACTTAGTGTCGCAGTGTCCCCTGGGATGCTCAAGAGCATATTAGCCGTGGCTAGAACTGTCTCAGCACATCTGGAACCTCCTGGAGGGCCCTTGACACAGGAGAGGCCTATGAGTCGGCCCTAAGCACTCCCAACCCCCTGCCCCTCTCCCACGTGGCTGACCAGGAGTAGCTGATGGGAAGCATTTTTCCTTCACCCTGAGCACTGGAAGTAACTCCACTGGGACCACTGGGCACTATAGCTCAGTCAGCTTTTGTCTGAGCAGGAGTTTGTGAACTGGAGCACATTTCCCAGATCTATGCCGACGGCCCAGCCAACAAGGACACACACAATTTTGAAAACAGGTGACCTTTTATTTACTCACCAAATGTTTATCGAACACGCGCAGGGTGCCAGGAACTGGGAATGCAATGATGGGCCAGCTCCTTGGGTTCACGGCTATGCCACTGCTTGTTTTTGCACAGACCATGGGAGAGGGAAGGCTGGGACCATGCTGGGTGGGCCTGAGCTTCTTTGGTGGTTGATCATTTCCTCCTGTGAAAGGGGAAAGGAATGAGTTTGCACTGGTCTATCCAGGTCCTGCCGTTTCCTGAGTGGCCCTTCGGAAAAGCTGTCAGCCTGAGCGTTTGCCCCTTTGGTAGCTAACCATCTTCACCGTTCACTAATATCCAACCTAAAGCCCTTAGGGTGATCTTAATTAACATCCTGCTTCAATTCTTTGTGTTTGAGGGAGATGGCAAACTCCCCAAAACCTTGTCCCCAGGGAAATAGTACTAATCAGAATGCAGTCTTCTCCGACCCCAACTACTTAATATTGAAAAACATACTTGTCCCTCCAGACCCGGCAGAAACACACTCGTCCCCAATTCCTCCCACCAGACTTGACACTTTATACTGGTCCCTTTGTGACCAGTGTCAACCCAGTCTTATACATGATCCACTGCCTGACCCTTGGGGTTGCCGTAAATGTGGATAAATGGTGGCTGCAGTTACCATGTCCTGGTAATGGGAACGAGCAGCTCCCTCCACCATACCAGCCTCCACGTCAGTGCCCCCTCATAACATTTTTGTGAGCCTTGGCTTCTTCCTCTGTAAAATGAGGCTAGCAATTGCCCTGTTGTGAAGATTTAATGTAACAACACATGCACAAAACCTGCTACTTGGCAGGAGCCCACCAAGTATTGGTTGCCTCTGCAGTTATGCTGCCGATCATCTCTGCCTTAGAGGAAAGTGATGTTCCAGGTCCTCTGAGAACCTAAAGGGGCTAAACTTTCTTAAACTTAAGAGAAATGTATTCTTTTCCCTCCGAAGGAGGGCATTTATATCTGTGAGTTTTCCTGTCCGCACAAGCCTTGAGCCCTAAGGGGGTGGGGATTGGGGGTGTAAAAAGAAGTGTCACCAGTTCAATGAGTCAACCCAGGCTTCTCTGTCATTCTTTCTGAGTTATTTAGCAACTGCAAAGTAAATGGGCTTGTATCCAAAGTTAGTTCTTGCCGTGAAATCTATTGGACTCAAGCCCCATGATTCAATGGACGCTCTACCTGTGTTTTTTTTTTTTTAGAGAGTTTGCTATCTCCCCCAAACAGAGCATGAAGACAAAATTGCAGTAAGAACTTCAGGTTGGGCGTAAGTAAGAACTTCGTGAACTGTGAAAATAATTAAATACTGAAGGAAGGTGGCATATGGACTGGGTGAGCTATTCTGTCCAACCACAGGGATCTGATCGCTTTGCCAACAGCCTCTCTGATCCCTTGGCCCCATTCCATCAGCAGGACTTGTGCAGGGCAGACTTCCTGCCAAGGGCTGTGCCTGGGAGATGGGGTGTAGCCCTGCTCCCTACCCACCACATGCCTCCAGACAGAGGGCTCAGGCAGCTCAGCTGCAGATATAAATAACCCCCTTGTGACTCTATGTCCTTAGAGCAAATGCCTCTGGCCATTGGGGAAGAAGTGGAGGGAGGGAGGGCTCCAGGAGGGAGCGCCCCCTGGGCTTGACAGCTGAGAAAAGAGCTGAGAGTGAAGAGGTTATGTTTTCTCTCACCTCCTAAGTGTGTCTGTATGTTTATGAGAGAAGTGTCTACGCAGAGAGAAGAGCTGTCCTACTTTTGAGGAAGGCGGTGGGGGGAGGGGGGTGTCCATGGCGGTGTTTCTTCCCTTCTGTTCCCACTACCGTCGTCCTAGTTCACAACCTCATAAAATCTTCCTGGACTATCACTTTCGCTTCCCGTTTTCCTTGCTGCTAGTCCCTGTCTCCTCTGAGTAATCCTTTCTTCCCACAGCTTCCCAATTCACTCATCTGATCCAGTGGGAGCCCTGTTCCCATTGGGTTCCCAGTACATTCCAGATTCTTCAATCTCTCTCCCCTTTTATCCCCCCCCCCAACCCCCTTTATTTTTCCTTTTTTTCCCAATCCACTTTGAGGGGCACAGCCACCAAAAGCAACGGGATCTGCTTCTGTTGTGCTTAAACTGTTTAAACTGCTGCCATGACAAACAGCAGTTCTTGGGTTTAGGTGCTTGGTTCGGTCTTTCATTGAAGACCCTCCACAATGTGACTCCAGCCTTGCACCAAGCCGCGCCTCTCGCCACCCCTCTGCTACTTCCTGGGCATCCCATGAGCTCTGTTTGCACATTCTCACCGTCATTGGCTTTGTTCTTATTTCCCCTCCACCTGACTACTCCTCTCCTTCACTGAAAATCCTGCCTGTCTCTCCACATCTTGACTCTCTCCCGGACCAATATCAGGATTCCTCCTGGCCTGTATCATATTCAATCTTGCCTGAAGCAGTCAGGCTGAATGGCCCTCCCAGTCAACATAAAGGTGGACACATGGTGCTACCACGTGCTATTGATGAGAACAAACAGCTTCATCAGCCTCTAATTATTCTTTGGCCTCCTGCCCTGGTTCACATCCCTGCAGGGGGCAGTCCTGGCTGATCTGCTGGCTGACCTGCTGTTCACTTTGGAGACAAGAGGTGTAAAGCAAGCCTCCATGCAGTGGAGCACAGCCCACTGGTGTTGTGAGGCGCAGTGGGGGGTCCAGAGTGCAGCTCAGGCTCTGATCTGAGGTATGAGACAGGAGGGAGTGGACCAGTGCTGAGAGCTTGTAAGAAAGTAAAAAAGAAAAGAAAAAAAGGACCATTCATCAGTCTCCTTCCTTAGCATCAACTACACCAAGCATGTCAAACTCATGGTCCACGGGCCACATGCCTCATTTTATTTGGCCTGCGTTAGTCTTTGAGTTTGACAAACTTCATCTACACTCTCCCCCAGCAATAGCCTTCTCCCGGTCAGAATTTAGAATATGTTGTTGCTTTGAGTGATTTGGGCTCTTCCCTGCTTATCCTTATTTCCTTCTTCTCTCTCTCTCTCTCTCTCTCTCTCTCTCTCTCTCTCTCTCTCTGCCTTTCTTTTTCATGGTGCAATTGCATCTGTTGTAGGTAAGGCCCTGCAGCAGGTAGAGTCCCTACTCCCAGGAAGTTTTGGTCAGCGATTGTCACATATGTCACATAGGTCAGTGTTTATCTATAGTGCCAAGTGCGAGCAGAGATACCAAAATTGCACTGAGGTGAGCCCTGAGGGGAAAATTACATTATTATTCTCATTGAGGAGGTTTACAAAGTGCTGCCCGAAGACCCTGTGGGAGGTGGGGTGGGCAACAAAAGATACCAAGGAAAAGAAAGGCAAGGAGAGGAAGCCAGGGTTGGCCGCTCCAATCCAGCCCAACTCCAGAGCCAGCTGCCACTCAGACGCACAGGGCTCAAATCCAGGCTCTCACTTCTGTGTGGGTCATCGTCTGTGAGATTGCTGGCCAGCTCACGTTTCCTCTCGCACCCCCACCTCCACCTGATTTCAGCTATGGCTTCTACTCCTCGAGCTTTAGACCACAGGGCCTCCCTCTGGGAGCTGGACCTGTAACAGGTAACCGCGGGAGTCAGCCACGCCCATATTTTTGCTATATGGATGGTAAAGAAAAGCAGCCCTGCTGATTTTGTGCCCAAGGTTCCTTTATAATGAAGTGAAATATTCATCTCTGTGCTTTTCTTAGGGGGCACTCCCCAACACATGATCTTCCCCTAATCAGAGGCACCCACAACGCCCTGAGAAGCGAGGGTTAAAGCAATAATACAAAGGCAGAAAAACAAGCTCAATCTATTCAACATCCAAAATAAAGATATTGAGAATTAAAAGGGACAGCGTTTTGGCTATAAAAATGGAGGAGTCATGGGATAACAATGGCCACCTTAGACATGCTGACATCCTCTTGTTCTCTGATCCCCAGTGCATTGCACACCTCCAGGCCTTGGCACACACTTGGCCGTCAGCAGGCAATGCTCTCCTCCCCATGGCTCTGAGTAGCAGGCGCCATCCACCTCTGAAAACTTGCCCAGATTAAAGTCCTCCTCTCCAAGGAGCTTTCCGGAAAGCCCCACAGAGCTGGGTGTGGCCCTAACCTTCTGGTCTGCTCTCTCTTCAAGCACTCAGCTTCTTATAACTCCTTGCTTGCATATCTGTCTCCTCTTTCCTGTTAGGATGTGGACATCCACAGCGGGGACTGGGAGTTCATCTTTGCACATAGTAGGCAGTCAATCAGGTTTAATTACTTAATAGAGAATTCAATTTCAAGTGACCTCGCCTTACTTAATACAGTTCCTCGTCCTAGAAACTTAGTCACGGAGGGAGCATTGATAATAAACTCAAGAGCTATTATTGCTCAGCCAGCGCTGGGAATTTCCAGTTCTCAGTCCTCACCCCGATAGCTCAACTGCTAAGGTACGTCCACGCAGTACTGCAAGGGCCCAGCACTCCCCGCCATGAGCTCGGGCAGCCTAACAATACTGCGGCCACCGCTGGGGCCCACTCCTAGACAGCGGTGTAGCCAGACCCTGCAGTCTCCCAGGAGGAGTCAGACTGGGCTTGGCTCCCTGGTGACCAAGGTGAAGCTTTGTCATCTCGGTCCCCAGGCTTCTGTTTCTACATCTGTCATGTGGCCATGGGTCCTAATTAGAGAGCTCTTAGAGATTCCTGAAAGGAATGCTATTGTGCAGCAGCACAAAGGGCATTATGTCACCGTGGTAGAAGAGCACAATTTAAACTAGGAATAATAAGGGCACTTATCCCCAGAAGCACATTGATTTAAACCACAAAAGCTCCTTGGAACAGGGCTGAGAATTGTAAAAGCCTGAGCAGTCAACAGCCCCTGTGGGAGGGGAGCCCATGCCAGGCTATTGCTGGAGAGTTCCTTTCTTCCTGGTTGGCAGGCCACTATGTCCCTCAGGTATTCTCACTTTGGTGCAACTTCCCTGCTATCCTGGGCCCAGCCTATTTGCTGGAGTCCAGGGAGCAGACACCATTACTTCTACCTTCTTGTGGAAGAAGCAATGAATTGGCCTCAGCACAGCTCAGTTCACTTTTTATTCTCTGAAGGATGAAGACAAGTGTCCAGATAATAAAAAACGTCATCACCACTTTTGCTTCTAAAATCTGCATAGCAGAAATATCATCTGGGTCACACCCCGACCCAGCCCTTACTACCTCTGGTCAGCAACTTTGGAAAACCACAAGGTGCAGCGTGTCTGAAAAATAAAGTCACCTTAGCAAACAGTCATCCGGGAGTGGAGAACTATGTTTAAGCATGGCTCTGACAGCAGAAAGGGCAGAATCTGCAAAGAAAAAGAATGGTGGCTCTGACTGCATAAAAATTTAGAAGCTCTAGCTGGTTTGGCTCAGTGCATAGAGCGTCAGCCTGTGGACTGAAGGGTCCCAGGTTCGATTCTGGTCAAGGGTACATGCCCAGGTTGTGGACTCGATTCCCAGTAGGGGGCCTACAGGAGGCAGTCCATCAATGAGTCTCTCTCATCATTGATGTCTCTCTCTCTATCTCTCTCTCTCTCTTTCTCTCTCTCTCTCTCCTTTCTTCTCTGAAATCAATACAAATATTTTTTTAAAAAACATTTTAAGTTCCAAATGACAAAAAATCACCACAAATCAAACTATAAGATTAAAAAAAAAGACATCATGCTAAGCATTATGTTAAGTGAAATAAGTCAGAGAAAGGCAAATACTGTATGATCTCACTTATATATGGAATATGGGGAAGGGGAGATAGATACAGAGAATACATTGGTGGTTGCCAGAGGTGGGTGAAATTGGTGAAGAGGATCAAATGGTGCAAACTTCCAGTTATAAAAGAAATAAGTCCTGGGGATGTAATGTGGCTATAGTTTATAATACTGTATTGTATATTTGAAAGTTGCAAAAAGTAGATCTTAGAAGTTCTAATCACAAGAAAAAAACCTGTAACTATGTATGGTGACACATGTTAACCAGACATTGTGGTGAACATTTCACAATATATACAAACATCAAATTGTGTTGCATACCCAAAACTAATATAATGTTCTATGTCAATTATATCTCAATTTAAGAATGGAGGGAATGTATTTGTAACAAGTACTATTCTTAACGTATAAAAGTTTCTTAAAGTCCTTAAGAAAAATACCAGCAAACCAAAAGAAAAATGAGTTGAGGATACAGAGAATCCATGAAAGAAAAACTACAAATGGCCAATGAACAGCTTTTTTCTTTTTAAATATATTTTATTGATTTTTCTACAGAGAGGAAAGAGGGACAGAGAGTTAGAAACATCGATGAGAGAGAAACATCGATCAGCTGCCTCCTGCACGCTGGGGATGTGCCTGCAACCAAGGTACATGCCCTTGACCGGAATCGAACCCGGGACCCTTCAGTCCACAGGCCGACGCTCTATCCACTGAGCCAAACCGGTCAGGGCCCAATGAACAGCTTTTAAAAAAAGTAATAATGAAATAAATGTAAGGAAAGAAATGCAAATTTAAACAATGAGACTTAAATTTTACCTATGATATTGGCAGCGACTTTTAGTTTCAGTTGTAAGTGATGATTTCACATTTGGAATTACCTAGTAAAGCTAATAATAACTATATTCTATGACCCTGAAATCCCATCCCTAATTTCTCCTAAAGAAAGCTTTGCGTTTCGGCATAAGAAGACCCATTTGAGAATGTTTATAATATCCCTGTTTGTAATAGCAAATGTTGGAA
This sequence comes from Myotis davidii, assembly GCF_000327345.1. Taxonomy (NCBI): domain Eukaryota; kingdom Metazoa; phylum Chordata; class Mammalia; order Chiroptera; family Vespertilionidae; genus Myotis; species Myotis davidii. Next base: position 1,087,424 of record NW_006296279.1, on the reverse strand, counting down.
GGAACCCAAATATCCATCAATAGACAAATAGATAGCCCTGGCCTGTGTGGCTCAGTTGGTTAGGTATCCCACTGAAAGACAGCCAGTTTGATTCCCAGTCAGGGCACATGCTCGGGTTTCGGGCTCAGTCGCTGGTAGAGACTCTGCAGGAAGCAACTAATGGATGTTTTGCTCTCACATCGATGTTTCTCTCTCTTTCCTTCTCCCTTCCTCTTTTAAAAAAAATCAATAAAATATAGACAAATAGATCTATAAATTGTAATATAGTCATGTAACACCATACAGCATTAACAAGTGATTATAGCTACATGCATGAACCTACAGCTGAGTGTATAAAAAAAGTCATTCTGATTCCATTTATATAAATGTTATGATGCTCAAAGTCCAAATATCATTACTGGGAGGGGACCAAGGAGGGCTTCCAGAGTTCTAACAATATTGTGTGTCTTGATCTAGGGGTGTGTTCACACTGAGAAAATTCATCAAGCTAGAATAAACACTTGTGATATATGCACTTTTTTGTATGTACAATGTAATTGATTGACAAACCGGTTTTAAAATCAAGTCATAAAAGAGTATGTATAAAGTACAATTTCATTTATATGAAAAAAGCATGCAAAACTAAGTAGTGTATTGTCGAGGGATACAAGCATATGTGGTAAAAATAAAAAGAAGCAAGGGACTGGTGGAGATTCAGTTCAGGAAGTTGGATTCTTCAGAGGAAGGCAAAGATGAGATTGGAAAGTGGGGGCTTCCGGGGAATTGTGACAGTCCAGCTCTTAAGCCAGGTGGTAGAGTCACAGAGACCTTATTCGTCTGTATGTCCTTCACATATTAGAAATGTGATTTTAATATTCAACGGAAAAAAATTAAAATTTTTTAAAGGATGCTGACTGACCCCCCTACCCTGTACAGTCAAAAATCCACATATAGCTTGATTCCCCCAAAACTTAAATTACAGTCATCCCTTCCTCACTGAAATCTTAAAACATGAATAGAAACCCTCCAAAGTACAGGCCATTTACATTTAAACAGTATTTGGTATAGCAAATAGAGGCTTACAAAAAAAAAATTTTTTTAAGCTCTCTGGGTCCATTTCCTTCTTTACTTGATCCAGCTACTTTCTGAGAGTATTCTGGCAGGAAAGGTGCTTCAGTGTTCAAGTTATTCAGCTGCACCCACATGCACATCTCTGTCAACATTCCACAGCTGTTTACCAGGGCAAGACCCTGAGAGGGCAGGGCAGGAACGGGGGACTCTGGCTGAGGGACACCCAACTGGGAGCGCAGGGGTGCTTTCCACACCCCCTAACCCTCTGAGCCTCTGGGACTGCCTTGACTCTACACCTTTCCTCATCCCACCAAGACCATTACCCAGTCCTTTATGGGTGTGTTGAGATGGCTGACACAGTGAACTGACAAACCCTTCAGACAGGAGGCTACTCGCCCATCAGCAGTCACCAAAGGACTACGCATGTTTCCTCAGGGCCATGCTATCCTCCTCCACACTCACGCACCATCTTCTGTTCAGGTTTCTACCCACAGCTCATTCTCAGCTCTTCCCTAAGCCTCTCAAGTCTTTATGTCCCACAAACTGGTTCTAAAGCTCAGAACATCAGCCAGAGCCCTGGAGAGAGTCTGCTCAAGGACATCCTCAGTGGCTGGCAGGCCCTGCGATGACCCTCCACACCAGTGGTTCTCAACCTTCCTAATGCCGCAGCCCTTTAATACAGTTCCTCATGTGGTGGTGACCCCCAATTTCATTGTTACAAATTGAACATAATTAAAGCATAGTGATTAATCACAAAAACAATATGTAATTATAGATGTGTTTTCCAATGGTCTTAGGCGACCCCTGTGAAAGGGTCGTTCGACCCCCAAAGGGGTCGCGACCCACAGGTTGAGAACCGCTGCTCTACACCCTTCCCTAACTGTGTCTTGAAACACAACTCACTATATCCACTATGGGGTCCCAGAAAGGGCAGAGACCAGGGGTTGGGAACACGAGGAAGTGAGGAAGGCTGAGGGTAGAGAAAGGGCACGTGCTAGATGCCCAATCCCGGTAGCTGCTTGCTTTATTCTTTGTAATAAATTATTCTTCCTCTTGCATGTCCAAGTTCTTCCAGTCCTTACCTGGCTATATTCTGCTGTTCATGTCTCAGGTCAAACTGGGCAACAGGGTCCTTTTTAAAATTTAGGATGTCTGATTCTATATGTAGAAATTTCAACTCTTGGACAGAGTCCCAACAGAGGCCTGAGTCATCATCCCCAGCCTCTGCCTATAATGATGGGTCAGTGGCATATGGCCCCAGGGCCCCAGCTGAGGGAAGAGTCACACAAAGCCAGAGGGCTTGGATGGAAGTAAACAAGGGTCAGCTTCCCAAATTAGGGATAACTGCTAAGGTTGCTTCCAGGGCTGACATACCACAATTTTTTTTTTTAAATCTTTCTCTGTTTATTTCATTGATCCAGATAGACTACCTAAAACCTAGAGGCCAGCTGACTCAACCAAGGCCACACATTGAGCAATGACGGGCTGGGATTAATAGCTCTGGCCTTTGAGCCATTATCACAGAGCTGGAAGAGACCTTGAGCCCATCCCAGTGGAAATTTCAAACCCACGAATGCAGTGTTCAATGGGCCAACAGCATAGCATATACGTTCATTTTTAAAATGTTCCTTGATTTCCAACTCAAATCATTTTTAGTATGTTAATTCATTTTTAAAAATATTTATTTGGCATCTACTGTAGGCAACACTGCAGGCCCATTAAGTTCCTTATGGGGACATTTATTTTTTTAATCTAATGACATTTCCTATTTGGAAATCAGGAGTGGGAAGCTCTGGGCAGGACATCCCAGCATTCACCAGTCTGTGTAAACCTCCAGGCTGCCTGCCAGACATAGTCATGTGATTGGAATGAAGAGTAGGAAATGGTGTGCAAGTGAATCAGGCAGAGGTCAGAGAGAAGAACAGCAGGAGACAGGATAGCCAATAGAATAATGGTAAGGTGAGTAGGAATGGGATCATTCTTCCCATGAACACATGGAGATGATATGAAAAGAGAAAGGAGATGTAATGACCAGAGAGGAGGAGAACTCTAGAGCGAGGAGGACTGGGTGTGGGCATGAAGCACAGAAAGGAAGCAGGAAGCTTCTTTGTCAGGATCCACCCAATACCACTTGTATTAGTAAGAGTTACAGAGTGTGGAAGCAGACCCCTATGAGTATTACAGAATAAGTTTACTGTAAGAATTAGAGCTTACACAATCGTGGGAGGAGTAGGAGGAGTACAGATCTGAACATCTGAGAGTAGGAGCTGAAGGATTACAGAATAGTCACTAACAAACCCTGGTGCAGGTGCACCAAGTGGAGCTTGCAGAAAGCAGGGCAGCTCTGGCTGCTGGCACGGGCTCACATATAGCATCTTTGAAGGATGTTGAGTCTGTAGCAGAGCGTCTGATGGTGGGCATGGAGTCCCTATTGGTTCAAAGGGCCAACAGTATGAGCAGGGAAGAGTGAGAGCATACTGGAGCCTGCCTACATATGTGTGTCCCCACCACCAGCTCCACCAGCAGTGACCTTCAGAGCATGATGGCTGCCACTTCACTGCTGCCTCCCCCATCTCATGCAACTTCAGAAATACAGTAACCAAGGCGACCATCAGACAAGTCAACACTCTGATCGAGGAAAGATGGGAAGACACTCAGTTCTTACACACACAGAGCCTCACATTTTTTAAGTTTCAAAAACATATGTGGGAGAGAGGAAAGCTTGTCAGAGTGTTTCTGTTCATCAAGACCCTGGGTTGAAAGTGACAGAAATCCTAAAACAAACAGGCTGATGTAAAAAAGAAAAAAGAAAGAGGCTTTGGTGAAAAATCTTAGGGTAGCCCAAGGAATCAAAAGAATAGCTTCCGGATAATGCCAGGACCATCCTTTGGAACTCGACACCATCAAACACACTCTTCCCATGTTGCCTTCTCTGCCTCTCATAGCCTCGTCCCTGGATGGTGGCCTCATCCTCCCAGGCTTCTCATGTGGCAGCTCCATGTCACAGTTCTATAGCAACTTCACCAGAAAGGATAGTTTTCCTCACCGGCTTTATTTAGAAAAAATCTTTAATTTCTTCTTTCTTTCTTTCTTTTTTTTAAATTGGTCCTTGGATGAATCCCCAGACCAATTGCTGTGACTAGGTGAGTAGGATGTTATGGTTAAGCCAGGGTCACATGTCCACCCCTGTGGCCCCAGAGGTACAGACCAGGGTGAGGAGCCCAGAACTATATGGAGAAAGAAAGAAAGGAGCAGTTCTTCCAAGGAGGGAAATTCTGTTGCCCAAAGAAGCGAAAGAGGTGCTAGGCTGACACAAATAACAGCTGTCTATCTTGGTGTCTCAGGGACTGAATGGAATATTCCTCAGATCCACTCTTCTCATTCTTACACATTTTCTTTAATGATATGGCCACTACAGCAAGTTTCTGATCACACTTAATTGATATTCCAAAGAGAACCGTTACATGGAAGGAAATACTGTGTAAAGGGTGATCTGGTAATAAGCATCTCAGAGACACAGAGAGAGTGAGCAACTTGTTTAAGACCATTCAACTATTTAAAAACAGGGAGCTAGAACTCTAACAGAGTATCCCAGGCACTATATGGACAGTCTGTGGAGACCTGGGTTTGGGCTCGGAATCTATTTTCCAGGGCTTTATCAGCTTGTGTTTCCTGGACCTGTTTTCCTAAGGCCAGAGTGATTACTCAGAAGCCAAAGATGAATAGACATTACTTGGAATCTGACTTCAGCATGTAGGGAGGTGGAGATGATTCATGGTGTGTGTGTGTGTGTGTGTGTGTGTGTGTGTGTACCCGGAGGTAAAAGAAATGTCACTGAAGTATTACAGATCTTTTCTAGGGGAAGGAAAGGGACCTGAGATTAGGAGTTTGTGTGCTCTGAAAAAGGTAGGCAATTGCTTACCTTTTTCAAATTGATTGCTCTTCAGGTTTGACCCTTGGTTATCCACTCTAAACAGAGTTTAAAATGTGCACACACTCTAAGACTTCTGTTTCATTAACAGTGTAATTTATTTCTCTCTCTTGTCTCATCAGTGGTTTTCACTGTGCACCAAGATCGCCTGTGGAGATTTTTAAAAAGTTCCCCAAACACCAGGTCCCACCCTCAAACCTTCCTTCTCCCCTACCTCTTACCTCCCCAAACCCTTATTTCAAGCTCCATGAATGATTTCAGTGCACTGGCAAGATGGAAAATAGCTCCTCAGTTTGCCCAATGCTCTCCGTCGTTCAGAGAGATTTTGCGTGATCTAGCTTGCCTGATCCCCCCACAACTGTGGGAGGAAGGCCACTTGTAAGTGGTAAAACTGTGTGGACTGGAACCTGGTTCTTTGTTCCTGATCCATCAAAAAGGGAACCTGGGACTTGCTTGATCTTGCCCACTGTGGAGGAGTGGCAAGTAAAAGAGGCCTGCAAAAAATATTAATTATTATTAAAATGTTCTATTATTTTAACGATTACCCATTTATTTCAGCCCTATATATTCAGCATCTCTCTATCGAAATAAACCTACATTTCTATGATAATTAAAGCTTTTGTTTTTTTGCAGCCCATGTAAACTTAAACCTTATTTACTGGTATTTGGCCCATGTTAGTCTTTGAGTTTGAAATGTTTGTGCTAGATTGTTGTATGATTCAATGAAGAGCCCTTGGGCATGATGTGATTGCAAAAGAGCTGAAAAAAGCCCTCTGTTTTCTCCGTGTTTATTGTTGCCTTGTCCTTGTCCATTGGGCAAAGCCTTTTCTGTTGTAATCTGGTATAAGAAAAAGCTTAAAATGTGATGATTCCTGGAAAAGTGCATTATGATTCAGTCTCATTCAAGTAAGAATGAAAGTGATTGGCAGGAAGGGATGGGGGAGTGTGCAGAACAGAAAGTAGAGAGATCATGCAGAAGAGTGCCTGCAAGGTCTGGGGTTGATTAAAGAAAGGGGTGGCCGCAGCAAATGTGGTTGATTTAATCCAGTTTCGCCTGAGCTGGATAGGGCCTAGATAGATTATCGGATGAAAATTTGCACTCTGATCCCTTATTTCTGCCCTAGCCCTTCTGGGAGGCCTTAAGATCCTTCCCTCCAGATTTTTCACTACCCTGAGCCAAGTAACCATGAAATAGACACCAGAGTCCTGAGTCAATGAGACATTTATGTTGGCCCTTGCCGAGCCTGGCTACAAGAGCTGGAAGGAGGAGCCCAGAAGTGAATACAAAGAGAGACACAAACCCGTAAGAATAGTGCCAGGAAGGTTAAAGCTCCTACAAAGAGGGGCCTTTCCAACTATAACAAGGGCAATAAGAAGGCTCATTGGGTTAAGTTCAGAGCAAGAAGATGGTTTAATCCCACAGCCTCACCACAGTGTTAACAAATGACGAAGTGACAGAGGAGACATTCAGCTCCCAGGTGCTTGTTCTCTTTTCACAATTGAAGACGTGGGCCAGTCTCTGAGTCCCCAGGCTGAGCTCAAGGCCTGGCATGTAGTTTGCTCGGTGAATGAAGAATGAATGCGAGGAGCATGAGGAGAACAAGCTGTTCAGAGAGCCCAGGATGGTTGAAAAGGTCCTGAAAGGAGAGTCTGTGCTGTGGATTTAGTTCATATCAGGAGCAAAGGGTAATAATTGTAATCAGTTTGTTAGGAAAGAGACTGAGATGGAGATTGTGTGCAGGAAGTTTGCTGAGCAGTGCCCTTGGGATCCACATCTGTCGTCCAGTGAAGGGAGTAGAAGTGGGCAGAGGGATTCATTGAATTGTGATGCAGGTGCAATAGAGGTCTCAGGTCAATCCCATAGGATGGTTCTTCAGATTGGCTCACCTTGAGGCTAGGGGGCTGGGTCTTCATACTTCTTCATCAACTAGTCACTGGGCTCTATCCCTAGTAGGGAGAGGCGGCCAATCAATGATTCTCTCTCATCATTGATGTTTCTATCTCTCTCTCTGAAATCAATAAAAATATTAAAGAAAAAAAAAAGAGAAGAGGCTTCGAGGGGACATGATAGGGTGAACCGACCCTTACACCATGTGTGAGGAAAGCTGCCATGGGGAAGAGGCATTAGTTCTGGTCCTTCAGAATTAGGAGCATTTAATGGAAGGGACACAGAAGCATATTTGTGATTCTTTTTAAAAAATATATATTTTATTGATTTTGTAGAGGAGGTAGAGGGAGAGGGAGATAGATACATCAATGATGAGAGAGAATCGTTGGTTGGCTGCCTCTTGCACACCCCCAACTGGGGACCGAGCCCACAATCTGGGCATGTGCCCCAACCGGGAATTGAACTGTGATCTCCTGGTTCATAGGTCAGTGCTCAACCACTGAGCCACATTGGCCTGGCCAGATTTGTGATTCTTCATACAAAGAAGAACCCCCTAAACTGTAAAAGAATAAAGCTGGAGTGAGCTTCCTAGGAAGACAGCAAGTTCCCTGTTCAAGTGGAGACTAGATGCCCATGTCTCAGGGCAGGAATCCAGATGGGAGGGGTGGGGCGGGAAAGAGGTGCCTGATCTAGACGTACTACCCGGATCCTTCCAAACCTCAGGGTGTATGACTGTAGGCTGATGTTAGAGTGGAAATAAAACACACGGTCATTTACTTAGGAAGCTTAAACCTTATCCTGTTTAAAGGCAGTAGCCCAAAATAAATGAGTTCTTGAGATTCCTTTTATGAGTCTATAAAGGGACATTGCCCTTGCTGTGGAAACATGATGAGTCAACAACTATTATCAAGTGAACGCTAGATAGATGGCAGTGTCCTGAGTATTAAGATGCGGTCTTTCAGCCCACAGGTTTAAAGTTTAATAAAGAAAGGCGGATAATTACTGTATAAACTTAACACTCCTAATATAGTCATGATAGATGAGTACCTGGGGGTGGCAAAGGCCCAAAGAGTAAATGATTGATTTGTAATAGCAAAGAAAGCCCGGGGGCATATGGAGTGGGAGCTTTAAGCTGTAATTAAGAGATAAGAGGTGAGAGGAAGCGGGGCTGAAGCAAAGGAAGAGAAAGAACCCTGCCCCACATCTTTATGGTGGAGGGAAGAAGGCTGCAGGCCAGTTTCCTGGATTGGGCTTCCTTAAAATAGATCATATTCTATCTTTATTGAATAACATAATGATTATAATCACTTCTATTTTCTAAGGACCTACTCTTTATAGTAGTTGTTTTATTTTTATTTATTTATTTATTTTTATTGCTTAAAGTATTACAAAGAGTATTACATATGTCTCCTTTTGTTCCCCCTTGACCTTCCCCCGGCCTCCCCCCCAACCCAGTGTCTTGTGTCCATTGGTTATGTATAGTAGTTGTTTTATATATTAACTCATCAAATCTGTTCAATAAACGGGTAAAGCAATGACTATTGTTGTCTTCAGGGATCAGGGTTCAGAGGTGTGAAGAACTATGGTTGGCCACCTTTGGGATGCCTACCTGGTTCACAAGAACTGTAGTAACTGCCCTGGTCCACCCTGCTCTCCTGTCCTCTGCTGACTCAGAGCCTCCTCAGGCATCTGGAACTGTGTCCAAAGAGAGATGGACTGGGAGCTCTAAGATGGAAACAAGGTCACCACAGGAAGCCATATGCTGCTAGGCTGAGACAGAGAGGGACGGGGAGACAGAGAAACAGAGAAAGCAGATCCCTAGAGATAAGCAGAGACCAGGGGAGCTTCCAGGTGGTTCCTGGTCAGTAGACACTCACTTCCCTGGCTCTGGTCCTTCTTGGAACCTGGATGCCTTCCTGCCCTCCGGTCAAGAGCCAGCCCTATATCTTCATGTTAAATGGACCCTTTCACTTACATTAGATTACGTGTCTATTACTTGCAACCTCAGTTCCACTCAGGTTTGTCTACCTCCAGAGTCTGTTCATGGGACCTCCTGGCTCCTTTCTGTCTGCTCCAGAGAGGCAAGCTAGGGTAACATTTCCTAAGAGAAGGGTTGGTGGGACCACTTGCTCTTTGCTTCCTCAGGGTGGTTCCTGTGCTGATTGGACATCACCAGGCTGCCCGGATTGGGGACCACAGGTCAGTGGTTCCCCAAAATCACATTCTCCCTAAAACATACACCCTTCCCATTAAGGTGCCGCTTTCCAGGTTTAAAAAGCATGCCACAGACACAGTTGCTTTAGAGCTTGGGTTTCTAAGATTACACAGCCCCTCAGACCCTACGCTTGCTCTTTACACACTGCTGCTCCCTCGCTCATCTGAGCTGTCACCCTTGTCCTTCTTGAAAACCTATGCCCACTCATTCTCACCTACTTGGAATCTCCCTGAACCTTGTACCAATGTCTGCCACAGCTCTGATGACAAATTGGTGCTTTCATTTACCTAGCTGTCTGCCTCCCACTTCTAGCTGTAATGGCAGCAGCTGTGTTCTCTTTGTTTTTGTGTCTCTAGTCCCTACCACAGTGGATGGCACATAGTTCTAGCGAGTGAATGAATGAACGATAATGAAACAAACTAATTTCTTTCCCGGATTCTTTTCATTCACTGTCTCTTCACTCTGACAGACTATGCTATGTTTTACTTCATTAATAATGTTTCTTTTATGATCATTTTGTCTTCTCTGTTTTCCTTTGTCTGCCTGAAGGTCTGTAAAACAAAGGCCTTACTCCTGCTCTCCTTCTCACACCTGGCACAAGTCCTTACAAACAATTGGTGTTGATGTGTGGGAGTGTGTGTGTGTGTGTGTGTGTGTGTGTGTGTGTGTGTGTGTTGTTTTACAGAGCTCAAAATCATAATCCTATGCTTATTCTTTCACAGGGAATTTCTCAGATGGCAATTTCTTTACTGTCTTGTCCTTTTTTCTCCTCTCCGTGTGGCTGGCCATCTCTTGACAGTGGGCATAGAGCAACATAGGGCTTTAGATTCAATATGAGTGGCCTTTGGCTTAGGCAACCCAGACAGGAATTTACTTAAATATCCAGAAATAGAGGCATCTGTTTAACTGACCTGATTGAACTTGGGAAAATCTGTCACAGCACATGCCAGAACAGAACAAACAAGAACCTGAGTGGCCACTGGGAGATTATCACTGTCCCTGCCAGTCAGGTGGCAGAAGCACACGGAGCAATGGGTGAACTCCCAGCCTTACCCCCACCTGCTCCTGACCATGCACATCTTACCTTTGCCCCCAGCTGCTACTGTTCTTACAGGCTGTGTTTCCTTTCCACTACAGGGCAGGGTTAGAGGCTCAACAAGATGGAATTGGACCAGACAGTCAATGAGAGGAGAGGCCTTGATGAGCAGAGTGGCTCTCTGGGTGTCAAACTGGCCATCACTGCCTCGTGGTGTTCAGGTTACCATTCCCCACTCGGCAACCTGGGATGCTACCTTGGTGCTGTTCTTTGAGTCTGGTCTCTCTGGGCAGCAACAGCTCCCTCTGCTCTCCTGGATCACATCACTTTCTTTTAGGTGAGCCAGGACAGCCCCAGAGAGGAATAAATATGTTGAAAGTGAGGCAAACTGATACTTAAGTGCCAACTTTATGCCAGGAACTATGCTAGATCTTCCCTCCCTCCCTCCCTTCCTTCCTTCCTTCCTTCCTTCCTCCCTCCCTTCCTCCCTTCCTCCCTTCTTTCCTTCTTTCCTTCCTTCCTTCCTTCCTTCCTTCCTTCCTTCCTTCCTTCTTTCCTTCTTACTTTCCTTTTTTTTTCTTACTTTCAATTAAAGAGCATATCTATGAAAATTTAGATATCTTAATTAGAGCCCTGTATGATTAATTTCCTTTTACTAGGTCTAGCTTGCTAGAAATTGTTTAAAATCTCAATGCCCCACTGTTTCAGCAAGATGCTTGTGAAATTGCTTGGCTTTTTTTAAAAAACATATAATATACATGAGAAGAGGACTTGCTCTTGTATTTCTGGTCTCATACGTAGCTCTGAATTTTATGGCCAATATCTGGAGTCTCATTCTGTTCCTGGAGTCCTATTGTTGTGGCAAATGACCCAGGAGAACAACAGCTGGCACCCAAAGGAATCAGGAAAGTAAAGCTTTATTACGCAGCAGCGCTGCTAGTCCAGGGGACTCTGATCCAAAGCCTGAACTGCCAATGTGGGGAGGTTTTGATATATATGTCTTCTTGTGGTGGGGCCCCAGGGGTGGGCTTTGTAGCTCCGCCCAAGTCAGTTAGAATGAGGAAGTAAGATTACTGTTTAACTAGATACTGAACTAGGCTATAAGCCCCCAAAGTTGTCCCCCTATTTTCCTTCTCACTATAATAACTCTAATTGTCCACCAAAATTTGTTCTCTCCTATATTCTGGTCATATTTCCAGGATCCTTGATGTTAGATATGGCTAAGTGGCTAAATTTCCACCAAAGGAATATGAGCAGAAGAGCTACATACCACTTCCAGGCCTACACCTTAAGACCTGGGTGTGTCTCCTCCTTCTTGCCACACAATGGGACCCAGTCATAGGCAATGACTTAACTTTGACTATGCAGACAACATTGAGGCCTAGGGGATAGAGGAGCAATGAGGTGGAAAAAAACTTGGATCCCTGAATGGTGTGGAGGGGCAGAACCAGCCACTGCCTGGAACACTCACCCTGGACTGTTATCTGAGAAAGAAGTAAACTTGTGTTCTTTAACGTGAGATTATTGATGGGCCTTTTTGTTAGAGCAACTTACTAATGAAGAAAATTATACTAAAATATGGTATTGCTTTTACAAGCATCCAGAATATGTGCCATTGGCTTAGTATCTGGAAGATAAGAAAGTTGGTATTTTTTACTGGAAAGCCAGTGACTTTGTTATGTTGAGGGAAAAAAACATTTGATGAGATTGTCATCTGCAATGATTTGAAGGAGACTACTTGCCTATTAAGTCCCAAACTCTAGATGAAGTACTTGTGTAAAACCACATTATTAGTGTCTACTAGCTTCTTCTTGCTTTTTAGCAAGTCATTACAACAGAAGGCAGGCAAGAACTGGTCAGATTGCAGGGGACGTCTGGAAATTTGGATTTTTACAGAGAGTTAGAAAAATCAATTGCTTCTTTATCCCAAAGGAAAAAAAAAACACTATAGTTACTCAAAGCATTTTTCAAAGTCCCATGAAAACGAAGCCAAACCAAAAGCCAGGCCTGTGGCTAAGAAGTGCCTCGGGGTCTAAGGATTAGCTTTGAAGCCTATCATTTCAGATGGAATCAAAATAGTCATGCTAAAACGAGAGAGAGCGAATCATTGGTTGATGGAGGAAGCAAAGACATAAAGCAGCTTTGGGAACTATTTTCAGAAAAGAACTTTAGAAGTGGTGATTGGCTCATGAAACTGACTGACATTTTCTCAGTTTATGAGATAATTACATTGTCAACGAAATGATAAGCCTGGTTAGAAAAAAAAAAAAAAGGAGCCAGCACCGGTTTGGCTCAGTGGATAGAGCGTCGGCTTATGGACTCAAGGGTCCCGGGTTTGATTACGGTCAAGGGCATGTACCTTGGTTGCGGGCACATCCCCGGTGCGGGGTGTGCAGGAGGCAGCTGATCGATGTTTCTCTCTCATCGATGTTTCTAACTGTCTATTCCTCTCCCTTCCTCTCTGTAAAAAATCAATAAAATATATTTAAGAAAAAAAGATTTAAGACATAAGGCAATGCTTAGAGACCAACATCTACACCAGCAAGGAACCAGCTATGAAATTTGCACAGCTCCAAAAAGAGCTTAAACTTCAAATGTTGTGAGAGAGGGACATAGGTGAAGGAGAACATTTCAGAAGGCAAAGTGCCATGAAGGAAGGTCTATGGACATACCTCTTCCCT
>NW_006296279.1:1060904-1074555 GCF_000327345.1 Myotis davidii | reverse complement strand
ATCCCAATATAAAAAGAATATACCAAAAATATTTAGCCATTCTATCATCGATAGTCATTTAGGCCGTTTCTGTCTTTTTGATGTTATGTTATAAACATTGTTTCACATATTTGTTGGTGCCCATGTGGACAGATTTCTCTGAGGTGCAATTGGTGGGTCATAAGGTACTCAATAATGCCAAACTCAAAATAATTTTATCAATTATACTCCCTTCTGTAATGTACTTGTGTTCCCTTTGTTTTATTTTTAATTATTATTATGGATTTATTGCAGTGACATTGGTTCACAACACCATACAGGTTTCAAGTGTACAACTCAACAAAACATCATCTGCACACTGTATCATGGGCCCACCACCCCAAGCAAAGTCTCTTTCCATCTCCATTCCCCCCCATCCCCTACCCACCTCCACCTACCACATCCCCTGGCTATCAGCACACTGTTGTCTATGTCTATGTGATGAATATATATATATAGTTGTTTAATCCCTTCACCTTCTTTCATCCAGCCTCACAAACCCCCTCCCCTCTGATGTATCTGTTCCATGTATCCATGCTTCTATTTTTTTCATTAGATTCCACATGTAAGTGAGATCATAATGTTATTTGTCTTTCTCTGACTGGCTTATTTCACACTTAGCATAATAATCTCCAGGTCCATCCATGCTGTCAAAAAAGGTAAGATTTTTCTTCTTTTTTACAGCCTAGTAGTAGTCCACTGTGCAAACGTACCAGAGCTTTTTTTTTTTAATCCACTCATCTACTTATAACCTTGTCTACATTAGTTATTTTCAGGTATTTTAATTTTGCCAATCTGGTAGATGTATAAATGGTGTCTTTTGGGGTTTTAATTAATATTTCCCTATTAATGAGGCAGGCTGAATATCTTTTCATATGGTTCATTGGCCATTTGGATTTTCCCTTTTGTGCCTATTCAAAAGTTTTGGATAGAGCCAATATGTCTCCTTCATATTAATTTTTAGTAATTCTTTTATGTAACTATTAGTAATTTACATAATTTTGCAAATATTTTCTCCCACATGCGGGCTTATCTTTTTCCTCTCTAATTGGTCTTTTGATGAATAGGAATACCAAATTTTAATGTGGTTTAGCTTAATTTTTTTTATTCTTCAATCTGTAATCCTCTTTCTTTATAATTCACATTCAAAATCTCTGAGAGATGATACAGTTAGTAGGACCTTCATGATCAGTACCAACTTTGGCCTTATATGCTATCCCTAAGATAGGTGAGTGCCATTTAAAAAAAATGATGGAGATAAGAGGAAATTAGACAAAGGATAAGATATTCATTCAAGTCAAGAAATATTGCTCACTGACAATAAGCTCTTGAAATGAAGAAAATAAACAGAAAACTTCTTAGAATATTTATCATTCTATAGTATGGGACTTTGCACCTTAAGTACTTGGTGATTAAGTATTTAATAACAGTCACCCAAAATGTGTTTTGTAGACAGATTTTTATTGATTAGATTATGGTGATTCCAAAGTCATCACCAGGAAATGATAAGCTTTAAACTTCATGCCTGGCTGGCATGGCTCAGTGGTTGACCGTCAACCTATGAACCAGGAGGTCAAGGTTCGATTCCTGGTCAAAATACATACTCAGATTTCAGGCTCCATCCCCAGTGTGGGGTGTGCAGGAGGCAGCTGATCAATGATTCTCACTCATTACTGATGTTTCTCTCTCTCTCTCCCTCTCCCTTCCTCTCTGAAATCAATAAAAATATAAACTTCATGAAAATGTGTTGGAATGTTAAGTACCATTGCGATCCAAAATGTGGCAGTCCAAAGTCTAGAAAAAGGAGAGTCCGTGAGTTCAGATTTGCCAGTGCTCATTGAGCAATTCTGAGACAGTGAGACTGGATGGACATGAATGTTCCTGTCAATTCAGGAAGCTCTGTTTCAGTTTTAGAAATTAACCTATTCCTCTTAGAAGCTCAAATGAGGAGGGAAGCTGGAGGAGACTCATGAGGAGAAAATTGCTCCAGAGAGCCAGGAGGGAACCATCCTAGAATCATGGGCTCATCCAACACAATATGCAGTTATTGAACGCCTGCCATGTGATCGATACCGTGGAGACAAAGTTGAAGATGGAGTCCCTGTAATCAGTCCCTGTAATCTTCATGTTGCAAGTTACAGAGAACAAGGCTCCCATTTAATAAGCAAATTTTTTTGGCTCATGTAACGAAGTTCAGAGGTAGGGCAGGTTTTGGGGTTGGATTAATTCAGTGGTTCCTGGGTTATCTTCTGTCTACTGGTCTCATCTTTGGGTTATCTTCCCAGACTGTGGCCAGTGGCATTTCTAGACACTGGGATTTACAAAAGAGAGGAAAACTTTTATGGAGGTTCACTTAGAAAGACAAAGACAATTCTTTCCCAGAAGCACCTAGCAAAGGTCACCTCATTTTTCATTGGTCCACCTGAGTCACATGCTCCTTTCAAAACCAATCCCCATGTGGAAAGAAATGTCATGCATTGACTGTTTAGAAACCCAGGCCTAAGACAATTGCCTTGGCAAGCAGCATAGGAATACCATTAGGCAACAAAAACCCACTTCTTTATCGGTGGGGTGGGGGGGCGGTCATCTCTCCCCAAAACTAATAGGCCAGAGACTAAGCACCTGAGTGAAAATTAGGGTGCTGTCAGGAAATGGCAGACAGCATGCTGTGCTGTCTTCTCATTATAGTCTCAGTCTGCAAGGAGCATATAGTTTAGGAAGGAAAGCAGGGTTGACAGTTTAGGAGAGAAAACAGAGATACAAGTGCTATGGGAGACTAGAGGAGAAGGCTGTTTATGGCACCTTCCTCTGGACATCATTCTGATTGTGATGTGCATCTGGTTTGCGCGTAGTGAATTATGCACTGAAGAGCTAAGAGCGGAGAAGACAAAAAGCGCGAGGGGTGGGGCAGGAGAGGTGCCTGTCAGTCTATTGGCACCTCTCTGAACCCTGCCACTAATTGTAATGGGACTTGCTGTGCCCGGCTCATAATTTTTCAAGCACTAAGATAAGAGGCCTTATTAATGGCCTCTCATTGCTCGCTTCTTTTCTACTTCAGCTTGCTTATTTCCCTATGAACCTCCCTTCTGTTCCAGACCAAGAACATATTTTCTCCCCTCCTCCTGGAGGGAGTCAAGCAGGAGGGGGTCCTTTCAGGCCCCTTGGTCTGCAGCTCCGGGGGGAAGTCTCAGAAGTGACTTTGGGTGCGGCTAGGACAAGGATATTTAAGGAAGGAGGTGAGAGGCACCAAAAACAGAGGGACTGGGAGCTGCCAAAAGAAAGAAACGAGGGCTCATTTTAATATCTGTTCTGGTACCAGCCACTGTCACCTTCCATAAGGCATCTCATCGATTGAAGTGGACAGTTACTATTTTGTCTTCCCAAATTCAGCCCTCCCCTACCCCGCATTTTTATTTTTTTGTAACAGCATTTACAAATACCTACTCCTCTCCTCTCCCTACTCTATCAGAAGATTGAGGTGGGACTGTCAATCACAAAACCCTTCTCCCCTCCCAAGGGTGAGTATACAACCCAGATATGACCAATCAGAGACTTCCTTGGGCTTTTATATACTGACACTGGAAAAGAGAGGTCCTCTTTCGCTCTGGGTTACTAAGCAGAAATGAAATAAAACTATTTACAACCATTGCCACCACATCTATGGAGGAAGCTCATTTATCATAGGAGAAAATGAAGGTAATCATAGAAAGAAGCAGAATTGATTGTGTGTGTGTGTGTGTGTGTGTGTGTGTAGAGAGAGAGAGAGAGAGAAATTGAGATACATATCTCTGTATCTATATCTATGTACCTATGTATCTACCACCTACCAACCCTTCTATCCATCCTTCTATGAGAGGAAGACAGAAGGAGAAAGAAATCTGAAACTATTTTAGTCATAATGTAAATAAATAATACTTCTGTACACCAATACTTTTTTTTTTTTTTGGTGTAAGCTTGAGTTCTGTTTCAATACTTAGAACAAAGAGAGTTCTAATAGACTCCTTTCATCATCATATCAAGCTTATGAAGTAGTCAGGGCTCAGAGAATTAACCTGTCCAGAAGTCATTCATTTAGTCAATCATTGCTGAGCCAAGGTTCACTCCAGTCTCTCTGATCCCCCAGCTCTGCTCCTGGCACTCTGTCAAGCTGCCTGCCTCCCAACAATGGGCAAAACCTGGTCCTGCCTCCAAGACACAAAGGCTGCAAGGAAATGAGACCTGTATAAACCGCTATAAAGCAAGCAGAACACAATACTATAACAGAGATACAAAAAGAATTCAGTGGGATGCACAGAGGAGGGACTTGAGACTACAACTGTGCCTCAAGTCAGACCCAGCTTTGGGGGATTCCTGAATAGTACTTGGATACCCAAGGAAACCCCAAAGTCACCAAAGTTTGGACTTTCCTGGGCACTGGCTATTTACTGATGTGCAAACCAGCAGTTCTCACAACCCTGAGCAGAAACTGATTGCTAGGAGCTGTGGCCACAATTCACAGAGCTTGGCATTGTTTGTGATTCTGTCACTCATATTTACAGTTGCCTTGAAACCTTTGCTCCTAAGAGCCCCGCCCTACTCCCAGTCCTAATCACTGCTGGCCTGCCTGATCCTTCCACTCCATTCCTTCCTGCTACAACCACAGTGAGCCTGCAGCTGAGTGGGGGGTTGGAAAAAGGTAAGTGTGGATAATTATTTTCTAGGCATCTGCCAAGGGAAATGACTTTACACATGTCATTTACAAGCTATTTGCAAAATCGGCAGTATATTCAATTGTTTATTCGGTGGTAGTTTTCAACCTCTTTTTCTTTTCTTTTTTTTAAAATATATTTTATTGATTTTTTACAGAGAGGAAGGGAGAGAGATAGAGAGTTAGAAACATCGATGAGAGAGAGACATCGATCAGCCGCCTCCTGCACATCTCCTACTGGGGAGGTGCCCGCAACCCAGGTACATGCCCTTGACCGGAATCAAACCTGGGACCTTTCAGTCCGCAGGCTGACGCTCTATCCACTGAGCCAAACCGGTTTCAGCTCAACCTCTTTTTCTTACTTGAGCCCATTTTAAGCTGAGCAAAAGAGCCCAGAGCCCATCAATGCCATCCTTTCTCATGTACCAATGGAAAAATAACTCAGGGATACTCTTAAGGGGCATTGTAAAAAAGTATATTTTGGGGAACTAAGTGTACATGTGTTTTAGCGATTAGGGCATAAATGATTCATTTTCAAATTGCATTGCATAACTGTCTTTAGGTATAATCACTGGAAAATTCAAGGCCAAAAAATACAGTCACTTTAAGGTTAATCAAACAAATCACAATTAACTTGTTAATGATGGAGATAAGTTAGCAGTAAATTATAATGAAAAACAAGCAATTGAAGACCTTGACCCACATATGGCCACACTGATGGTAGACTAATGACAGTGTTTTAGTCCAGAGAATGTCAATGCGTGGGCAAGGCTCCATCAGAACTTTCCCTGGAAGCTGGACTTCTTGGTGGAATATTAAACTAAAATTCGGTAGCTCACTGATTTTGGTTTATGAATTCCAAATAAGATTAACCTTTTAAAAAATACATAAAATTTGAAAAAGTTTAATCTAATTTAAGGGACTATTCCGGGTTACTCAGAGGTGACTGATCCTGGGATCAAAGGTTAATCTCTCTCCCTTTTAAAAAATACATATAATTTTTAAAAGGGAGAGAGAGAGATAGAAACATGAATAATGAGAATCATTGATTGGCTGCCTCCTACATGCCAACACTAGGGATCTAGCCCACAATCTGGACATGTGACCTGACCAGGAATCGAAATGTGACTTCCTGGTTCATAGGTCAATGCTCAACCACTGAGCCACACCAGCCAGGCAGATTAACCTTTAATAACTCACTTAGCAAGCTATTAGTAAGTCTTAGATGTACATAAACATGGGAATGTATGGATTTGTAAATAATTTGTCCCAAAAGACTGAAGGGAAGACTTGCTTTATTGGGTCAGTTTGAGACCTGTTAGGTGAGCCTTGGGTCGCTTTTGTGAATAAGCTACCCAAGGTGTAAGCTTGAGTTTGGTTCTCAAGCTTTGTTTGGGAGGCTCTGGAACACAGCTGCATTGTTATCTACAGAGGTCTTGGACCACAGCAGGAGTGACATGTGAGAACTGAGAGCCAGGGACATTTGTTCCAACGTTCTTGCTTTCTATAATGAGAGTTTGCCTGGACCTCAGGAGAAAGTGCAGCATTCCAATTGGGCACTCCCAGTTAGGTTAGCATGGAGGTCAGTGTGACTGGGACATTTTCACACTGGCTAATTTAAAAAAAACAACCTCCTCAAAGCAATGACGATGGATGTTGTTGACTCACAGAAGTGTTATGAGACTTTATTTGTAGCTAGAAAATTGAATGGCAGAAAGACTAGGAATCCATCAGCCAGAAAACCCAGCAGTACCAGTTTCCCAAAGGTACAATGCCTTCTACCTTAGGAAATAACACTTTACAATTGTGTAACACTTTTAACCTTTCAAAACACAATTGCATATGTTACTTGAATCTAGCCAGAAGGTGTAATTGCTGAGGTGACCAAAGGTAGTTTGCAGTTTTCTGACCCCTTTCTTTTCTCTTATTTCCTCAGTACTCTCCTTCCCTCTCCTTGGGTTCATATCCCTCCTAACTTATCCTTTCTCTCTTGTGCTTTCTATTCACTTTCTCAGTTATTGCTTTAATAGTTGGCCCATGCCTTGATTATTCTTAAAATGAAACCACAGGACTATTCAGGGTTACTCAGAGGTAACTGATCCTGGGATCAAAGTCTAATTCCATCTAGATCAGAAGTTCTCAACCTGTGGGTCGCTACCCCTTTGGCGGTCGAACGACCCTTTCACCGGGGTCGCCTAAGACCATCCTGCATATCAGATATTTACATTACGATTCATAACAGTAACAACATTACAGTTATGAAGTAGCAACGAAAATAATTTTATGGTTGGGTCACAACATGAGGAGCTGTATTTAAAGGGCCAGAAGGTTGAGAACCACTGATCTAGAGCTTCTGGATTCTTTGTTATTTATGTTAATTTTTTATTTTTAAATATATTTTTATTGCTTTCAGAGAGGAAGGAAGAGGGAGAGAGAGGTAAAAACAGCAGTGATGACAGAGAATCATTGATTGGTTGCCCTTCTGCACTCCCCAGGTATGTGCCCTGATCGGCAATCAAACTGTGACTTCCAGGTCCATCGGTCAACACCCAACCACAGAGACACCATGGCTGGGCCTGGGTTATTTAAAAAAGAAACCACACACACAAGATTTGACTTTTCAGTGAGTCAGGCCTTCATGTAAAGCTCATTCATTCCTAGGTAGGTTGGGTTTATTGATGAGGAAAATAAGACATTTGGGGGAAGAGGGGGCTGCTAGCAGCGTTCATTCCTGGATACATTATCCTAGGTAGGTTGGGTTTATGAACTATGAGTGACTCATGCATAGCATAGGCTCTTGTGTTTCTGGCCTCACAGAGTCAGCCAGCACCAGCTACACATGTGTTTTGGTTGGGCAATCTAAAATTCAGTGACTCGGGGAGTGTTATGGGTTGAACTGTGCCCCCCACCCCCCCACACACCTCCCCACCTGGCCCAATTCATACTAGTAAGTGGAAGTCCTAACCTCTAGTACCTCAGAATGTGGCCTTACTTGGAGATAGGGGCTTTAAAGAGGTAATCAAGTTAAAATGAGGTCATTAGGATGGGCCCTAACCCATATGACTGGTGTCATAAGAAGGGGAAATTTGGACACAGAGACCGACAAGTAGAGGAAAGACACTGGGTAGAGATGGCCACCTACAAGCAAAGGAGGGAGGTTTGAAACAGATGCTTCCCTCACTGCCCTCAGGAGGCGTCAACCAACCCTCCGACAGCTTGATCCGGGCCTTTCAGCTCCCAGAGCTAGGAGATAATACAATTCTTTTCTTTAAACCACTAAGTGGTCTTTTTATTAGCAAACTGATAAATACAGAGAGCAAAGAGCCCAGGAGACTAATTTTTCCTATCCTCTCACGGGATAGTTTTAGGAATTAAATGAACTGATAGATGTAAAGCACTTTGCTAACAGTTAAAGCTACAGCAAAGATTGGTATTAATATTGTAGCAGTTCCTGGCTACCATATTTAAAACTACTGTACTCTAAAAGCCATCCCCTCCCAGACAGGCACACGGAATCACTTTCCTTGATTTGTTTTTTCCTACATAGCACTTATCACCTTCTAACACACTATGCATTTTACTTATTTTGCTTCTTGTCTGCTTCTTCCCACTAGAAGTAAAACTTCATGAGGGGGAACTTTCTTTTTTGTTCACTGCTGTCTCCCCAGCACCCAGAACTTTGCCTGGTGCCTCGAAAGTCCTCAATACACCCTTTGGATGAATCAGAAATGCCTATTTGTATCCTCTCATCTTTATCAGGTTATTGCCTACTTATCCTTCAAGACCCAACAAGCATCTGTCTTTCTCTCCCCTGGTTTGGAGCCCCATCTCCATTCTCTGGAATGGGTATTTCCATCATTGTACGGACCACATCACACTTCATGCCTCCCTCACTGTGGGTCCTGGAAGGGAGGGGCCTCCAAGATGTTTGTGTCCTGTGTCCCAAGGAGGTGGCTCTGAGCCTGACCCTTGGTGGGCACTCCGTTCTTGATTGCTGAGTGAGCCAGGAACTGGGGAGCAAGGGAAGGGCACAGGGAGAAGGTGGATCAGAAGTGGCTCACTAAGAGTGCTAGTGAGGCTGTGAAGAAAAGGGAACCCTTGTGCACTGTCAGTGGGAATGTAAATTGGTACAAACGCTATAGAAACCGTATGGCAGTTCTTCAAAACATTGAAAATAGAACTATTGTCCAGCAATCTCACTTCTGGGTATATACTGAAAAAGAGGGAGTCACTATCTCAAAGAGATATCTGCACCACCATGTTTATTGCAGCATTATAATCACATTAGCCAAGATATAGAAACAACTTATGTGCTCCTCTATGGACGAATGGATAAAAAGAGGTGGTGTACATATACAATGAAGTATTATGAAACCGTTACAGAGAGGGAAATCCTCCCATTTGTGATATCCTGGATGAAACTTGTGAGCATTATACTAAGTGAAATCAGTCCGAAAGAGAAAAGCAAATGATATATGTTCTCACTGATAGGTGCAATCTAAAGAAGCCAAATGCATAGAAACAGAGAATAAAATGGTAATTGCCAGGGGTTAGGGGTGGGGAGGTGGAGGAAACAAGATGCTTCTTGTTTGCAAAGGGTACCAACTTCCAGTTATGAGAAGAGCAAGTTCTGAGAATCTAACATACAGCATGGTGACTATAGTTAACAATACTGTACTATGCAGTTGGAAGTTGCTAACAGAAAATCTTAACTGTTCTTACCACAACAGTATCAAAATGAGAATTATGTGAGGTGGTGGTGGTGTTAACTAATCTTATTATGGTAATAGTTTCACAATATTTACTGTATCAAATCATTACATTGTATACCTTATCTATAGAATGTTACATGTCAATTACATCTCCATAAAGCTGGGAAAATAATAAAATTTGCAAGAAAAAAGGAAGTGGCTCACTAGGGATACTGACCTTGTAGCCTAGGCTATGCCCATGAACAGTCAACAAAATAGTACTGAGACTCAAAAGGAAGGCCATCCTCACGTGCTGTTTTGGGGGCCCCATAGGAAACAAATGGACAGTGAGGCAAACCATGAGGAGGGCCTCATGGATTTGAAATAAAGGAAATAAAATTTAAAAATCAATAAATCAGAACAGATGTATTCAAAGTGATTTTAAAAATAATAAAAAAATGAGCCCTGACTGGTTTGGGGTAGTGGATAGAGCGTTGGCCTGCAGATTGAAGGATCCCAGGTTCGATTCCAATCAAGGGCATGTACCTTGGTTGTGGGCACATCCCCAGTAGCCGGTGTGCAAGAGGCAGCTGATCAATGTTTTTCCATCATCGATGTTTCTAACGCTCTATTCCTCTCTGTAAAAAAATCAATAAAATACAGTTTAAAAATAGAATAAGATAAATTAAAAAATGAAAGGCTCCTGGAGCTGAGACCGGCTTGGCTCAGTGGATGGAGCGTCAGCCTGCGGACTGAAGGGTCCCAGGTTCGATTCCGGTCAAGGGCGTGTGCCTGGGTTGCGGGCATATCCCCAGTGGGAGATGTGCAGGAGGCGGCTGATCGATGTTTCTCTCTCATCGATGTTTCTGGCTCTCTATCTCTCTCCCTTCCTCTCTGTAAAAAATCAATAAAATATATTTTAAAAAAAAGAAAGGCTCCTGGATATACAAAACAGAAGTCTCACCCTAATTAATATATTAACATAATTACATACAGAATGAGTCCCCCTGGGGCTGGGTAAGGAGTGGGGGTTGTCAACCTAGAAATTTCAGTTAGAAAAGAGAGAACTGAGGGGCCTTTGTCAGCTGAGCCTGGCTGAGATGAAGATATCAGATGTTCCTAGGAGGTTTTTGATGGGAAATAAATGCCAGAGGTGGAGGCAGGGCCCACTTGGGAATGGGAGAGCCCAGTGTGACCAGGAAGTAGTGCCAAGGTGTAGCTCAAACATAACAGAGTGATTTAGGATAAGAGTTCTCTGCCCTGGGGAAGCATGGTGTTGCTGTTAGCATTTAAAGAGGAAAAGGAAAATCTATACAGGGCATTGTTCTCCGAGTGAAGAATTAAGGATCTCGGGCTGATGCTTCTCATCTGCAAAGAATGAGGAAAGGCTGCTGCTTGCCAGACTAACCCCCTTTGGGTTTTTACTTTCCCAGGGAGCAATAGTCATCCTTTGTGGATGTTCATGCATTCATTCACACATTTTTGAACCAGACCCTGTTCTATTTCCTGAGGATACAAAAATAAATATTAGTCCAATGAAGAACCTTAACCTCCTGAATCTGTATGCAGGCATACCTCATTTTATTGTGCTATGCTTTATTGCACTTTGCAGATATTGCCTTTTTTTTCTATAAATTGAAGGTTAGAGCCTCCACCCCACCAGCAAACAGATTAGGACTTGCCGAAGGCTCAGATTATAGTTAGCATTTTTAACAATAAAGTCTTTTTTAATTAAGGTATGTACATTTTTTAAGACATGATGCTATTGCATACTTAATAGACTTCAGTATAGTGTAAATATAACTTTTACATGCACTGGAAAACCAAAAAATTCATGTGACTCACTTTATTGTGGTGATCTGGAACCAAATCCAAAATATCCCTGAGGTATGCCTGCCATATATAATCCAGTTCAAACAAGTGGACGCTGACTTCTCCCGGGGTTAGGAAGAGCATGGTGACGGGACCACAAGGCTAATGAAGCAGAGCAGAAAGCCATTGGAGGAGTACACGCCAGCCCACCTGGGACCTGGGACCAAACCTTGCACCCTCTTGCTGGGAACGTTTACTGGAAATCACTTAGCCAAAATTACCATTGAGCTAAATGAGGGAAGATTTCAGTTAAGCAGATATTTCTAGAATGCCTGCAGTTGTTGGCATGAGTCGTTGGCTCGTCTTCAGCAGTGAACATTTTACTAGGTGCCTGAGACAAAACAGATTTATAGGATGCCCTCTTGACTCCCGTGAGACCTCCTCACCTGAAGCAGAAAGATTAAAGTGATCAAGCCGTACTTCCTGTTTTAAAAATAAACATTCTCCAGGTCTTGAAAAATGAATTTCCCCAGGGAACACTTTACACAAGTCCTTCACTACACTGTGTATTTTGTATTCTCTGTCAATCTTGTAAATATTTTGCATATTAGAGACAAGAAGATATTCAGTGTTTACTTTGGAGGTAAAGGGAAAAGGAGAATAGATAGTCTTTGTCCAAAATCATCGTCTGTTTCCCAGCCATCAGAAATTTGTGGAGGTTTTACTATGTCCAACACTGGGGGGTGGAGCAGGACAAAAGGGGAAAGTGGATACAAGGAAGGTGACAGCTAATCCTCAATAAGCTTCCAGTCTCAGGCAGGAGCGGTAGGTCAGGCTACCTGGGTCTGAGAGATATGGGAGCAAGAAGTTTATTGGGGCATGTTCCCAAGAGCACCTGTATGGGACTGAGAAAACCAGGACTGGGCAGAGCTGGGAGTCGAACTGTAATGCAACCAAAGACTCAGCCAATCCCCAGGGAGCTCCGAGGCTGAGATGACCCTTCAGAAGTGTCCCGAATGGAGGCAAGGGAGTGCACCATTGTGCAAGCTATTGAATGTCACTGGACGCAGGCTTCCCCACTAGGAGGAAAAGTAAACTTGAACAAAACAGCTAGTCCCTATGGAGGGAAATTCATGGGAGGGACTCAGCTATGAGCTTTCAGCAGGCAACTTACCCAAAAGTTGGGGGAATTTGTGCCTTGTCCCCGTAGGTGTGACTGGCACACCACCGCCTCCACTACAAGGGAGTACAACACGACAGTACGAATCGTGATATGACATCATGGTGCCTAACAAAGGTGCAAATGTAGCTAAAGGAGCATTCAGAAGGGGAGGGATCACATCTGCTAGGGAAAAAAGAAAACTTCTGGGTGTGTGCAACCCTCCAACCCCTGTCCCAGGAGAAGAGCTAAAGTGATAAAATCACACATTCCCAGCTGATGGGAAGGAAAATGGGGCAGTGAGGGGATATATGTTCACTGATTGCCCTGGCTTGCTTGACTAAGCAATCCCTGTTTGGTCCTGGGAAAAAACCCACCCAAGGTGACCCCAAAATTCTGAGTCTAGATGGCACTTTGCTGAGAGTGCTTCTCATTCTCAAAATGTTTTGTTCCTATCAAGCCCAGTTGTTCACCCGTTTTTGAAGCGTGGGTGTCAGGACTGGTGAACCTGCAGCCACCTTTCTGGGGTCAGGGGGGATGAGAAAGTGATGCTCCACTCTCTGGCAAGGCCAAGGGTACTAGTATTTGCATCAGTTTTGCGATTTATCTTTCTGTTTGAAATGCCTCCAGGGTTTTCCATGGATGTACCCCCCAAATAGCAACATGTCCCTTTTCCTATTTTACAATTCTGTTCAGTTACTCCCCTTGAAATTCTCCATCTTCAGGCAAGGCAAAAAGCTGCTGTTCAGAAACTGAAAAATGGTTTCCTTCCCAGGGCTTTGCATAAATTTGTATACTCCAACACAATTATACAAATGAAGGAAAGCACTTTAGCTCTATTGCAGATAGGGCCTCATTTTCCTGCTTGTAAAAATACAGAGATTGGTCTTATTCAATGATCTTTATTTGCTATGCCCTTCTATGCCAAGAGCCACTGAATTGTACTGACCTCAAACAGCTGATT
The DNA here is from genome assembly GCF_000327345.1 of Myotis davidii. NCBI lineage: Eukaryota > Metazoa > Chordata > Mammalia > Chiroptera > Vespertilionidae > Myotis > Myotis davidii. The sequence continues at coordinate 1,061,224 of NW_006296279.1, read as the reverse complement.
GAGACCCATTGGAAGGTATAATATTTATCTATTGTTGCTTAACAAATTACCACAAATGTAATGACTTAAAACAACAAACATGTATTATCTCCGGTGGTTTTTTGTATGTTTTTTTGGTCAGGAATTCTAGACCAGCTGGTTCTGCTTAGTCTCTCTCATGAGATTGTGATTAGGGTGTTGACGGGGCTGCAGTCATTTTAAGGCTTGACTGGGGTTGGGAGACCCATTTCTTTTTTTTCTTTTTTTAAAATATATTTTATTGATTTTTTACAGAGAGGAAGGGAGAGGGATAGAGAGTTAGAAACATCGATGAGAGCGCA
>NW_006296279.1:1058134-1060878 GCF_000327345.1 Myotis davidii | reverse complement strand
ATCCACTGAGCCAAACCGGTTAGGGCAGGAGACCCATTTCTAACGTAGCTAAACTCACAGTCTCAGTTCTAGGCCACACAGACCTCTCATGACCTGGTACTTGGCTTCCCCAGAGAAGGGGATCCAAGAGAGAGTGACCAAGATGGGAGCCACAATGTCTTTAGTGACTTAGTCTCAGAAGCGACACACAATTACTTCTGCCATATTCTGTCCCTTAGAAGCAGTCACTAAGTCCAGCCCAGAACCAAGGGGACGAGACTCGAGCTCCCTTCACCAAGGAGGCCAAGGAGTTAGTGGACATAATTCAAAACCACTTCAGAAGAGAAGTTTATGCTGAGCGTCAGAGTGAGCCCTGAGCAAAACTGCAAATTAGAGTCTCACTTTGTTGCAAGTGTCACCCTAGGGCCCTCACACCCCCACGCCCATTGCCATTTCTTTGGCTCAGCATCTCAGAGTGTGTTCTCACCTCTCCTCATCACTCCATCCCAGCCCATTATTTGATTCTTCCCTAAGGATATCTGTGCCCTTCAGGACCTGGTCAGGTAAGTTGATGAACTTATCCACTCCTGGCTAATGCTAGCATTTCATTATTGGAAACTGCCTCTGCGGTGAAAGCGAAAGCTATCCTCCTGGAGAGAGTATGCATTTAGAGGGCAATTCCCTGGAGGACACTGTGGGGTGACTGTCCTGAGTACTCACAAACATGGGGTGTCCTAGGGAGCTTGCATGCAGCGAAGGATCAAGAATAATGTCCAACATGCTACACACCCCAAACCTCCTCCATCGCCTTCCACCTCTGAGGTTGGAGAAGCTTCAGGCCTAGAGATGGCTCCCTTCAGGGAGGTCTTTCCTATCAGCTTCTGCTTCTGGTCCTGCATTGGGACTCCAAGGCCAAGAGAGATGCTTCAAGTCCTTACTGAATGAGCACAGTTCTGCTGCCTGAGCCCCCCACCCTGCCCCCTCTCCCATGTTTCATCTACTGGTGTCAGGGTTTATCTGCAGTTTTCTGCAGTTTCAGTAACCCACAGTCAACCATGATCCGAACGTGTGAAATGGAAAATTCCAGAAATAAACAATTCATAGGTTTTAAAGTGTGCGCTGTTCTGAGTCGTGTGACGAAATCCCGTGCCATCCTGCTCTGTCCCTCCCGTGATGTGAATCATCCCTTTGTCTGGCATCTCCACATTGATGTGCTACACCCCCCTTAGTCACTTAGTAGCTATCAGATTGACATATCACAGTGCTTGTGTTCAAGTAACCCATATTTTACTTAATAATGCCTCATTTATATAACTTTTATTACAGTATATTACTATAATTGTTCTACTCTATTATTAGTTATTATTGTTAGCCTCTTACTGTGCCCAATTTATAAATTAAGCTTTATCATAGGTAGATATGTATAGGAAAAAACTAGTATAGAGTTTCATACTATCCTTTGGGGGTCTTAGAACAATGACTGTGTAAAGTTGAACCATCTCCCATCCTAGAGTGGACAGCAGCTCAAGCCAGTTTCTTGGAGTCCTTCTGGATTGGGCCTCCAGGGCCACTGATAATAACTGTAATAACTGTACTCTCTGGGGTCAAACAGCCAGGCCTGGATCCAGCAGGAACACAGGGAGCTGGACCTACAGTGCTCAGTAGCTCTCAGACTTGCCTTCATTGGTTGGTTCCAATCACCAGATGATGGAATAAGCTCTGTGGTGTCTTTAGGTGTCTAACGAGGGAGCAGGGCCCATCTAACACCCAAACTGAGTGCTCAGGGCTAGATCTCCTCTTCCATCTCTTGCTTCCTCTCCTCTCCCTTACCATGGTCAGGTCCAGGACCTAGTGACTTCTTTTTTTAAAAATATATTTTATTGATTTTTTACAGAGAGGAAGGGAGAGAAATAGAGTTAGAAACATCGATGAGAGAGAAACATCGATCAGCTGCCTCCTGCACGCCCCCTACTGGAGATGTGCCCGCAACCAAGGTACATGCCCTTGACCAGAATCAAACCTGGAACCCTTTAGTCTGCAGGCCGATGCTCTATCCACCAAACCAGTTAGGGCAGGACCTAGTGACTTCTAACCAGACAACTGCAAGGTCCTCCCTGCTGTCCTCCTGGCTCTGCTTGGTGCACATCAAACTACACTGGCTTGCTCATTGGCTATGCCCCTCAACAACTTCCAGTGAATTCATCTCCCATGTGAAGGGTGGATTCTACTCCTTCGTTTTCCAGCCACATTCCCCACCACTTGACTTCCTATGTGTGGCTATTCAGCCAAATTCAACTCTGGGTTGTTTCCCAAACCTACTCTGACGTTTTCCCACCTCTACTTATGTTGTTCTCTCAACTGTAATGTCTTCCTTTCTCACCTTACTTCCATTTCTTTCTCCTTCAAATTTGTTCTCACCTTCACTTCAAGCCATGTCCCTCATGAACATACATAAACAATTCTGACCAAAATTTCAGCAAACCAAATCTAACAATATGTCAAAGGATAATACAACATGACTAAACAGGGTTTATCCCAGGAATGTAAGGTTGGCTTACTAGTAGCATTCCAAAATCAACCATTGTAATTCTTTGTATTCACTTTCTATTGTTGTGTAAAAAATTATCACAAACTTAGCAGTGCACAACAACACAATTTTAGTATCGTACAGTTTCTGTAAATCAGAAGTCTGGGTATGGTACAACTGGGTTCTCTGCTCAGGGTCTTATGAGGCTGAAATCAAGGAGTTGGTCATTCGTGGTTCT
>NW_006296279.1:1041046-1058113 GCF_000327345.1 Myotis davidii | reverse complement strand
GGCTTGAAGTTCTCTTCCAAGCTAGCAATAGCCCTTTACTGTGCCCCTTTCGGTGACCTATTTTATTGTAGAAATACTCGTGTCTTTGTCTTATTCCCACTACATTCCCTGCCCTAAAGGCAGAAACTGGCCTCTTCATCTAGGTGTTGTGAATTTGTACCAAGAAATCCAGATGTACTTCTACTTTCTTGAGCATTTTGTATCAGTGAATAAAGAGTCATTTCAAGTTTTATATTTTTCCCATTTTGCCACAGAACTTGTTTACATTCCACTCATTTGGCAGTACTTTCCCCAGTCTGGTTAGTCAGCATTTTTGACAGCTGCTTGGCATGGCTTTCAATCTGCCCTGGCTGGTGTGACTCAATGGTTGGGTGTCGTCCCATGCACTGAAGGGTTGCAGGTTCAATTCTCGGTCAGGGCACATGCCCAAATTGCAGGCTTAATCCCCAGTGGGGGACCTGCAGGAGGCAGGCCATAGATTTTCTCTCTCACTTCGATGTTTCTTTTCTCCCTTCCTCTATCTCTCAAAATAAATTTAAAAAATTCTTTAAAAAAAATGACAGCCATCTGTAAGGTACACTGTCACACAGTCTATTCTCTGGAGGTGGTGATAGCAATCATTACTATTACTTAGTTACAGTCTAATGGGCCAAAGCACTTTTATTTTAGAACTCGTAACCAAACGTGGGTCCACCATTCCTGGATACAACTTCCATTTTAAGAAATTACATCTAGGAAATCGAACCAGACATAGAGATATCTGAGAAACTGGAACAAATACCCATACCCCAAACTAGAGGGCTCTTCTTGGGTAGACAGTTCAAGGTGGTTCTATACTTCTCCTCCCATCTCTGCTGAACTTACTTGGAGTCCTTTTCTCACTTCCATTTCCATGTGATGGGAGCAGAGTATTGTGACTATGGGAGCCACCAAGGACTTTGCCTCCTTTCTCTTACAGAGATCTTTAGCTGGATGAAATAAGTCAGTCAGGGAGGTTCAGGTGTGCAATACTAGTTAACAGCTCAGGCTTTGGAGCCCAACTGTCTAGGGTTGAATCCCAGGATACGTTTCTTAATATTTTGTACTTCAGTTTCCTCATCTGCGAAATGGGAACAGTTAGAGGGCTTATCTCATAAGCTTATTCCAAAGACTAAATGAGCTAATTCATTTAAAATAGTGACTGGCACATAGTAAACATTAGGTCATAGAAGTTAGCTACTGTTATCTTTAGAACTGTTGTATATTCAAATTAACTGGGAAGATTTTGAAAAATGCTGATGCTTGGAGTTCCCATCCTAGATCAGGATTTCTCACCTGTGACACTATTGATGTTTTTGACAGCTAATTTTTTGTTGTTGAAGGTAGTCTATGCATTGTAAGATATTTAGCAGCACCCTGGCCTTTATCCATTAGAGGCCAATAACATCTCTCTCTCTCCACTCTCAGTTATGGTAACCAAAATTGTTTCCAGACATGGCTAAATATCCAGTAGGGGCAGAAACTGATCTCAGCTGAGATATACTGCCCCAGATCAGTAAAATAATAGTTTCTGGAGTTGGGGCTTTGGGCATGGGTCTTCCCCAAGGCAGATCCAGGTTTTGTGGGGCATGAAGCTTATAAAATTTGGGGGTCTCTCTTTTAGAAAAGTAGTACATATTACAAAATTTGTTATGAAGTGAATATTCATTTAGAATGAGTAAAGAAATCATAACAAAGGATTGGTGACTTGGAGATTCATATTCCTTTCTTTTGAGATCACTATAGACAATTTCCCAGCAAAAATTCTTTTTGATAATAACCTGGCTTTCTCTTTCCACCTGTAATACCCTACACCTCCCAGCGTTCACAGTGGCCCTGAACTTTAAGCAACCTGAGCAAGCTTTATGGGCAATCTACCTCTATGCCTTTTGTTGTTACAGCACAGTGCTTTGGATGAAGGCCCAGCAGGGCAGAGCAGGCACAAAACCCACAAGGCCTAGTTCCCTTAATCAAGATTTCAGAAAACTTGGCAGGTAGGATGCAGATAGGGAGCACACTGCAAGAGGACATTGAAATTGGAGTCCAAACCTAAAGTCTGGAGAACCATGATTCTGATCATGACATAACTAGTTCAAACAATGGTGCTGAGCTTTGGTTTTCAGCCTCAGCACTGAGGTCCTGGGCAGGCTAATTGATCACAATTCGGGACTAGGGGTGGTAGGGGCGAGGCAGAGGAGAGGTGTGCCTCACAGGTCAATACAATTACCCTCCATGAATTCCTCAGGAATACTGACTCCCAGGTCTGAGCAGAAACCAGGCAATGGGCAGGTCACATAGGCACACAGCAGCCATATCTAGGGAGCCAGACTCCAGGTCTTAGAGAGTAAACTTACTTCTCAGACCCATTAGATGAGGTTGTAAGGAGAGACTTAGGCTGTAAATACTGAACTCTGCTTACAGACTGAATATGTGTGTCCTCCTCAAATTCATATGTTGAAATCCTAGCCTCCAATGTAATGGTATTAGGAGGTAGGCCCTTTGGGACGTGATTAGGTTATGAGTGGAGTCCTCATGAATGGTCTTAGTGCCCTTATCAAAGAGACCCCATAGAGCTCCCTTGCTCCTTCTATCACGTGAGGACACAATGAAGATGGCAGTCTATGAAGCAGTCAGTGGGTTCATCACCAGACACTGAATCCGCCAGCAACTTGATCTCGGACTTCCCAGCTTCCAGAACTATGAGAAATAAATGTCTGCTGTTTATAAGCTACCTAGTCTATACTATCTGTTATAACAGCCCGAATAAACTAAGACAAAATTCCTGCCTCCCTTTGGATGGGTCCCAGAACTGGATGTGAGGAAGAGCAGCCGGGACTGGGTATAGGCAGGAGCTGTGAACCCACCTGGGATGTGCTGAAGCAGGAAATGAGGTCAGGACTGACAGGGTAAAAGCTACTAAACAGCTCTCTTGATCCTGGGTATGGAAAACGGGCTAGGACTACGTGGACCTTACGGCTCTTTATGACATCATCAAGGTTGCCTATGGAAGCATCATGGAACCTGCTAGGATAAGATGATGAACTTAGGGGTTTTCTGGACTCCTGAAATCAAAAGGATTGAACCTTGAAGTCACCTCTGCAATTTGGGTTGGCTATGTAGTCAATTTATCAGAACTGGGGATGAGGACTACTTGACTATGAATGGTGCACCTAAAGGTTAGTTGGATATGCCAAGGATCTCGTAGACCATTTCCATGAATTGACACCTTTAGCACACTTAATGGAGAGCGTCTATATGTTCACTATTATTACTGCTGTCATTTCAGTACCAGGATTGCTGGCAAGTACTGTGCCTTTAAGAGGCAGTGAAAAGGACAGATTCCTTTTCATTGAGAATTGCCCCAGTGTAGTGTTTGGGTGAGGTTTTAGGGGGCATTGATTACAGCGTGTGTGATGGCATGAGGGATAAGTGGAAGAGGGGTTTTTCATCTGACTCCCTGGTGCTGTGGTCCTCTCCTATCCTACCTGTGTTCCAGTTACCCATGAGTATGGCTGCGTGCTCTCTAATCTTTATATTATAAACCATCAGGGAAGAGGCAATCTGTGTTTAAATGATACTCCAGTCAAACTAACCGTCCTAATGAACCAAGGGAACTTCCACCTGGCTCCGAGTGTTCTTCCAACCTCAGGTGTGTGAATCATTCAACTAACCTAGGAAACTAACTAGAACCAGTGATTTCATCCTTCTATTGGGACACAAGTCCATCTTACTCTCCCTTTCCTTGCCTAGTCATTAGTAATCCTGCAAATGGACAATAAAGTAGTCCAAAGAAGGCAATGGTAAGAGAAAAAGCAACAAGTTTGGATAATTTTGAAATTAGAACTTCAAACAATCTCTTGAGCAATGAGGACAAATTGCTTAATATTAGAAGGATGTCTCTTCTCTCCCACCCCTCCCCCCACTCCCACCAAATAACCAAAGTCTTCCATGCCATATTCCATAATTCTAGGAACTCATATTTTCTAAAGGAAATTGCTGTCTTATTCTTCTGGGTTTTTAGGCTCGTTATTTGCAAAGAACAATGTTGAGGTCTTTTTCTTAGAATTATGTTAACTCTTTTTATGCTTTACCTTTTAACCTCTCTAATACATGTTAGAGGCCTGAGATTTCACTCCCCCCCACCTCCCCCCACAAGCCACCACATCCACAGCACATTAAAAGGAAGGTTAGAGCATCAGCTGTGTCTCTGAGAATATCCTTTTAGTTGCTATTTTCCCAACTATGTTGGGATCTGAGTCCAGGTCTGTCAGAGTCAGGCCTGTCTGGCTTCAACATCAAGACTCTATCCACTCTCCCTCACTGCCCATTCTCCCAGGAGGAGAAGGAGGAGGGAGAGGGGAATGGAGGAGGGGAGAGGGATGGGGAGGAGGAGAAATAGAGATGCTAAAGGTGGTTTGCTTTTGAGGGAATTCAATATCAGCTTTTTATACTTTTGAATGTAACTCTCCATCAAGATATTGTTAATAATTAATAAGGGAATAGCCTATAAATATCTGTAATAGCTACTTCACAGGACTGTTGTAAGGCTACTATTAATATTTAATAAGGTAACGTTACCTGATTAATACCTAAGTATTATTTAAATCTACCTCACAGGATTGTAGTGAGAAATACAGATAAGTATATAAAGTGCCTGGCACATCAATGGTAGTTATTAAATAGTAAATCTTACTGAACCTATGAATTTGGTAGAAACACATTCTCTAACTCTAGAGTCAGACAGACCCGAATTTGTATGACTTTGAACAAGTTATTTAAAGTCACAAAGCCTTAGTTTCTTCATTTATAAATGGTAGAAAATAGCTCCTATGTTTCAGTATTGTTGTGAAGATTAAATATGCTAATGCTATGATATTTAACATTATGCTTGTAGAAAATGCTGAATGAGCATGGTTATTATATTAATGTTATTATGAGGGTCTTATTATTCTTTTTTTGTTTAGTTTGCCCTTGATGCCATCACACATACCATTTCCTTGTTAAAGACTCCACATGTCTTTCCCCCACCCCTCCTTTTTTTGGAATATCTATGCTTTTAAAATTCTGAAATCAACTAGGAAAGATTCCATTGGATTTCCTTTTTTCTAATCCTCATTTAGTCTACTTTCATTACCTTTTCCCCCTTAGATTGTCTCAGTCCTTTCTTTTTGCCATTATTATTTTAATTTAGAGCACTTATGGTGCACAATCCATTATTCAAACTTAGCACATCTTGTGACTTGGAAACACTTTTTGTTCAGTAACAGTCACCAGGCCCAGATGAGTTCAGTGGGGAATCTTACCAAACATTTAAATAAGAAATTATACCATACCCTAGCCAGTTTGGCTCAGTGAATAGAGTGTTGGCCCGGGTTCGATTCTAATCAAGAGAACGTACCTCGGTTGCAGGCTCCTCCCCGCCCCGGGCCCTGGTGGGGGCTCGTGCAGGAGGCAACCAATCCATGTGTTTCTCTCACATTGATGTTTTTCTCTGTCTTTCCCTCTCTCTTCCACTCTCCCTAAAAAAATCAATGGAAAAATATTCTCGGGTGAGGATTAATAACAAAAAAAAGGGGGAAATTACACCAATTCAACAGGAACTGTCATTCATTGCTGGTGAGAATGTAAAATGAATGATACGGCCACTTGAGAAGACAGTTTGGCTGTTTCTTACAAAACAAAACACACTCTTACCATACAATTAAGCAATCATGCTCCTTGGCATTTACTCAAAGGAATTGAGAACTTATGTCCACATCAAAACCCACACACAGATGTTTATAGCAACTTTATTCAGAATTACCAAAACTTGGAAGCAAGGACGATGTCCCTTCGTAGGCAAATAATAAACTGTTGTACATCTTGACAATGGAGTATATTCAGCACTAAAAAGAAATAAGCTATCAAGCCATGAAAAGACATGGAGATAACTTAAATGCAATTACTAAGTGAAAGCAGCCAATCTGAAAAGGCTACCCACGATATGATTCCAACTGTATGACATTCTGTAAAAGGCAGAACTATAGAAACGGTAAAAAGATCAGTGGTTGCCAGGGTTGGGAGAGGGAGGAACGAATAAGAATAATACAGAGGATTTTTAGGGCAATGAAACTATTCTATATAAAGCTACAATGGTGGATTTTCAACGTTTTTCTTTATACATTTGTCAAAACCCATAGAATACACACCACCAAGCGTGAAGCCCAATGTAAACTATGAACATTGGGGGCTAATGTGTCAATTAGATTAATCGATTATAACAAATGTACCACTCTGATTCAGGATGTTGATAGTGCAGGAGGCTGTACGTGTGTGAGGGGAAGGGTAGTACAGGAACTTTCTGTACGTTTGCTCAGTTTTGCTGTGAACTTAAACCTGCTCTGAAAAAAAAAGTTTGTTAAATAAATACACAGAACATTAGTCTTTAATACCTTCCATTTTGACATTTGTCTCTTTTTCCTAATACATAGTTATTGTTGGAATAAATAATGTCTAATTTTGTGACCCGTTTTGAGATCTTAAGGTTCAATCCAAAGGGTCTTCCTAACACCAAATGCCAACTCCAGGCAACATTTTTTAAAAATATATTTTTATTGCTTTCAGAGAAGAAGGAAGAGGGAGAGAGAGATAGAAACATCGATGACAGAGAATCATTGATTGAATCAACTGCCTCCTGCACGCACCCTGCTGGGGATTTTGGCATGTGCCCTTGCTGGAATCGAACCTGGGACCCTTCAGTCCACAGGCTGATGCTCTATTCACTGAGCCAAACTGGCTAGGGCAACTCCGAGTAACCTTTATCCTCTGGCTTTTGTGGCTTTATTTATAATGTACATCTCAAAGCTAAAGGCATTTCCCAATCAATCCTAGCTTCCCTAAGAACCCATTATAAGCCTAAATATTTTTCATTACAAGAATCCATAATAAATAAACTGTGAAAATGTATATCACTTGGTACATTCATACTAAGTGGTCCTTAAAATAAATGTATTAAAAATGTATTTTAGGCCGAAACCGGTTTGGCTCAGGGAAAAAACGCGGACTGAAGGGTCCCAGGTTCGATTCCGGTCAAAGGCATGTACCTTGGTTGCGGGCACATTCCCAAAAATGTATTTTAGACAGTTTGTATTAGACAGTTTGTTAGAAATGCTAGATCTTAAAAACATGCTCAGTACTAGTACCAAGTTGCATGGTATTACTCATGGCATACTATTTTTACATTTATTTGTCCTTATTTATATTGTTAATGACATTATTTCTGGAAAGTATAAAAACACAGTAATAGTAAACAATTGAAAAGGAAGAAGGAGGGTGGGTGGGATGGGGAAGAGAAAACTGACTGGGACTTCAACTTTATTTTCAGTTTTCAAAAGAATCTCTTGTGAAAATTCTGGTTTTCTCCTGAAGTGCTCTAGAGGGTAAAGTTTTCTGGCCATTTTGTAATGCTTTTCTTTGTTCCCATGTTTCACTTTCAGCTTCGAGAGGCATACCTAATTTCAGCATTCTGAAATTTGTGGACTTAATTTTGTCATTCTAGCTTTACCATTACAGTTTTATAGGCGGTATCCAAAAAGAGTCTATATAAGGTAATTTGACCTAGGAGTAAATCCCAGTGCTATCACTTGTTAGTAGTTTGGTGTCAATTAAGTTTTTTAATTCTGTTTCCTTGTCTGTAAAACGGTGGTAACAAAAATATTCCTCTCTGGGTGTTATGACATACTGTCTGTAATAGTGGCTGACACTACTAGTAATAGTTGCTGGTACACAGTAAATGCTAGCTTCTTTAAGACTCAAATCCTATTCTTTTTTAGTCTTAGAACTATTTGTAGTTTGAATGAATGAATGAATGCCAGGAGATTTATATAGTCAACAATGAAGTAGCTATACTAAGATAGCAGGCTAGAAATTTTATATGGAAATATAAGTAATGAGGTAAAGCACCAGGTAACAGTTCATGAATAAGTGTGTTTTCGAGTTAAAGGAAGAATAAGTGAGTACTTTAAAGCATACCGTTGAAGAGGAAGCTGATATACCATTGTAAAATGTGTGATGCAAGAAATTAAGTTGTTTCTACCAGCCTTAAGCTACCATCAAGAGCATGGATGGGTCTAGTTATGTCATATGATATATCACATAGATTACCTATATTAACAACAAAATAAAAGTCATGATCCATAGTTACTAGGAATGAAATGGAGGGTAGAGTGGAGGTGGGAATTTTAAAAGTTAAACATGAAGGTGTGTTGTGGTTTTGAATAGCAGCTGTGATTAATATGTGATCTTCTAGACCAGTGGTTCTCAACTTTCCTAATGCCGCGACCCTTTAATACAGTTCCTCGTGTTGTGGTGACCCCCAACCATAAAATTATTTTCGTTGCTACTTCATAACTGTAATTTTGCTACTGTAAACAATATGTAATTATATATGTGTTTTCCGATGGTCTTAGGCAACCCCTGTGAAAGGGTCGTTTGGCCCCCAAAGGGTCGAGACCCACAGGTTGAGAACCGCTGTTCTAGACAATAAACAGATACGCCCCTTAACAAACCAGCGTTCAGAAAATTCAGAATAGTAGAAGTTTCGTTTCCTTTTTTGACCGCTTGAGGTTCTGAGAACTCTTGGAAGAGAAAGTGCCTTTTCAAATATTTTTCAAAGTAGCCAAGTATTTCTCAAAATGTGGTCTAGCTCATCCATAAGAAGTAAATGGATAGCATATGTCTCCAGAGGGGAATATTCTGAAAAGGACACATGGATTACGTAGGATTTGAACCAAAAATGCATAACCCAAATCTAATCACTAGAAAACATTCACTAAACTTACAATAAGGGATATTCTATAAAATATTGGGTTTGTGTTCTTTAAAAAGTGACATTTTAAACAGCTCTCCGGAAGACTCTTCTATACATGAAAGCCTGAAATTAAAAAGAACCCGAGATGATTCTTATGATTAGGCATGTTTAAGAAACATTGAGGGTGGTTCCCTCCTGCGGGGTGAAACCCTCCTCATAGAACTCAACTCCAGTGTCTTTTCTCCGGGCCTCTGAAGTTCAGAAAACATGTCTTGAAGATATGACTCCAGGACCACCCTATTTTCTCCAGAAGGTTGCTGTACCAAGTCGAATATACCATGGAGGCAATTGCACATGCAGGCACCCGTTTGGGGATTTTAGCCGTGGATGGTGTTTTGCTTGCAGCAGAGCGAAGTAACGTCCACAAGCTTCTTGATAAAGTCTCTCTCCCCACCTCACCCCCACCCCCCCGGAGCAATTTATAAACTCAGTGAGAACATGGCTTGCAGAGTGGCAAGCATAACTTCTGATGCTAATGTTCTGACTAATGAACTGAGGCTCATTGCTCAAAGGAATTTATGACAGTATCAGGAGCCAGTTGCTTGTGGGCGGTTGGTTACAGCACTGTGTGATATCTAACAAGATTATACACAGTTTGGAGGAAAACATCCCTTTGGTGTTTCACTGCTGTACATTGGCTGGGATAAGCGTTACGGCTTTCAGCTCTATCAAAGCGACCCTAGCAGAAATTCCGGGGGATGGAAAGCCACATGCATTGGAAATAATAGCGCCGCAGCTGTGTCAATGTTTAAACAAGACTACCAAGAAGGAGAAATGACTCTGAAGTCGGTACTTGCTTCAGCTATCAAAGTCCTCAGTAAGACCATGGATGTTACCAAACCCTCTGCCGAAAAAGTGGAAATTGGCCCACTTACAAGAGAGAATGGAAAGACGTTCGTCAGAGTTCTCAAGCAGAAGGAAGTGGAACTGTTGGGCAAAAAAACATGAGGAAGAAGAAGCTAAGGCCGAGCGTGAGAAGAAAGAAAAAGGACAAAGAGAAAAGGATAAAATAGAAGACAACATTGGGGATTTTAGAAGTCTTTTGGGCACTATTTCAGTGTGAAAGCTATCCTCTTCCACACTGAGAAAACATTGACCTTTTTAAAACCTGGATGGTGAGAAAGTAAGATGGTACCATCTGATCAGGACCTCGATATTTCTGTCCAGATGAATGATGATTGCCCTTCATGATCCTTTTCATTCCCCCCCCCCCTTTTTGGGAATAAAACTAGGAAAGAAGGGAAATGGTGAAGTAAAAAAAAAAAAAGAAAAAGAAACATTGAAATAGAGAAACCGTGAAATTTTTGGAAGAATGTCATTCAATTCAACAGAGAGTTAGTAACTTTATCAAACGTTCATATAAGAACTTAAACTATATAATTAGTATAACTTGAATGGCTCTAGACTTTAAAAATCCCCTACTTAAGAGGCAGTATTTTAGTGTCACTCTTTTGCCCAGAGCTTTATTTGCTTCATAGTACTTAAAACAGGAGTTTGTGTCTAGAAGACTATACAATAGGAAACCAAAGGGTGAGGTGTCTTTAATGACGGTTCCCAATTTACAACCAGGTTATATTTTAAGAGAATGTAAGTTTGCATTTCCTTATAGAAATAATGTTCTGGGTGAGAAGGAGTAGAGAGGACGGTTTGCCAGCCTTTGGAGTGACAAAGGATGGGGCACTCACTCCAGGGCCTGCCTGTGGCTGTGCTGGGAAGGAGGAGCTGGTCCAAGACACCCCCCGCCCCCCTTCCCCAGCTCTACTCTGGGTTTTTCAAGACTGTGTAGTTGCCAGCAGATGATTCCAAATAATTTAGACCTCCACTGCAGTTTATGCTTTGAAGACAAAGTTTAAGAGAAACAAAGAATTTGAAAGCATATTTTATTAAATATTTCTTGAAGACATTTCAAGAGAAAACCACTTGTAAAGAAATTCTTTCTTTACCCTTCATACTTCTTTCAACTAATAAGTGCCTGTCTATCTCACAGGGTTACTGTTTGCATGCAGCATCCAATAGTGTGTGTGTGTGTGTGTGTGTGTGTGTGTGTGTGTGAGAGAGAGAGAGAGAGAGAGAGAGAGAGAGAGAGAGAGCTTTGTTGACTGCAAGGTGCAGAGGAAATGCAAGGTGGCATGATTTTTATTACAACAGTCAGTCCCCAATATGACAAATTAATCTTAAAGACACAGTTGGAATAGGAGTAGAGTGAAAAATTTCTGCTCAAACCTCATGTGATTTAAGCTGATGAAAGCCACAGAAAGAGCCAAGCTGCCCCGAAAACGCTTGGATAAGAGGGAGAAATTTAACCAGGGTAAGCACAAGTAATATGCTTTAGAGCAGTGTTTCTCAACCTTTCTAATGCCACAGCCCTTTAATACAGTTCTTCATGTTGTGGTGACTCCCAACCATAAAATTATTTTCATTCCTACTTCATAACTATAATTTTGCTACTGTTATGAATCATTATGCAAATATCTGATATGCAGGATGTATTTTCATTGTTATAAATTGAACATAATTGAAGCATAGTGATTAATCACAAAAACAATATGTAGTTATATATGTGTTTTCCGATGGTCTTAGGCACCTCCTGTGAAAGGGTCGTTCGACCCCCAGAGGGGTCGCAACCCACAGGTTGAGAACCACTGCTTTAGAGGAAACATTAAACACACTTATCAGCCCTGAATGGCTTATTAACTCTGGTGTATCAGGTGATCAGGGAGCAGGTGTAGCACAGAAAAGGTGTGGTGGGTAGAGAAGCTGGACCACTGTAAGCTGGCTGAGGGACTGCATGGGGACCACATAGGGCCACTGACCACTGACAGGACTGAGGAGTTTCCTGGGTTTTGGGACTTGAATGCTAAAATGATGAAAGTCTTGGGCAAACCAGGAGTTGTTCACACTGTAAGACCACAACGGCTCTATTTCTGACACAATCTATGATGAACAAGCCACATAACTTCTCTACACCTATTTCCATTGTTCATAAGTGGAATTACCCTGTGTTCCACTCCTAAGCAAAGATACTCTGGTGTTGTTGTTTTAAAATATATTTTTATTGATTTTAGAGAAGAAGGGAGAGAGAGCTAGAAACCTCAATGATGAGAGAGAATCATTAATTGGCTGCCTCCTGCACGCCCTCACGCTGGGATTCAGCCTACAACCTGGGCATGTGCCCTGACCGCGAATCGAACCGTGTCCTCCTGGTTCATAGGTCGACACTCAATCACTAAGCGATGCCAACTGGGCATCCAGTGTAGTTTTGTGTTTGTTTGTTTTTAATTTGAGGGAAAACCCAGAAACATAGGACACTAATGAGATATAAGTTTCTGGAATAAGCCAGGAACTTGTTGTCAGTTAATGGCAGGACTTGGAGGTGTGAAAGAAAGCTGAAGTCATGAGATTCAGTGTGGTCTCCTGGGGTTGGAGGTGAGGGCAGAGGAAAGGGAGAAGAAGCTAGTTCAAAGCAGCTCATCAGAAGGGCCAAGGGGAGTGATCGGAGGTGAGAATGGAAAAGAGTAGCTCCTATCTCTCTGAGTGGAGCAAAGCTTTTCGACCAGTCTCTCCTCGAGCGGCAGTGTGTGTGGTCAGCATGGGCTCTGGAGCCAAGTCCCCACCCTGCCACTTGCTAGCTTAGTAACCTAAGGCAGATTGTTTAGTATCCCCATCTGTAAAATATGGGTAACAATATGGTCCCTGTCAGGTCTTTGTGATGATTGCATGAGTTAGTGCATGAAAAGCACTGAGAAGAGGGCCTAGAAGTTGAAAGTCTTATTATTATTAAACATCATCAGGAACAACGTGATTGTTTTAGTTCTTGTGTTAGGAAAGTGCAGTTTGAAATGTGAATTTTTCTTATCCATAGGTGTATGTACTGCATGACTTCACAAGGTCTGTGAGTGGAGAAACTTGCTGAGATAGCTTCTAAAATATCTTACAAGAATACTCACCCACTATAGTGCCTGAGAATTTACCACTAGGAGGTTCTTTATAAAATGTTCATACTCTAGGAAGAAGGAACATGGTTTTTTAGCTATAAGCACCTCAGCATGAATTAATTTACCACAGTAGGCAGGAAGGACTGGGCTGAGCCAAGGAAATGCAAAGTTGGACAGGTGAGAGAGAGAAGGTTCTAGCTTAGAATGTTGTCTATTGGGAGAGTGGAGTCTTCCCTGTGGGAACTAGGGATCATTTTGGAAAGGGGAAATTAGTTGAAGAGGAGAGTGGCCTAGAGGAGAAGAGAGAATTGTTTATTTAATTTTGCTTAGGGCCAACCTTGTTCTTGAAAAGTTGCTAAAATGGTTTAAATAAAACTGCAGTCTGTCCTGGCCATTGTAGCTTAGTGGTAGAGCATCGACCCATGCATCCACAGTCTAGGTTTCGATTCCAGTCAAGGGCACACGCCTAGATTGTGGATTCCATCTCAGGGCATGTATGGGAGACAACCAATCGATGTGTCTCTCTCACATTGGTGTTTATCTTTCTCTTCCTCCTTCCCTCTCTCCATTCCACTCTCTCTAAAAATCAATGGGAAAAATATCCTCCTGTGAGGATTAACAAAAACCACAACAAATTAAATAAAACTGCAGCCAAGCCATAATTGTTTGACCCAATTTGCCTAAAAAATATTAAGATTATAAGGCCCTAATACATTTTATGTAAAATGTTTACTGACACTAACATAGAAGAAAAAATATTTTGATATATAATATGTTTACATATATATTTCCCTTTTTGTTTGAAGTTAAAGCTGACAATGGAATTCACGACTCTCTTGGGGTGCTAATTTCTAAGCGGCAACTGTTTATATGATGTGGGGTGCCTGTGCCAAATCATTGCACATTTACAGCCCTGCTGATGGGGTTTCCCCCTAGAGAGGACATAGTTCATTGGAGCTTTAATGCAGACACCAGCACAGGCAGGTAAAATGTTTTTATAATTGCCACTAGGAAGAAGAGAGGGCCCAAGGGTTCTTTTTCTGCCCAAGAGAGCTCCTCCCTTGTTAGAACTTAATTTGTTGTGTGTATGTGGACCAGATGGGTGGAATTAAACTTCTAAGGTGTTGTGGTTAGATTGTTTTAAAATGTCTGGAGACTCCAGGAAATGTGAGAAATCACATTTCTTTTTCAAAGGACCATCCTTTTGTGGTTCAAATGTGGGCTTTTGAAACTGAAACTATAACGCCCGTGGCTATTGGGTGGGGGTCTGTTTTCCTTTTCCTCCTATTGGGGTGTATATGAATTTCTTGACTTATTTAATGTTGGTGTTTTGGTAAACATGGCTCTAAGGTAGCGAGAGAAGGGACTAGAAGCTACTTAGTCTTGAGGGAAGTCCTTGCCTTCTACATATTGTCTACCCTGAAGAACTGGCCTCCCCAGTCTTCCTGCTACAGTCCTTCAGAGCATTCATATATCTGCCTGCCTGTAGTGTTGTAGAAGTAAGCTGCAGAAAAATATCTCAGGAGGCTGCTTGTGTGCGTGTGTGTGTGTGTGTGTGTGTGTGTGGTGTGAAAGAGAACAAAATATTGATCTAAAATGAACTCTGAAACTGAAGAAATATAAACTGTGTGTGATATTGTTCCCTGAAGAAGTTAGCCCAAATGCAGTTTCTTTTCCATTGTAGGTACTGAATTATCTTGAAACCAAATGTGCCCCAGTGGTAAAGGAAGTTAAAAAGATAAGCCCCCTCATTCTCCCTGGGGAAAGAAAAAAACACATATCTACATTTGGAACACAATGTATTGCTCTTTTTTTTTTTCTCTTAGCTTTAAGAAAAGTCTAATGAGGTTGGAGCCAGTCAAGAAAATAGCTGAAATAATCAAAATTAGGGCTTCTATGTCCCTTCCATCAGGACCTACTTACATGGCAAATTCTGCAGCCTAAACAGTAGGATTATGTTATGGGTGAATTGTGTCTCCCCCACCCCCACCCCCTAAAATTTATATATTGAAGCCCTGACCCTCAGTATCTCAGAATGTGACTACATTTGGAAATAGGATCTTGATAAAAGGCACATAATTAAGTACTAGGGGGTCATCAGAGTGGGCCTTTATCCAATGTGACTGGTGTTCTTATAAAAAGAGATTAGAACACAAAGGGGGAGACGACACCAGGCACATGCACACACAGAGATGATCATGTGAATGACACAGGGAGATGATCACCTACAAGCCAATGAGAGAGGCCTCAGAAGAAACCGCCCTGCCAATACCTTGATCTCAGACTTGTAGCCTTCAGAACTGAGAGAAAACAAACTTCTGTTGTTTACGTCACCCAGCCCATGCTCTTTTGTTATGGTAGCCCTAGCAAACTAAGATATGGACAGATGGGCACAGATATGGACAAATGATAAAGAATTACGAAGGGTCTAGAAAAGGAAGTGATTATCTCAAGATACCCTCAGGTCAGGGTTTCTTAAAGCAGCGTCTGTACACTACCTGTATCAGAAACACCTATGATGCTTTTTATAAAGCAGGTCCCCAGGCCCCTCTGGACCTAGAGTTTTAAAATGAGGCCCAAGAATCTTTCTTTTCCATAAGACACCCCAAGTGATTTTTTTTTTGCACACTACAGTGTGAGTGAGACCCACTGTACAAGGTCCTGCCCAGCTTCTGGCTCTTTCCTGGGCCTACCTGTCTGGTACCAATAACCATCTAAGCAAGTGCTGGTGTGTCTGGCACTCTGGCAGATGCTCTGTGGTCCAGGAACCAGGTATATATTCCACTGTAGATTATATCTCTCCAGGTGTCAGCCAGTGTTTATCAGCATGTGGAGAATGCTGGATAGGATGGACCACATGGAATCCTTAGGGAGTTCACTCTTTGGTTCTTAGAAGAAATATATGCCCCACCTCTCTTTTTAAGTAATGATCTACAGTACATATTTCTATCATGAACTTTATTTAAAGAAGATATTACCTCGGCACCTAAATTCTCAGAGGGAATACAGGCCATAGAAAGAGCATATCTAACTTTTGCTATCCATCAGTAGAACTTATATGGAAATTTCTCTGACAGGATCTGTTGCCTTTTTACGCCCTGTATAGTAAATATAATATTAGTGAAATAGAGCAATGACACATACAAATAAATAATAATAAATGGAAAGGCATCTAGTAAATTACTGCAGCCAGGCTCTGTGCTTTCTCGCATTTCTTCATTTCCAAAGGGAATGGGAATGGAAAGTATTCTTTCATATACTAGTAGCATAAGGTGAATTTTCTTTCCCTCATCTGTGAACCAAAGAGAACTGAAGCTACAGAAAGAGAGAAATAGTTGAGAATCCAAAGCAAACACAGTGACATCGCTTCTCGGCCTTTTGGCTAAGATCAAGTGCAAAGCAAACACAGTGACAAATATTTTCAAAGTAGGCAGGATAGGTGACATTTTGATTTAAATATGACAGTTCCCCTAGGAAATTGTAAAATCTGCCCCCTTCCTCATTTACAAATGTGACTGCAGGCTACAACAAGCTTTTGTAAGTTTATTTTTATTTATTTATTTAAAATAGTGTTGTTTTTTTTAAATTGATTTCAGAGAGGGAGAGGGAGAGCTAGACATCAATGATGAGAAACATTGATTGGCTGCCTCTTGCACGCCCCCTATTGGGGATGAGCCCCCCAACCTGCGCACGTGCCCCAAGGGGAAATTGAACCATGACTTCCTGGTTCACAGGTCAACGCTCCACCACTGAGACAGGCTAGTCGGGCCACAGGTTTCTTTTTTAAACTGGAATGTAGACAGGCCATTTGAGAATGTCCAGGTGGGCAGGTCTTTGGGCTGGTTCTCTGTTCTTCTGGTGGTCCCCCCTAGAAACAGGAGGCGGCTGGTGCCCACCTGTCCAGGGGTACCTGTGGCCGGCATTTCTTCTTCACCTAATGGCAGGCCCTGCCGACTAACTGCATGTTCGTGTCTCTGTGTAGCCTACTCATTCCCACTGGACTTCTATTTCTGAGCGGGTGGGGATGGGAGGATGAATGGCAAATGGCAGTTGTGCTTCGGGTGCTTTCCAGAAACAAGAATTCTGGCACTGGAGATAAATTGATTTTAAACTCTAGACCTTAATCGTCCGGAGAGGTTCAGAAGGGAAGCCCCGAGAGCCACCGGGCTTCCCGAGGCAAGAGGGGAGGGAGGACGCGCGCACCCTTCCAGGAGACAGCCTCCGGCGTGGCCGTGACCGCGACCGCTGTCAGAGGCCGAACAATGC
>NW_006296279.1:1024790-1040337 GCF_000327345.1 Myotis davidii | reverse complement strand
GCCGAGACCGCCCCCCCGACCCCGTCCCCACCCGCGGAAACCGCTGCGGGCTCCACCCGCCAGCCGGGCGCAGTCGTCGCCCCCGCCTCCCCGCTCCTTCCATCCTCCCCCGCGCCCGGCCCTCTCCGCTCGGGGACTTCATCCCCTCCATCCCTTGACCCTCGCCTTCCCCTCCTCCTGTCCTTCCTCCTTCTCGCTGTATTACCCCCCATTTGCTTTCTTCTCACCTTTCTGCCTCTTTTCTGGGCCCCCCGCCTTTCTTTCTTAAAAAAGGAAAACAAAAGCCCCCTTTGCGCAAATGAGCGTTTTTTAAGCGGAACTCCTTTTGCCAACGCGAGAAACTGATTCTGTGCGTGAATGGTGTTGGAGAGGGTACCGGGTCTCCGGAATCTGGGAAATCTGATCGAGAGGTGCCAGCCTTCTCGCCACTCGTGTCCTCAGTTGGGAGAGCCTGAGGGTGGCAGAAGCAAGTGGGTCTGTCTGTCTGTCTGAGTGTCTAACAGAAGACTGCAGTGAGGCGCGGTGCGAGGACGGCCGCCGGGTTAGTTCGTGGGCACGGCGCTCTCCTTTGCTAAATATATTGTGACATACCCTGCGCCTCTGTGAGCGGCTCCCTTGACCTTGTGCGGCTCCTCCCCCCTCGCTCTCTGTCCCCCTCTGGAATTTCCCGGAGAGATCACCGAGGTACTGAGATCCCTGATTTTCTTTTATTTATTTTTATTTGTGTGTGCTGGAGACGATTTTCTGTGTTGGTGGCTGTTTGGATGTGTTTAACCCGTGTGCCTTTTTAAAATGCATTTTCCTTTCACCTCAGAAAGACAGGACGGACTCCCATGTGAGAATGGCTGTGACTTTGGAACGAGCTCCCTGGCTGGGCTGGATCTTGGTGAAAGCCCTGATGAGGTTTGCCTTCATGGTTGCCAACAACCTGGTTGCAATTTCATCCTACGTCTTCTATGTGATTGTGCTTCAGCCCCTGCGCGTGCTGGACAGTAAGAGCTTCTGGTACATTGAAGGAATCATGTACAAATGGCTCCTAGGCATGGTGGCTTCTTGGGGATGGTATGCTGGATATACAGGTAAGAGCGGGAGCCCTTCCGCTTTATGTATGTACTGTTTTTGCTTAGTTCAGGAGCCATGATTAACTATATGTTATACTTTGGGTGGACGATGTTTTTACGCTTGGACTATTGAAAAATACATAGAAAACAATTCTGAGTTTTTTTCTTTAGAATCCCAATAATAAGGGCATTTTCAGCAGTATAATTTCATAACTATATGTTGATAAATTCCTTCAATGACATGTTATTTATGTGATTGACAGTTAGTAAAACCGGTCTGCAGAAGCTCTCTTAGAGAAATAGGAGTGGGTTATATAGAATTTGAAGGCTTATAAAATGAAGAGGGAAGATATTTAGCTCATAAACAGTGGGCATTTAGAAATAGGATTGTGAGCTATATGTGTGTTAAGATAGTTTAATATGTTTTTTTTCATTTAATGTAATAATTGTACTGTTAACATTTTAAGCCAAACAAAAAATGACTCTTTTCTGTTACGTACGTTTCTTTTGCTTATAGAACCTTTGTTTTATCTCATAAATCTGTATTAGAAGATTAAATGTAAAGGTTCAGTTTAACATATAAGCGAATTTATCTTCTGAATGTCTTTAAGCACATCTTTATTTCTGGCTTTGCCTTGCATTTTGGGAAGCAGGATCAGTGCTGTTCTGGAGTGGACTTTTAGAGACCTAGAGGAGAAGTAGGGTTTGTTTTCTGTTTTGAGGCCTGATGTGCTGTGAGAACTTGGGCCTCACTGATGAAAATTCTCCATTGTGTAGTATATTGATTTGACTTTTTTTTCCCCCTAAGAATTGGGATGATGAAAAAAAGCATTGAGGTTTCTTAGCACTTGTCTCAGGCTGTTGAGGCTTTTAGATTTTTATGACTGATGGGCTCCTGTAGATGGTGTGGGTCAGTGGAGTCTGTAGTTCGGAGCTTAGAAGAGTGAGGAAGATACTCTCAGGCTCCAACAGCACAGCAGTTCCCCATTTTAAATTCTCTGCCTCCCTCTTTCCTGCCCAGGCTGCACCTGCAGATTTTGCCAGACACGTGAGAAAAGGACTGACAGCACCCAGGTTTTATGGAGTCTGACAGACTCTTGCTAGGTCAGAGTGCTCTCAGTCGCCCCAGATGAGGCCTTTCCTCCTCCTGGCAATGCCATTTATGATACTGAAAACCCCAGAGTCCCTGGGTAGTGTATACATTGCTTCCTTGTCATATGTTCTGTTGAGATCCTAATGCTTTTTGGGCATAGTAGTGAGCTTCTAGTCCTTTCATAGGACCTCGTGGTAGCAGTAGGGGCGATAGAGAAAAAAATGAAGTTCTCATCTATGGTGTTGAACATTTACCTGAACTGCACTGCTGTTTTAGAGTTGCTTTGCTGTATATAGTTTGTGCTTCCCCAGAGTCCTATATGGTACGAGTGGCTTTGTTCTCTGTATGGTATACTTAAATTGCTTTTTAAAAATGAGTTGATAGTGTTTTTAGATGTAAATTCTCGAAGTTCATTCTACTTAAACTCGATGGAATTACTGAAATGCTTGTGCTTGTGTGTGCAGTATATTTGTGTATGTGTTAGCATGATGAGAAACTGAAAAAATTTAATTTGGCATTGACCTTGAGATTGTAAGGAGTGCAGTTGTAATGCTGCTTGAAGTTAAAGTTAATTATCCTATGGCCACAGCAGGGCCGCAGTGTATTTTAAGCATATTTTCTTGGGGTGTCTCTTCCTTGCTGTCTATGGAACTGCATGTTTCTTTGGCCACCTGCTTGGTCTTGACATGATCTGCACATTTTAGTCTCTCTGAAGCATTTGCTGTCTTCAGGCTATTGTATTTTGACCGTTTGGTCAGTTTGTCTCATTTAAGAGTAGATTATTTTCGTGTGCTTATTTTAAATGGTATTTCTATAGGTAGACTACTTTTAGAGGGTCTGGTCATGGTTTGATCATAACAGAGCACCGTCAAGAGGTCAAACAAATGTAGGAATGACATTCATTGAAAGCTGCAACTGGGTCTTAAGCAAACATAAGCAGGGATCGATGGGCAGATGTACCCAAAAAAGCATCTAGGACAGCAATTTTCAATCTTTGTCATCTCATGGTACACATAAACTAATTACTAAAATTCTGCAGCACACCAAAAAAAATGTTACTTTTTTTTTTTGCCAATCTGATAAAAAAAAAGATATAATTTTGACTTACATTGGACAGCTATTGTTGTGTTGGCTGTTGTCATTTTTTAAATTTGACAATCTAAGGGAAAAGAAGTCAGTGTCCCCGACTTAATAGTCAGCTATTGCATGTTTTAAAAATTCTTGTGGCACACCAGTGTGCCTGCCCTCGCTCGCACACTGGTTGAAAATCACTAGTCTAGGAGGTCGTCATAACCTCTGTAGGAATTTATCTTTCATTTCTTCCTTTTGTATCAAGAGGAGGATGGGTTTAAGTTTTGTTTTTGCCTCCCTTTCTGAAACTCTGCTGAAATTTCACAGATGGAAAATTGAACCTTGTTAAAGGAATTCTTCTCAGCAGGTCTTGTCTGTTCATGTTTTAGAATAAAAATTGCCAAACTTTGTCAAAAAACCACTTCCAAGGAAATCTTAAATATGAATTAATTAAATATTAATTAGGAAGCTGAAAAGTGAATATTGGTTTAGAGTATCATTTTTTCAAAATGTGGTATTCTGTCTAAGACAAGTCGATTACACAGCTTATGTTGCTTATCAATCCTACACTGCCCTATATGGTAGCTTCTAGACTCTGTGGCTATTTAAATTAAATTAATTAAAATGAAATAAAATTTAGTTTCTCAGTCACACCAACTACATTTCAAGTGCTCTGTACTAGGTGTCTAGTGGCTATTGTATGGGACAGTGCAGATGTATAACATTT
Organism: Myotis davidii; assembly: GCF_000327345.1. NCBI lineage: Eukaryota > Metazoa > Chordata > Mammalia > Chiroptera > Vespertilionidae > Myotis > Myotis davidii. The sequence goes on along the minus strand of NW_006296279.1, from coordinate 1,036,385 downwards.
CCATCATCACAGAAAGTTTTGTTGGACAGAGCTAATGAATAGTCAGTATGGCTTTCTCCTATTTCTTAGGAAAAATGCATTTTATCTTTATAAAGAATACTTTTCTAAACATAGTTCTAAATAGGTTTCTTTTAGGAAAGGCCCGAAGATTTATCCAAGCTTTATACAATTATCTTTTAATTTGAGGCAAATGCCACTAAACTGTGTCCTTTAAACTCAGACATGCTTCTTGGATGGGGAATGAAGTTGAATGAACATTTTTTTTAAAATATACTTTTTTTTATTGATTTTAGAGAGGACGGGAGAGAGATAGAGAGATAGAAACATCAATGATGAGAGAGTATCATTGATAGGCTGCCTCCTGCATGGCCCCTACTGGGGATCAAGCCCGCAACCCAGACATATGCCCTTGGCCAGAATCGAACCTGCGACCCTTTAATCTGCAGGCCAACGCTCTATCCACTGAGCCAAACCGGCTAGGGCTTGAATGAACATTTTTGTATTTCATTTGAGTTCTCAGAGCTGGAGAAGACAAAGAGGACGGAAAGGGGTTTTTTGGCCTTTCTGCTGGTTTCTAACTTTATGTCTTGTTAGGGGAACACAGTTCTTTTTATTTATTTATATTTATTTTTTATATGTTTTTATTACATTTATAAAGGGAGAAAAAGAGAGAGAGAGAGAAACACCAGTGATAAGAGAGAATTAGGGATCGGCCACCCCCACCAGGGATGCAGCCTACAAACCAGGCATGTGCCCCTACCAACTGGGTATCACTCTAATCACCTGTGCTTCTAGGCAGGGCATGGGGGGAACACAGTTCTTAAAAGATCTCTGAAGACATTGGGGTTTGTTTTGTTCATCTGTAGCTTGAGACGAAGTAGTGATGCTTGTTGGTACTGGATTTCCTTTCGTGGGAAGGGCTGTAGAAATATCTCATGTGGCCAAAACCGGTTTGGCTCAGTGGATAGAGCGTCGGCCTGCGGACTGAGGGGTCCCGGGTTCGATCCCGGTCAAGGGCATGTACCTGGGTTGCGGGCACATCCCCAGTGGGGGATGTGCAGGAGGCGGCTGATCGATGTTTCTCTCCCATCGATGTTTCTAACTCTCTATCTCTCTCCCTTCCTCTCTGTAAAAACTCAATAAAATATATTAAAAAAAAAAAAAAGAAATATCTCACGTGGAGGAAAATGTGTATACTGCTTTTGCTCTAATATTTCAAGGGCACACCAAAAGAGGTACTAGCTTAATGAATGATTCAGATCTGTGATAAATCAGTACACTTCTCTCCCCTCAACTTAAGTGGACACTGGCAAATTCCAGAGAGAATTTTTAAAAATAAAATGTGTTTGTTTTGATTCTCATTCACTTATTTTAATAAGTTCATTGTTCCCCATCCAAACGCATTTAATTAAAGTCTCTTACACAAAATTGTTTAAAAATATTTATTGTAACTGGAAGCACCAGTTATATAGGGTGAGTCTTTTGGGCCATAGTCTAGCTGAAAGGGAGCTGGGGTTGTCAGGGCACTTGCCACTAAACTATTTTTGCTTAGCAAATGCTGTTTTTCTTAGAGTGGGTATTTACTTGGGTGGTTTTAGGGAAAGCTGATGGAGATTAGGTTTAGCTTCCTCCTACTCCCCAAGTGACAGCTGTCATGGTTCTATGTTAGTCTTTGTGGGTTGATTATTTGATTGTGTTTTTTTACTGGGATACAAATTCACCCTGTGAGAAAAAAATATTTGGAATTATATATGACCTTGAAATTCTAGAAAAATGTAGAAAATATATCTTCTAGAGCAGTATTTTTCCACCTTGATTGAGTCATAAACCAATTTAGTGTGTCAAGATGAACATTTTTTTTTAATATATTTTATTGATTTTTTACAGAGAGGAAGGGAGAGGGATAGAGAGTTAGAAACATCGATGAGAGAGAAACATCGATCAGCTGCCTCCTACACGCCCCCCACTGGGGATGTGCCCGCAACCAAGGTACATGCCCTTGACCGGAATCGAACCTGGGACCTTTCAGTCCGCAAGCCGACGCTCTATCCACTGAGCCAAACCGGTTCTGGCAAGATGAACATTTTTAAAAAGTAAAATATAATAGAGTTAAATAGAAAAGATCAGAAAAGTTTGTATCTATCTGTAGTAGGTAGTGCTACTGAAAGTGTTGTTTTACTGTGAGCCCTGTCAACATATGAAAGGCATTGTTCAAGGGAGAGAACGCTGCAATTTACAACTCTGGGAGTCAGATGTCTTGATCTGGCTTTGACTCACTGGAGATGGGGGGGGGGAGGGGGGTAAGGCGTCACGAGACCCTTACCTGCTCTGTCGACACTGGAGACATGATCTTCTTTATAACCCTGGAGCCCAGTTTGGTGCCCGATGCTCACAGAGCGCTCCATAGTGTCTACATATTTCTTGAACGATCCCTTCTTTCTTTCTTGGCCCCAGCTGAGGTGCTTTAGCTGCCTACCTTCCTGAAAGGTCTGATATCCAGGTATTGCAATCCCCAAATATAAATCTGAAACTGCGTCGTTTTTCACCCACATACATATAAATACATATAAATAAATACATATCCTATAATACCGCATTTGCTAACTTAACACACCTTTATTGAGCTTCTATTATGTCTGGATTTCTGGAAGAAGTTAAAAACATGTTGCTTCAACGGAAGTATTTTTAGTGTACTGTAAGTGATAAAAATCCTACTTCAGTCTCTCTTTTTACAGAGAACAATAGTCCAACTGGAATTTTAATTTTTGAATGCTTGACGATAAACCCATTAGAGTGAGGAGTTGCTGTATGATGTTAGGTTGAAAACTGATCTTGACATAAATTCAGCTGAGGAGATATCAATACAGTGTTTTGACTTTTATATAGAAAATAAACCATTAAAGGTAAATATTACTAAATGCTTTAAACTCAGCAGCCTGGTGGTACTTCAAATTTGATAAGTAGCTTTATTTCAAAGATCAAATGTAATTGAGTAATTTATTCTAGATAGCTTTTCTTTTGGAAATATATATTCATTCATGCATACGTACCCATGTGCAGTATTACAGAAGCTCATGAAGCAGTATTTTTAGTGCGTAAGACTTCAGATTCTGGATTCAGATAAAGAGCTGGTGAAACAATTCCTACTTTCTTTTTGTTTACATTTGCCTGGTATATCTTTGCCCATCCTTTTGTTTTTGAACTTTTTAAATGACTGATTTAGATATGTGTCTAATAATCAGTATAGAATTAGGTTTTGCTTTATCAATCAATTTGAAAATCTCTTTTAATGAGTTGAATCCATTTACATTTATTGATATGTCAGATTATATTTTATCAGTGTTCTGTCATTCTATTTTATTTTGTTTTCTGTTTTTATATGTATAAATTTTAAGCCTTTCACTGTGTAGTCTGATTTTCTTTGCTTTTTTATTGTTCTGATATTTAGTAAGGCTTGTATATTTGTCTTCTTAGTTACTTTATATGATAGCTTTAGTTCTCTATTGATAATAACTATTAGTTGTGTTTCGATAAACAAAGGTAAAATTCTTTTTAAATCCTCTCTTCTCTCTTCCTCTTTCTCGTTATCATCACCCAATTTTAGTCAATGGCCAATAATATTTATTCACAATATATTTAAATTTGCACTATTATGAATGCTTATACTACTTGCTTTGTGAGCTTTAAGGGTATTCATTTACTCTCAGCTATTACATCAAGGTAATCAGTAAGCTTATTATACTTCCTGCTCCCTGCTCACTCTCTTCCTTCCAGTTTTTGTTACTTGCATTTATATTTTGTTATGGCCTATAATATTTATGTTTTATTTTATTACCCTCATATCCTTCTGATTTAGTCTTAATTCTTCAGTTAAATATATATAGTGCCCACCCAAGCACTTTTGATGAAGACTTTCCCAGTCAGCCTTTGGTTGGCTAAAGTGCATCCTCTAGTAGTTTCTCAATAAGGAATCATGGGAACAACATAGGGATACTATTTTTACAATATTTTCAGAACTTCTTTTAATTGCTTTATACTCAAAGGACATCTTAGTAGGCAATAAAATCCTTGGCTTACTCTTTTTTTCTTACAGGTGTTGTAAAAATGTCTCTTGGCATTAAATGTTGTCATGGAGATGTGTGAAGCCAGCTTGAATTTTTCCTTATGATTTGATGTTTTTTGCCTATCTACCCCAAAGAGATATAATTCACACACCTTAGAATTTACCATATTAAAATGTACAATTTAGTGATCTTTATTATAATTGCAAGATTATACAACCATCCTCCCCATTCACTAATTCCAGAACATTTAATCACACCACCCCCCTCCCCCCATTAGCAGTGACTCCCATTTCTTCCTCTCTAACCCCTGGCAACCACTAATCTATGCTCTATCTCTATGGATTTGCCTATTCTGGACATTTCCTATAAATGGAATCCTACAAAATATGGTCTTTTGAGTCTGGCTTCTTTCAGCACTCTGATTAGGAGTTAAGTGTTTCAGATTCCACACCCTTGCAGTGGCCACACCTATTCTGGCTAATGACTCACTCCCAGGTGTGCTTGACAAGTATTCTTTGGGGTTTTCTATGTACAATATCATGTCATTGAGAATTGGATGCCTTTTATTTCTTCTTGTCTGATCGCTATGGCTAGCACTTCCAGAACTATGTCAAACAGGAGTGGTGAAAGTGGGCATCCCTGTCTTGTTCCTGTTCTTAGGGGAAATGGTTTTAGTTTTTGCCCATTGGCTATAGGTTTGTCATATAATGGCCTTTATCATGTTGAGATATGCCCCCGCTATTCCCACTTTGCTGAGAGTTTTTATAAAAAAATGGGTGTTGGATTTTGTTGAATGTGTTTTCTGCGTCTATCGATATGATCATGTGATTTTTCTCTTTCAACTTATGTGATGTATCACGTGTATTGATTTGCAAATATTGTACCAGCCTTGCATCCCTGGAATAAATCCCTCTTGATCATGGTGTATGATCTTTTTAATATATTGTTGGGTGCGATTTGCTAATAATTTGTTGAGGATTTTGGCGTCTATGTTCATCAGGGATATTGGCCTGTAATTCTCTTTCTTTGTAGTGTCTTTATCTGGTTTAGGAATTAGGGTAATACTGGTCTCATAAAAAGAATTTGGAAGTGTTCCTTCCTTTTAGATTTTCTGAAATAGTTTGAGAAGTATAGGTGTTAGTTCTTCTTTGAATGTTTGGTAAAACTCCCCTGTGAAGCTGTCTGGGCCTGGGTTTTTGTTTGGTGGGAGTTTGATTACTGCTTCTATTTCATCAGTTGTTTATTGGCCTATTCAAGTTTTTTGATTCTTCCTGATTCAGTTTTGGGAGTTTGTATTTTTCTAGGAATTTTTCTATTTCATTCATATTGTCCAGCTTGTTGGCATATAGTTGTTTGAGCATATGTTTTTAATTCTCTTGGACCTAGGAGTCAAATTGCTGGGTCATATGATAATTCTATGTTTAACTTTTTGAGGAGTTGCCAAACTGTTTTCCATAGCAGCTGCCCCATTATACATTCCCTATTTAGAAGAGTTTTAATTTCTCTACATCTGCACTAATACTTATTTTCTGGGTTATTGTAGTTTAAATTTGGCCATCCTATGTAAGTGAAGTGGTAGCTCATTGTGGTTTAGATTTGCATTTCCCTAATGACTAATGATGTTGAGCATCTTCTCATGTGCTTATTAGTCATTTGTATCTCTGGAGAAATGTCTATTAAATTGCGGACAGATCACGAGAATTCTCATGTTTTCATATTATACAGTGTTTTACAAAGTATTATACTTTAAAAAGATATTAGCTTGTAATAACATGTAATGAATAACTTCAAAATGCAATGGGTATTTAATTTTAAGGCGTGCCTTTAACATTTATGTAAAACGGTTTTTGTACTCGTTCAATAGAAACTTACCTGGCCACTGGGTAAAGCTAGCCATAAAACTATTGGTCCGCAATGTGTTAAAAGCCTTTGCCCATTTTTAAATGAGGTTGTTTGTCTTTTTTTAAAATGTGATTTTAGAGAGAGAGAAGAAGGGAGAGAGAGAGAGAAACATCCATGAGAGAGAACCATCTATGGATTGCCTCCTGCACACCCCCTACTGGGGATTGAGCCAGCAAGCTGGGCATGTGCCCTGACCAGGAATTGAACTGGCGACTCCTTGGTGCATGGGACAATGCTCAACCAGGTGAGCACACCAGCCAGGGCTGATTGTTTGTCTTTTTATTATCTATCTATATATAAAAGCCTAAGTGACAGAACAACCAGAACAACCTGTTGCTATAATACGCACTGACCACCAAGGGGCAGGTGCTCATCGCAGGAGCTGGACCCTGGTGGTCAGTGCGCTCCCACAGCAGGAGTGCTGCTCAACTGACAGACCCATCCTGGCAGCCCACCAGCCCGGGCTGCAGCCACTCACTCCTTCAGTAGTCCTGCAGGTCCAATCTCCGGAGAATGGGCCAGGCACCAATGGACCAGCACAGCAGCATGATCCTGACAGTGCTGCCAGCCTTCTAGAAGTCAGCCATGGCCACTTCCCCTCCCTAGATGCTCTGCAAAGAAGAAACAATATAAAGTGGCTGCCAGGTGGCTCCCAATAACCATCGTGAATGTCAGCAGGACAGATCCAGATCCTGGGCCTGCAAGGGTGTCCCACCACCTCCCTGGAGGGCCAATTGCATTCTGGTGCTCTCCTCCCCGCCCCGTGACCCCATCTGTGCATGAATTCGTGCACTGGGCCTCTAGTTGAATTATAAGATTCTTTCTATATTCTGTATACTATACCGTATCAATATCTTTTTTTTTGGTTACTTGTGCTTTTGATGTCATATCTGGGAAACCATTGTCTAATCCAACCAAGGTCATGAAGATTTACACTTATGTTTCCTTTGAAGAGTTTAGCATTTATATTTAAGTCTCTGATCCATTTTGCATTAATTTTTCTCTCTGGCATATGGTAAAGGTCCAAACTTCCTTCTTTTGCATAAGAATATCCAGTTGTCCTAGCATAGTTTGTTGAAAAAATGATTCTTTCCACATTGAGCGATTTTAGTACTCTTGTTAAAAATCAGTTGGCCATATGGACTGTCAATTCTAATTCTTTGATTGTATATGTCTCTCTTTATGCCAGTAACACGCTATTTTTTATTACTATAGTGTTGTGATAAGTTTTGAGTGTTAAGTATACTTTAAAGTATTTTAATTCTTTAAAAATTCATGACCCTTTTTGTTATATATTATGACTTCAATAGTAATTAGGTCATGAATCAGAAATCCTAATTTTTAAAAAAATATATTTTATTGATGTTTCACAGAGAGGAAGGGAGAGAGATAGAGAGTTAGAAACATCAATGAGAGAGATACATCGATCAGCTGCCTCCTGCACATCTCCTACTGGGGATGTGCCCGCAACCCAGGCACATGCCCTTGACTGGCATTGAACCTGGGACCTTTCAGTCCGCAGGTCGACACTCTATCCACTGAGCCAAACCGGTTTTGGCCAGAAATCCTAATTTAACCTTATTTTGGATTTTAAAATGTTCACTGACAATAGTTTTTTAACAATATTTATAATGGGTTAAATGACCCCTTCCTACCTTTATGTTGAAGAAATGCTTACTAGTTATGTGTTTCAATAGGAGTTATTGTTAATAACAATATTTGCTTTCTCAAGAAAATAGAACATTAGTTGTAGGAGTACCTTGTGTGATTGATCAACCAAATGATTATTGACTACCTACTGCCAGTTAGCAAAGTTATTGATTTGTAAAATACTGTGCTAGAGAATGTGATTTAGACTAATTTCTACCAAAAGGATTTTTGGCATAGTTTTTATTTTGATGGATGGCTTGGGGAATAGTTACGTTTATTATGAAATATGTTTCCAAAAGAGACCTGCAAAAAGTTTTCTAGAAAATGGAAATCAATATGCACATTTTTCCCTAATGTGATGGTTCCATTTTTTAAAGGTAATTGAGGTCCTTCCAGAGATGAAAATTAACTGGGAGCTACATTTATTTTGTAGAATAAAGTATAAATTACATGGATAAGGAACAAGGGTCATTTTTAGTGAGTGGCAGGCTGTTTTTTTGTGGGTGGGATAGAATTGATTTTTATACATGAGAGACTGAATTGGGCATTTATTTTAAAACTGAAATAATCATTTAAAACCATTTTAAGCCCAAAATATGTGTATAAAGATGTTGTATTTTTAATGAAGAATAGATACTGCTAAATTAAATATGATACTAGAGATAGTATGATATATTTTTAAAAATTGACTTTTGAGTTAATATGAGTTTGGATCCTGCCACCACAACTTACTAGTTGTATAACTTTGAGCTAGTTAAGTCACTTCTCTGAGCCTCAGTTTCATCATCATGAAATGCTTCAGAGCAATTTATGTTTAACTGTCTTCTAATTGATTCAGTCACCTATTCTGATCATATTTGAGTGCCTTCTCTGTCAAGCCCTGTGCTGGTGGTGGGAGAACAGTGACAAACAGCACAGCTCCTGTGCTTCTGTAGTTGACTGTTTTGTGTGGGAGACAACAGGAGTCACCTGATAACCATGTAATCACAACTGTGAGAAGTGCTACAAAGAACAAGTAGAGGGGCTATGCAATTAAGTAACAGAGGGCTTAATCTGGAAATGAGTGTTGTCAGGGAGGAATGCCTCCTTGAGAAAGTGGTACTGAGACAGAACTGAGGAATAAGTAGGAGTTGACCAGGTGATGCTGGGTAAGGGGCAGAGTATACAGAGGATGAAAGAGATTTGTCATGTTTGAGGAACAAAGGGAAGGCTAGATTGACTGCAGTATGGAGTGAATGAGGAGAGGAGTAGGGTGGTTGTGATGGGGAGTTGATAAGGCCAAATCCATTGAGGCTTTTTAAGTGCATATTAAGGATTTTGAAATTTATATTAAGAGGAAACCATTCAATGATTTTAAGTAAGGGGATGGTAAGATCAAATTCATATTTGTAATTCTATACTCTGCGGATTTTGTGGAAATGGATCAGAGAGAATTGAGAGTGTACAAAGATACCCTCTGGAAGATGGTCACCTTAGACAGGTGAGGTGATAGTTGCTTGGTATAGGTCAGTGGTCGGCAAACGGCGGCTTGTGAGCCACATGCAGCTCTTTGGCCCCTTGAGCATGGCTGTTCCACAAAATACCGGCTCTTCCACGAAGTTTCAATCGCACTGTACATGCATGTCCGCACGTGGTATTTTGTGGAAGAGCCACACTCAAGGGGCCAAAGAGCCACGTGTGGCTCGCGAGCCGCGGTTTGCCGACCACAGGTCTAGGTGATGGCAGTGGAGATGGAAATAAGTGAACTAATTGAAGAGTTTTGTAGGAGGAAAATTGTAGGAACTAGCTGAGGGATTGGACAATAGAGCATGCAGTGAAGTCTTACCAGACCGAAGTCAGTGTACCCGACACTTCGAAAGACCAAAACTCAAAATGTCAGAGTTTGGCATATGGAAAAGTTAATTGACCAAGAAGGCACCAACTGAGACGATGGGAGACTTAGTGATGCTTCAAATTCATCTTAAGAAAGTACAGAGTTTAGGCTGCTTTTATGTCAAGGAAAGGGTAAATGGGAGGGGCAAGAGGTGCTTGCGATCTGCAAACAGTTGGGCGCCAGCAGGGGTTTGAGGAAGATTGTGAATCTTCTTTGTTCTTAGTCTGACTCTAGTTGATGTGAGTCTGCTTCTGAGTTTCCTGCAAGTCTTTGATACATAATCATTATTTTTGTACATAGTCCCTTCATCTCTTCGGGAGAGGCACCTTATGGTAAAGGGCTATTATTGTAAAACTCAAGCTGCAAGCAGAATTGCTCTAATGATTAGCATGTCTATATGCAAGAAGCTATTAACCTGACGGCCAGGGGAACAAATTAAGCTTGCATAAATGGAATCACAGAGGCCCAGCATTTCATTCTCTTACAGAAGGGTAGGTGATAGGGATGACCATGAGGTTTCTGGTATGAGCTGCTGGGTGGTTAGGGAAGCCCAGAGGAGTAACAGGGAGAGGAAAGATACAAATTTAGCATGGGACAGCTGAGAAGCATCTAAGTGGAGCTCTGAAGTAAACATATAGGTATGAAGTCTGGGACTCAGAAGAGAAACCTGAGTCAGAAAAGTAGACTGGGAAATTACCAATAGTACTTAAAGCCATGGAGATGGATGAGATCACCTAGGGAGATTGTAAGTGCTGAGTGACTCGAGGCCCAGGATCAAACTCAGAGGATTCCGACATTTGGAGGATGGGGGAGTCTAAGAAGGAACAGTGGAGAAGTAGAAGGAATGCCTGCCTTAAGAATGTGATGTCAGAAGTCAGTTGTGTGTCAGGGCGGCGGTCTGATGAATGCTGCTGAGTGTCTTTTGTAAGATGAGAGCTGACTTACCCTTTGTTGCTTTTGGCAAGAGCAGCTTCATTGAGGTGGTAGAAGTGGAAATTAGATTGGAGTGGGTTGGAGATAAATGATGAATGGGAGAAGATAAAATGCAGACACAAACGTGTGACTTTTCAGAAGTTTGGCTCTGAAGGAATAGAGGATGATAGTTGCAGAGAGAAATTAAGTCAAGAGAAGGCTTTTTACATTTTTTTATTTTTAAGATGGAAAAGTCGAGATGTCGAACCACTTAGAGTTGTACCTGATGAAACTGGGGACATTTATATGACTAAAGTATTTAGGGAACTATTCTTAGTGAAGATTTAATGAGATAACACTTATCAGGGCAAGAAAGCACTTAAATGTTGGCCCTGGTGGTGGAGGCAGGCAGCGCCTGCATAATTTGCTCCTATTCTGACTCTTAGTAAGACTGCTCCGCCTCAGCCCCGCTGCATTTTTCGTCGATATTCTTCCTCTCCCTAAGATCTTTTCTTCAGTTTCTCTGAAAATTTCTACCTACTTATCTAACCCTTTGATATCACTCTCCACTCCTTCAGTTTCTTCTCTTTCCTTCTTTCTGAACCTCTTTGGCATCTACTCTATAATTGTGGTTCCTAACCTTTGGGCTATGATTTCTTTTTTAAAAAATATATTTTTATTGATTTCAGAGAGGAAGAGAGAGGGATAGAGAGATAGAAACATCAGTGATGAAAGAGAATCATTGATCGGCTGCCTCCCGCACGCCCCCTACTGGGAATTGAGCCTGCAACCCAGTCATGTGTCCTTGGCTATAATCAAACCTGGGACCCTTCAGTCTGCAGGCTGATGCTCTGTCCACTGAGCCAAACCAGCTAGGGCTGGGCTGTGATTTCTGGTAGTGCTTCATAGTTCTCTCAGAGGGTCAGGAATCTATGTACATATGAAATGTCATCTGTGGATGAATAAGTTATGTGTTGTAAATATATGTTAATATTTTTCAAATACAAGTAGCTGCTTATTTGCTTAATAAGAAATGAGTGAATGAATGAATGAATGCGTGAGTGAGTGGACGAATGCTTATGGCGAAGAAACTGGTTGGCATTGCCATGGTAGCCTGGCACCGCCTGCTCGCAGGTCCCACCCCCTGCCGCCGCCGGTCACCTCTGGTGACCAGCAGGGCGATCAGGGGCCCCC
>NW_006296279.1:1011139-1024214 GCF_000327345.1 Myotis davidii | reverse complement strand
ATAAAACTCCTGAGGCCTAGGCTAATGAGGTAATATTTGCATTAATAGAGTAACAATCCATAGTGCCTGGTACAGTGTGAGCTGACCAATCAGTATGAAAAAAAGCACTGCATTACCAGTGGCAAACTCCTCTCACTCCCATACTAACCAATCGTAACATCTCCCAATGCCCTCACTGAGCCCGACAGCCCGAGCATAGGGCACCATTTCTCTGGCAGCCCTCGCATGGGCTCAGTCCACTGGCTCACACTCGGTGAGTATGCATTTAGTTCCTGTGAACAAGCCTTCCCTTACTGAGAACCGCTGGTGTCTTTGTCTATTGTTAGACAAAGACACCAGGAAAAGAATGTAAATGACAAAGAGGCCACGAGAACTCAGAAATGCCTAGGTGTATGGGCAGGCAGACGACCAGAGAGTGCCAATCAGGAAGCATAAGAAGAATGGAAGAAACACAGAGGTAATATATAGGTAAAACAAAGACAGCCCTCCTATCTACCTAGGGCATATCACTTGATGGAAGGGACTAGGGCAGAGGTCCTCAAAACTACGGCCCGCGGGCTACATGCAAATACAAATATTGTATTTGTTCCCGTTTTGTTTTTTTACTTCGAAATAAGATATGTGCAGTGTGCATAGGAATTTGTTCATAGTTGTTTTTTTTTAAATTATAGTCTGGCCCTCCAACCGTCTGAGGGACAGGGAACTGGCCCCCTGTTTAAAAAGTTTGAGGACCCCTGCTCCATACCATATAATGTCAGTTCTTTCACCTGCTGGCTTTCTGTGTTTGTTAAGATAGGTAGAATCCTGGTGCATGAATTTGTGTATGGGTGAGGTCAGCTGGCCTCCCCTGATGGGGCCCATCTACCTGGGCTGGTCTTGGGGAGGGACTGCAGGCGGTTGGCCAGTGGCCCCACTCCTGATCAGGGTGTTGAGGGCTGATCGGGGGTCAGGCTGGTGGAGGGTGGGGGCGATCGGGGCCCAGATCAGGCTGGTTGGCTGCTGCAGTGCACGTCATAGCCACCTGTCGTTCCAGTCGCTAGAATCCTGGTGCATGAATTTGTGTATGGGTGAGGTCAGCTGGCCTCCCCTGATGGGGCCCATCTACCTGGGCTGGTCTTATTTAAGTGCTCTTTGAGTAACTTTTCACTAGATAGGTAGAATCCTGGTGCATGAATTTGTGTACGGGTGAGGTCAGCTGGCCTCCCCCGATGGGGCCCATCTACCTGGGCTGGTCTGGGGGAGGGACTGCAGGCGGTTGGCCAGTGGCCCCACTCCTGATCAGGGTGTTGAGGGCTGATCGGGGGTCAGGCTGGTGGAGGGTGGGGGCGATCGGGGCCCAGATCAGGCTGGTTGGCTGCTGCAGTGCACGTCATAGCCACCTGTCGTTCCAGTCGTTCTGGTTGTTCTGCTGTTCTGGTCGCTGGGCTTTTATATATATAGATATGCAGAAATCTGGTGCCTAGTTGTAGGGTAACCTGATTGGAATATTTCATTGGAGAGCCCTAGATGTCCATATTTTTAGATCTTTTCTCTAGAGCTGGTCAAATTTTCTAGAGAAGACTCTTCCACACTCCTGGCTGCCATATCCTGGTGCTGAGTGGGTGAGGGGTGGGCATTAGAGGGAAGTATCTGTTTCCAATAAGCACATTTATGCTTAGGCCTCATGTTATTTGTACTATTCTCATTTGTTATTTAACTGCACTCTGATTTTACCACAGGCCTATATTGACCTAACTCATCTTGAACTCTCTAACTTAGTGATTCTTAAATGGGATGGAGATGGGGGTGGGATGTATGGAAATGTGTAGGGTTTTGGGGGTTGTAACAGAAACTGTTGGCTGGGTGCTAAAAGTTTTGTAGTCCTAATGACTGCAGGAGCAATTGCTTTTCCCAAGATATCAATAGCTCCCCTTTTGAAAGCAGTGGAATTTTATTTTATTTATTTGTTTGTTTGTTTATTATATAAGATGTTCAGGTGCACAACATTATAATTCAATATCTGTATATACTATAGACTGATCACCCCCAAAAGTCTAGTTATTATCCATCACCATATAATTGACCCCCTTTTTGTCCAATACTCACTCACTTCCCCTCTGGTAACCACCAATCTGATCTCTGCATCTATGAATTTGTTTTAATATGTTGGTTCTTTTTTTTTTTTTTTAAATACCAGTTCATTACTTACTGATTAGTACCTTTGACTTTCCTGCTCTTCTTTAATACATGTATGCCAGTGATGATTTTGATTTTATTAGTATTTTGAATTGGGAACTCTTTTCTGAAACTTTCTTTTAAGCAGATGGCTAGAGTGGAAGCAAGACTAGTTAGGAGGTCACTGCAGAAGTACAACAAAGAGTTAGTGGTTGGTCGGCAGCAGAGAAGGATAGACATAGAGGATGCTGGAGGTGTTTTGGAGGTAGAGACCACATGATTTTAAAGATGGATCGAGTGTGGAGAATTAAGGAAAAGGAGGAATCAAAGATGGCCTTAGATTTTGTCTTCAGTTGACTGGGTGAATGATGGTGTCCTTTGTTGAGATGGAGAAGGCTAGGGTAAGGAGCTGATTCTGTATTGAGCATGTTAAAGTCAAGATACCTGCATCCTGGGCCCAAAGAAAATGTTGATTTTTTTCCCTTTAGATACCCATTGCCTCTTTACACCTGGTTATTGTTCAACTGTCATGCAAAAAACACTTAATTATTTGGCAGTATGCTTCTGTATTCCTCTTTATTGCTGCTGTCCACTAACTTTATTTGTTGAGGACTTTGGGACTTGGCTTGTCTATCTCACTTCCTAGCATAATCATGGGCAGCTGCAGGGGCTTGGTGAGCAACTTATCTAGGTTACTGTCTTCAAGGTTCTCTGACCTGTAGCAGGCCAGCAGTGACTGCATGATATAGTGGTTTTAAATCTTAGTTCCCCTACTTCCTATCTGCATAATTGAAAACACTGCTTACTCTTTGTGTCTCATTTTCTTCGACTGTAAATTGGGTCTAATGGTATCTGTACACTTGGAATTTTGTGAAGATTAAAATAAGAAAATAATGTAAATTATTTTCTGTTAGTAATTATAAATGCTTGGCACATAGTAAACATTCTATAAATGTTCTCTATTAAGATGATTAGTATTATATACCTATGTAATATCATGTGCTACTGTTATTCTTTTAGTTAAGCAATGCTTTCAAATGCTACACCTTGAACCTTGCCTCCTCAAGTTAACCTCTTAAATTTTAAGTGCCAAAAAGAGGCACTGACCATGATTTCCTAGTATGTTTTGTATACTTGTTTTTTTAAAAATAAAATAAAGCAAAGCTCATTCAATTCCAGTGGTTCTTATTTACAAGTATACATCAGATTCACCCAGGAGGTTTTTTCAAAACGTCTGGGCCTTACTTCTGGGAGTTTGAATATGATGGGTAAGGGTTGGAGATAGAGGATAGCATCAAATACCTCTATTATAATAGTCCTCCCTTCGTTTTCTTTTAGTTAATAACCCCCTTGCTTGGCTCCTTTCCTCACCAGTCCCCCCTCCATTAATTAGTATCTTAAGCTACTTTCCATGGCCACCCTTAATTATGTTCCCATTCTCTTTTTATCTTGCCCCATTTGCTCTACTAACCTCTAACATTCAATGAATCCAGTCCAATCTGCCTCCATGTAGGCTGCTGAAAGCCACAGTTTTTGAGCTATGTGAGATTCTTCATGTGCTATTTTGTTCTTTAATCTTTACTATTCATCTTAGAATACCTGACTGTACGTGACACAGTAGGCATATGACTCTTTTAATAGTCATTTCAAAAGTGACTTCAACTCTCATGTAATCCAGTTACCCAGGATCTCTTGATTCTATCAATTATTTCTAATTTATTTGCACAATGTTTTGAGTAGCATTAATGATATTATTAATGTTTCATAAATGAGAAAACCAAGGTACAGGGTGGAAAAATAGTTTGTGGCATCAGCTTGCAGACATAATTTTTTTTGAACTTTGAAAGATAAGTTAATGGTCATATATTAAGAAACCTTTCTTCTCCACATTAATTCTGTCTTGTAGGTCAGTATAATGGCTTTAGCCTCACTGTTTTTAAGGAATTTGTGATGAATTATTATTTTTTAAATTTTCTTTTTGAGATGTAAAATGTCCTGATCAATTCTAGTTTATAAGTTTTGGGGGAGATTTAGTGTGTGTGTGTGTGTGTGTGTGTGTGTGTGTGTGTGTGTGTGTATAGTAGTAGTAGTAGTAGTAGTAGCAGTAGCAGTAGTAGGTGATCATCTTTGGCCTTGGTTTTTAACAAGAATTTTGAAAGTTTGTTACAATTAGCAAACTTCTCTTCCAGTTTTTATTCAGTTTTCCTTTATTCCCTTTGGAACTAGTGGACATGACCCAATTATTTTTTGAGAATTCATTTCACAGAACAGTGTGTTAAAATATTTTTATTCTTCTAAGCAAGTTCAATGCAAGAACTGGCAGGCATCCATAGCTTCAATTCTTTAACATGCAAATAATTCTATTCCTTGGTTAAAATATTGGCTCCATTATTATGCTTACTGGTTCTGGGGTAGCAGGATATGATCTGAAAAACATAGCTGCTTTATACATAAAATAAATATTTTTTCTCTTTCAGCATTTTATCTTGATTTTGTTAGTCATATAACTCTCTCTTTGAAGTATATAATAGTATGGTAAGAGTATAGTAGAAGAAGAATACCATATATATTAGATATTAAGTTTATTGTTGAATAATATTTAAATTATTACAAAATTCAACATGACTTTTTGCAACATCAGAATTTCTTTTTTTTAAAAAATATATTTTATTAATTTTTTTACAGAGAGAAAGGGAGAGAGATAGAGAGCCAGAAACATCGATGAGAGAGAAACATCAGTCAGCTGCCTCCTGCACACCCCCCACTGGGGATGTGCCCACAACCCAGGTACATGTCCTCCACCAGAATCAAACCTGGGACCTCCCAGTCCGAAGGCCGACGCTCTATCCACTGAGCCAAACTGGTCTCGGCAGAGAATTTCTTAATAAAAAAGTTGATCCAGTACCTTCACTTGTTTGATTTCGTATGCCATGTGAGTTTTAGTAAATTGACATTTATTTTGAAAATACATTATGGCTAAGTTATGGCTGAGAGATAAAATATGTGTAGTAGATTAACTCAATTTTTACCTTGAAAGTATTATAGAGACGAACATTGAGAACCATACGTACTAGTAATGTTAGATGTTTGTTAAAATGTTCTAGGTGTTTAAAGTATAATACAGTTGTTATTTTCCTATATTTGATTAGAAAAAAACCGGTAATTTGTGGGGGAATAGAATGGAAAAGAAAGAGAAAGGATGAGCGGGGTTGAGGCGGATGGGGCATATTAGGTTCAGAGACCTGCCATAGCAGAGCACCACAGACTGAGTGGCTTAAAACAACAGAAATGTATTCTCTCCTAGTTCTGGAGATAAGAAGTCTGAAATGAAGGTGCTGGCAGGGCCATGCTCTCTCTGAAGGCTCTCGAGGAAGATCCTTCCTTGCCTCTTGCTTCCTTCTGGTGGTTATCCATGATCCTTGGCTTGTAGACACATAATTCTAATCTCTGCCTCCGTTGTTACATGTTATTCTTCTTCTGTATCTCTGTGTCCACATTTCCCTCTCCTTTTAAGGACAACAGTCATTTTGGATTTAGAGTTAGTAGGGCCCACCCTAATCCAGTAGGACCTCATCTTAACTTGATTACATCTGCAAAGACCCTGTTCCTAAATAAGGCCAAATTCACTGATTTAGGACAGATGTAAATTATGGGGAGACACTATTCAACCCAGTACAGAGGGCTCTAAAATTAATTTATATTTTGAGATTTAAACCAACACACTTTATATAAAAGCAAACAGGTAAGATACAGCTTATGTAAAAAGCATTTTCATTTGCAATTATATTTACATACATGCTTCCCCTAGGTAACTAGTATTTTTTTTTTAAAGCATTTTTTAAAATTTGATTTGAGAGAGAGAGGAAAGGGGGGGGGAGAGAGAAAGAGAGAAAGAGAGAGAGAGAGAGAGAGAGAGAGAAGAGAGAGAGAGAAACACCCATGGGAGAGACAAACATCAACTGATTGACTCCTGCATGCATCCTAATCAGAGACCGAACTCGAAACCTGGGTATGTGCCCTGATGGAATGGAACCTGAGACCTTTCCATGCACGAGACAACACTCCAGCCAACCAAGCCACACCCACACTGGCCAGGGCTCTAGTGTTTTCCATTTATGTAGCAGAGATTGCATTAAAGGAATATTTGGTTATGAAATATCTATTTATATAGATGTGGAACCAGAAGACTTTTCACACAGCTCAATATTTATAGAACCAAGCTAGACTTTTCTTGAGTGTTTTAACTGCTGTTAGAATAATACTTTTGTTCTTATTTATTTTAAATCTGTAACACTTAACGTTGCCTGATGCTGATTTACTGAATGAAGAATGGATTAATAAAAGAATGGTGTGTGTGTGTGTGTTTCCATTGAGGGGTTGTCAATAGAGGCAGGATTTGGTGAGTTTTCATTTAGTAAATGAATTCTCCTTAGTCCTTTAAAAAAACCCAATTGATGGCATTCTTCACACACTATTCTATACTTTGCTTTTATTATAGTATGCTATTCTGTATCAGTATACAAATGCTATAATTGCATAATATTCCATTGCACAGATATATTATAATTTAACTAGTCTTCCTTTTTTATTTTTAATTGTGATAAATACACATAACATAAAACATACCATCTTAACCATTTTTAGGTGTATGGTTCAGTAGTGTTAAATATATTCACATTATATAACCAATCTCTAGAAATTTTTAATATTGCAAAATCAAAACTATATTAAATTAAACAACAACTTCCCATTTCTCCCTCCTGGAAACCACCATTCTTTCCATTTCTATACATCTTAGTCTCCCTTCCTAGTTGTTTTTATCTTTGCTCTTAAAAACAATGCTGCTATAGCCTTAGATATGTGTCATTTTGCATGAGTAAGTATTTCTGTAAGATAAATCCCTAGAAGTGAAATTGCTGGGTAAAAAAGATTTTCACGTTTCTTAGTTTTGATATATTGCCAAATTGACTTTCAAAATTATTGCACCAATTTATATTCCCCCAGCAATGTATGATATAGTAGCTGTTTAAATATGTTGCAGTAAAATTAGGATGTCAGTCAAACTGAATAGGGAACTTGGGAAAGGATGGGTACTGTGGAAGGAAGTTAGTGCTGCTGCATTGTGCAGGACCCTGGGCTCTCCTACTGTTCTCCCTCTACTCTACCTCGTTCCTTACGGATTACTTAACATCCCATGATGCAGTGTCCATACCGCATTCATTTTAAAAATGTGCCCAGCCGGTGGACCAGTGGTTAGAGCATCGGCCTGAGGACCGAAGGGTCGAGGGATCAGGGTTCAATTCCCGTTGCAGGTTCCCTAGCCCCGATAAGGGCTCCTGAGAGAGGCAACCAATCAATGTGTCTCTCTCACATTGATATTTCTCTCTTTCTCTCTCTCCCTTCCTCTTCCTCCCTCCCTTCCACTCTCTCTAGAAATCAATTTAAAAAAATCCTCAAGTGAGGCTTAAAAATAAATAAATAAATAATAAAATGAAAACTTTTCCACACAGTGTAAGCTATTTGAGTATTAGTATTAATATCTAATAGAGTGATTGGAACACCTCACTTTGCAAGTGGGAATCACAATGTAGATGGTAGGGGCAAAAGTAGGTTTACAGATGTGAGCATGTAAAACAAAGAGTTTATTCTTGTATTATTATTTATTCATTATTATATTGTTTTCTTTACAAACAACTGTACCCCTACCCCCCCCCCCCCCGTATTTTCAACCCAGCCGAAAATTCCCTTAATTTAAAATTTTAAGAGATCTGAAATGAATGGATGCCTTGCTTAAAGAAAATATTTTTAATAGAAAGAAAAAATTAGCAGAACCCCTTTCTCATGAGCTCTTCTGAAGAGCTCCCTCTGTTGTGAGGAGCTTAGTTGTAGTGGAGTGACAGTGAAGAGGGGTGGGGAGGAGGGAGGCTGGAGGAGGTGAAGCAGGTTTCCTCATCCCTATCATCCCTATTTCATCCGGAACGATGACCTACAGGTGGCTCGGCTTCTTTCCTTGTAGCCGTGAGTGAAATGAGCGAATACTAATGTATAACCAGCCTCTGATAGTTCATGTCGCAAGCTTCTTGGTAGGATACTAATGTTTGAAACTGGTGCTCAATTTCATTCTTTTCTGTGAAGTAAATTGACTGTAAAACGAGGCATAACCTCATGGAGATACCACTGCTTTTCCTTAGAGTATACACATAGGTTTTGGCTCAATGACTTTTTATCTGGAGATTTTTTAATAAATGTAACATCTTTATTTTCTTATTTTAAGATGAAAATACTTAACATATTTTTGTAATATTTGCACATATTATTCTAAAGCAGAATTTGAAGGACTCTGGGATTCACTTCCTAATGATGATCAGTATTAATAGTTTGGGATTTATCCCCTTAGGCTTTTTTCAATGTATTTACAACATATAAATGTTATTTCTTCTTTAAAAACGTGTAATCATACTATATACACTGTTTTATGATTTTTCTCTGTTTATTTGATAACAAGTCCTTTTTGGGTTAGGGTATAGAAATACCCTCCATTCTTTTAATGGATTTATACTCTTCCATTATATCATAATTTTCCTAGCCATTCTTCTATTGGTGAACATATAAGTTGCATTAAACATACTTTATGCATATCTTTGCCTATGTGGACAAATGTTTCTGTAGGATAAATTTTAAGAAGTAGGACTTCTAGATCAAAGAGTCTGACCATTTTATATTTTAATGGATGTTTTGGGGCTCTGCAAAGTGTTATATCAATGTCCTGATTTTTATAGGAAATAAAGTTCTGAAGTTGCAGAAGTTTTAGCTAAGTGTTGTATATATCATTATTAATATATACCAGTTTTTCTAATAGAAGGTTTCTAATAATGTAAAAATCTTTAAAATGACAGCTTGTTTATTCTTACAGTGATGGAGTGGGGGGACGATATTAAAGCAGTTATGGAAGACGAAGCAGTAATGCTGGTGAATCATCAGGCAACAGGAGATGTGTGTACTCTGATGATGTGCCTCCAGGACAAAGGGCTGGTAAGCCATCCTGATGGCGGAAGTAGACAGCAGAAAGGGGAGGTTAACAGAACCGATTCAAGTACCTTATGGTTTGGAACATAGACTTTAATATGTATATTTTTTCTGAAAATTTAGAAAAACTTAAAAAGAAAAATATGTAATTCGGAGTTACTGCAGAAGAGGAATTTAGAGACTTAAAAAAAAATGATGGGGATAATGTGAATTATATCTCCATAAAGCTGTTTTGCTAACAAAGTTAGTATGGTTTAAATTGGGGGCTGTCTTGAGGTGAAGTGGTAGATTGCCAATTTGAGAAATACAGACACCAAAAGCAGTATTGCTTAAGATAGAAGAGTAAAGGTGGTCAGTGAATTTGGGGATCTTTAGCCAAAGGAAAAGAAGGCAAATACTATTTTGGATTTCATTTGTAAAGCATATTGAAAGGAAAATATCAGACTCATTTAATGTTGCTAAGGCTCTGTTTGAACTGTTGATTTACGTTGCTTCTATTGATAACTAAAAGAGATGTATATACTGGGTGGGCTTAAAATAAATTGTCTTTAGCAAGAAAGGAATTATCACCTTAGGAGAAGTTAATGAGGTTCTATTCTTAGAAAACGAAATAAGTAGGAAGTATATAAAGTTAATGGAGCTAATATTTGGCCTAATAATAAATAAACAAATTAGTAGGTATTTACTGAGTGCTTCGTATTCATGGTCAGTGACTATAAATATAGAATACCATCCTATGAGACACTCTCCAACTCTTAAAGGAATTAATAGGCCAGTGGTAGGTGGAGGGAGGGTATGGCAAGCAATACATAAGTGCACAATGAAAAGCATTCAGTGGCAGGTGAGCTCACAAGTACTGGATGGATATAGAAAACTGTGGAGGGAAGAGGACATAAACTTGACCTTGAAGAAGGAGAATTTTGTAAGGCAAAGTAATGAAACAAGGGCCTTGTTCTTTAGGGAGTCTTGGCCAAAATACCAAGGCTAGAATAAAACTGGTGTGCTTAGATCCTAGAGATTTTGATTCAGTAGGTCAGGGGTCAGAAAATGAGGTGAGAGTCAAAGAAAATATGTTTTATTATTGTCGAGTCTGTTTTTCTTGTTTATATGAAAAGCAGAGGTATTATCTTGCTGGAATTCGGTTCTTTCTTCAATTCACAATCTTGACTTGTTAAAAAACTATCCTGTATAGGTATGTTTGTACTCCTAGTAATATTTATTGCCTGTCTCCTAAATTCATAATGTTAAAATTTTGTAAAAATTAGTTTATTTGGCTTTGTATCAAGAACCCCCAATTCCTATTTTTATTCTTACTGATGATAATTACACTTATAGTGGTTATTCAGTGTCCTTAATTAGTTTTGAATCTCAAAAAATGATTCAAATGGTCCGTATAAATATGCCTAACATTATTACTCTAACTCCAGTTTGACATAGATAACTGTATTAACCAGACATAGTTCATCTGAAATTCACCAATAATGTGGACAAAA
The DNA here is from genome assembly GCF_000327345.1 of Myotis davidii. NCBI lineage: Eukaryota > Metazoa > Chordata > Mammalia > Chiroptera > Vespertilionidae > Myotis > Myotis davidii. The sequence goes on along the minus strand of NW_006296279.1, from coordinate 1,013,541 downwards.
GAAAGTTTTCTTTGTAAAAAGATTTCAGTTAGTTTGTCTTAGGTTCCTTTTTCTGTTCAGAGTAATTTTGTTTTTGTTTTCTGACATAAAAACGTTTTTTATGATCTGATATTATTGAACAATTTGAAATCTTAAAGCATTTTAAAATCTTCTTTCATAAAGGAGTAATTGAGACATACAGAGCAGGGAGTATTATAATCTTTACTTATTGCCTAATAAGTTAGGGCAGTATTAATTTATATTTACAAGTAGGATTGTTTACTTGATTTATTTCATAATCCATGGTGCATTCAAAAGAAAGGACTCTCAACACTTAGAGAGTTCTCTACTAGACTATAATCAGGTTTCTTCTATTCAACATTTAATTATTTCTTGTTTTTAAATATTTTAGGTTGTTGCTCAGATGATGTGGTTGATGGATCATATTTTTAAGTACACAAACTTTGGAATTGTTTCTCTAATTCATGGAGACTTCTTTATAAGACAGGTAAGTAATGAGCTTTCCCCCGCACAGTGATAGCCTGATCACACTGATTCTTTATTGTATAGAAAGGCATAACAAAACCAATTACAGCAGGTAAAGTCAGGGGCGTTCCTCTGACTCTTTATTCCCTAATCATTTATTTCAGTCTGAGCCTGAGGACGCCTGAGCATTTAAGTGCTGATACTGTAAACATTCTAATCTCTACCATCCTTCTCCCATCTAAACAGTACAACATTCAATAAGTACCTGTCAAGCACCTGCCATAGTCTCAGCTCCTCTACTTGGTAGTTATGTGAATTGGGCAAGTTATTTAAACTCTCAGTTTCCTCATTTTTCAAATGGGAATAATAGGTACTCCCCTCACAGGGTTGTTGTGGGGATTAAATGAGGTAGTACCTGTGAAGCACTCAGCACAGTGCCCGCTACCTTTGTCATCATATTTGTCATGATCACCACTATCATCATGTATATTATCACTGTTATTTTTATTTGCACGTCACTGTTATATGAGGTATGTAAATTAGCAGTAGAGAAATTATTAAATAAGAGGAAATATTTTGAGAATTCATAGTCGGAAAAGTGAGTACATCAAATTTCTGTGAATCCAGAAAAACTTTAGAGGAAAAGATGATATTTGGTATATATATAGAGAATGAGTATGGGTTTGATAAAAGAAGGTGGGTTGGGATTGAACCCCAAGCATTAGGAATAATTTAGTGTGTAGGAAAAAGTATCACGGCCTCTTATCAAGTCAGCACTACATTAGAATATTTCCCTGCTATGCTACTAGTTTCACACACTTTACTTTCTCAGAAATGGGCAACTGAAATATGCAGGCATTTTTATGTATGGCAATGCCACACTTAGCTGGTGTTTATATATTTGGCAAATTAAAACAGGATTGTGCAGTACCTTACACATAATAAGTATTTAATGAATAACTAATGAATCTAATTAAACCTTTCCTAAGAACCACAAATTGAAAATAAGCTGGAAGTATGTAAGAAAATTCTAAGCTCTATGAAAATAGGTGTCATAAAACACATATTCTTCAGATAGTTTTATGTACAGAACACGTTTTTGTTTTTCACATGCTATGCAATTATCTAGTTTCTTCTGGAAACACCCTTGGTTCTTCTGAGCAGAGATGAACAGACATATGCTCTGGAACCTCAGGGAGAATTGGAAGTGGGGATTGGCCACAAGGTTGAGACAAAATAAATGGTGACCAGAACAACAAAGAAACTAGCCTAATATTTCAGAGTATCTGAACAAGTGAAGCACAACAGTGTAGAGGAATCCAGAGAAAAAACTACCTGAGCCCTTTGCATCATGGGAGTCTAAGGAAATTATTGAATTTATAGTGTAGTGTGGTATAATAAGTGACCCTAATATGATTCTCAGTTATCAAAAAGAGGCTAATTTATACTAAATTATTGGTGTACTCTGAGAGGATAAAAGTAGAAAGTACTGCACTCTAAAGCATTTTTATTGTACTTAGACTATTTCAAATATTAGAGAGATTTGCAAATTCTTTTAGATAGTAACAAAATCTATAATATGGAAGGAGGGGAGAGGGAAAAATATTAATGGTAAAGAAAATCTTGTGGGACTTTGCTACTAGATGATTTTGACAAGTTATTTCCAAGAATATTAAAAATATTCTACAAGTAGACTTGGGAACTTACATACATGAAGCTTAATCATAATTCAATTCAGTAAATTAGCTAAGAAAATGTCTTACTTGTTTTGCATTTGGAATAATTTAAAGACTGAAAGCTTACAGATTATTTTAGGGAGCTTCTGTAATTGTGTTGGCTGGAAAATTATTAGTGAATTGATTATACTGGAAGGAAGAACCTTTGTAATATTTAGTTGTGGATTTTGGGACTTTCTAAAAAATTTTCTGGATTCCTCT